>NC_141034.1:28400000-28737500 GCF_052040795.2 Danio rerio | reverse complement strand
CTATCTATCTTCGTTTCATACTTTTTAAAACTGTTTAAATTAAACAAACTATTTCCAACAGACTTTCTCAAGCCAGCCTAAAGTTTGTCTCGACGAACTTTAATAATCTAGTTATTAGGCTGGCTTGAGAAACAAGCCAGACTACTGAAATCCTATTTAAACTTATTATTTTTTTTATATATTATTCTTCTTCTTCTGAGACTAAAATTCAAAATCTATCTCCTCCTAGAGCTTTCGAGCTATGACCACCAAACTCACACCAGACCTCCAAACTATTCTGACTCATTATGCCATATCTTTTCTGACTGATCCGACTTTCGATTTTCCGAAAAACGTCCCGGGACCGTCAGAAAAATCCCATAGACTTAACATTGGACCAAACTTCGTGACCTCATAACTCTGCATCAGACTGTCACACAGACTTCTAACTGGGCTCATTTAACTCAGACTACCTAACTGCCAATAACTGATGAGCTTTTAACTTTCTGGCCACGCCCTAGCAACCACTTTTGGACCCTAGAAACTGCCCCATAGACTTCCATTCAAAAGACTTTCATTGACTTAACATGGGATCAAACTTTGTGAGCTCATAACTCTGCATCAGACTGTCATACAGACTAATGGCTGAGCTCATTTAACTCAGACTACCAAACTGCCAATAACTAAAGAGCTTTTAACTTTCTAGCCACACCCTAACTACCAGATACTGCACCCTAGCAACAACTGTCCCATAGGCTTTTACTGCAAAAGACTGTCATTGACTTAATAGATTTAACTTTGTGACCTCAAAACTATCTATCTATCCTTTTTCAAACTGCTTTTATCTATCTATCTATCTATCTATCTATCTATCTATCTATCTATCTATCTATCTATCTATCTATCTATCTATCTATCTATCTATCTATCTATCTATCTATCTATCTATCTATCTATCTATCTATCTATCTATAAACTGCTTTAATCTATCTATCTATCTATCTATCTATCTATCTATCTATCTATCTATCTATCTATCTATCTATCTATCTATCTATCTATCTATCTATCTATCTATCTATCTATCTATCTATCTATCTATCTATCTATCTATAAACTGTTTTTATCTATCTATCTATCTATCTATCTATCTATCTATCTATCTATCTATCTATCTATCTATCTATCTATCTATCTATCTATCTATCTATCTATCTATCTATCTATCTATCTATATATAAACTGCTTTAATCTATCTATCTATCTATCTATCTATCTATCTATCTATCTATCTATCTATCTATCTATCATCTATCTATCTATCTATCTATCTATCTATCTATCTATCTATCTATCTATCTATATATAAACTGCTTTAATCTATCTATCTATCTATCTATCTATCTATCTATCTATCTATCTATCTATCTATCTATCTATCTATCTATCTATCTATCTATCTATCTATAAACTGTTTTTATCTATCTATCTATCTATCTATCTATCTATCTATCTATCTATCTATCTATCTATCTATCTATCTATCTATCTATCTATCTATCTATCTATCTATCTATCTATCTATCTATCTATCTATCTATCTATCTATATATAAACTGCTTTAATCTATCTATCTATCTATCTATCTATCTATCTATCTATCTATCTATCTATCTATCTATCTATCTATAAACTGCTTTAATCTATCTATCTATCTATCTATCTATCTATCTATCTATCTATCTATCTATCTATCTATCTATCTATCTATCTATCTATCTATCTATCTATCTATCTATCTATCTATAAACTGCTTTAATCTATCTATCTATCTATCTATCTATCTATCTATCTATCTATCTATCTATCTATCTATCTATCTATCTATCTATCTATCTATCTATCTATCTATCTATCTATCTATAAACTGCTTTAATCTATCTATCTATCTATCTATCTATCTATCTATCTATCTATCTATCTATCTATCTATCTATCTATCTATCTATCTATCTATCTATCTATAAACTGCTTTAATCTATCTATCTATCTATCTATCTATCTATCTATCTATCTATCTATCTATCTATCTATCTATCTATCTATCTATCTATCTATCTATCTATCTATCTATCTATAAACTGCTTTAATCTATCTATCTATCTATCTATCTATCTATCTATCTATCTATCTATCTATCTATCTATCTATCTATCTATCTATCTATCTATCTATCTATCTATCTATCTATCTATCTATCTATCTATCTATATATAAACTGCTTTAATCTATCTATCTATCTATCTATCTATCTATCTATCTATCTATCTATCTATCTATCTATCTATCTATCTATCTATCTATCTATCTATCTATCTATCTATCTATCTATCTATCTATAAACTGCTTTAATCTATCTATCTATCTATCTATCTATCTATCTATCTATCTATCTATCTATCTATCTATCTATCTATCTATCTATCTATCTATCTATCTATCTATCTATCTATCTATCTATCTATCTATCTATCTATCTATCTATCTATAAACTGCTTTAATCTATCTATCTATCTATCTATCTATCTATCTATCTATCTATCTATCTATCTATCTATCTATCTATCTATCTATCTATCTATCTATCTATAAACTGTTTCTATCTATCTATCTATCTATCTATCTATCTATCTATCTATCTATCTATCTATCTATCTATCTATCTATCTATCTATATATAAACTGCTTTAATCTATCTATCTATCTATCTATCTATCTATCTATCTATCTATCTATCTATCTATCTATCTATCTATCTATCTATCTATCTATCTATAAACTGCTTTTTATCTATCTATCTATCTATCTATCTATCTATCTATCTATCTATCTATCTATCTATCTATCTATCTATCTATCTATCTATCTATCTATCTATCTATCTATAAACTGTTTTTATCTATCTATCTATCTATCTATCTATCTATCTATCTATCTATCTATCTATCTATCTATCTATCTATCTATCTATCTATCTATCTATCTATCTATCTATCTATATATAAACTGCTTTAATCTATCTATCTATCTATCTATCTATCTATCTATCTATCTATCTATCTATCTATCTATCTATCTATCTATCTATCTATCTATCTATCTATCTATCTATCTATCTATCTATCTATATATAAACTGCTTTAATCTATCTATCTATCTATCTATCTATCTATCTATCTATCTATCTATCTATCTATCTATCTATCTATCTATCTATCTATCTATCTATCTATCTATCTATAAACTGTTTTTATCTATCTATCTATCTATCTATCTATCTATCTATCTATCTATCTATCTATCTATCTATCTATCTATCTATCTATCTATCTATCTATCTATCTATCTATCTATCTATCTATCTATATATAAACTGCTTTAATCTATCTATCTATCTATCTATCTATCTATCTATCTATCTATCTATCTATCTATCTATCTATCTATCTATCTATCTATCTATCTATCTATCTATCTATAAACTGCTTTTTATCTATCTATCTATCTATCTATCTATCTATCTATCTATCTATCTATCTATCTATCTATCTATCTATCTATCTATAAACTGCTTTAATCTATCTATCTATCTATCTATCTATCTATCTATCTATCTATCTATCTATCTATCTATCTATCTATCTATCGTTTCATACTTTTTAAAACTGTGTAAATTAAACAAACTATTTCCAACAGACTTTCTCAAGCCAGCCTAAAGTTTGTCTCGACGAACTTTAATAATCTAGTTATTAGGCTGGCTTGAGAAACAAGCCACACTACTGAAATCCTATTTAAACTTATTATTTTTTTTATATATTATTCTTCTTCTTCTGAGACTAAAATTCAAAATCTATCTCCTCCTAGAGCTTTCGAGCTATGACCCCCAAACTCACACCAGACCTCCAAACTATTCTGACTCGGTATGCCATATCTTTTCCGACTGATACGACTTTCGATTTTCCGAAAAACGTCCCGGGACCGTCGGAAAAATCCCATAGACTTAACATTGGACCAAACTTTGTGACCTCATAACTCTGCATCAGACTGTCACACAGACTTCTAACTGGGCTCATTTAATTCAGACTACCTAACTGCCAATAACTGATGAGGTTTTATCTTTCTGGCCACGCCCTAGCAACCACTTTTGGACCCTAGAAACTGTCCCATAGACTTCCATTCAAAGGACTCTCATTGACTTAACATGGGATCAAACTTTGTGAGCTCATAACTCTGCATCAGACTGTCATACAGACTAATGGCTGAGCGCATTTAACTCAGACTACCAAACTACCAATAACTGAAGAGCTTTTAACTTTCTAGCCACACCCTAACTACCAGATTCTGCACCCTAGCAACAACTGTCCCATAGACTTTTATTGCAAAAGACTGTCATTGACTTAATAATAGATCTATCTTTGTGACCTCAAAACTATCTATCTATCCTTTTTCAAACTGCTTTTTATCTATCTATCTATCTATCTATCTATCTATCTATCTATCTATCTATCTATCTATCTATCTATCTATCTATCTATCTATCTATAAACTGTTTTTATCTATCTATCTATATATCTATCTATCTATCTATAAACTGTTTTTATCTATCTATCTATCTATCTATCTATCTATCTATCTATCTATCTATCTATCTATCTATCTATCTATCTATCTATCTATCTATAAACTGTTTTTATCTATCTATCTATCTATCTATCTATCTATCTATCTATCTATCTATCTATCTATCTATCTATCTATCTATCTATCTATCTATCTATAAACTGTTTTTATCTATCTATCTATCTATCTATCTATCTATCTATCTATCTATCTATCTATCTATCTATCTATCTATCTATCTATCTATCTATCTATAAACTGTTTTTATCTATCTATCTATCTATCTATCTATCTATCTATCTATCTATCTATCTATCTATCTATCTATCTATCTATCTATCTATCTATCTATCTATCTATCTATAAACTGTTTTTATCTATCTATCTATCTATCTATCTATCTATCTATCTATCTATCTATCTATCTATCTATCTATCTATCTATCTATCTATCTATCTATATTCAAACTGTTTTAATCTATCTATCATGCTAGTAACATGCTAATTCATACTAGAATCATGCTAGTAACAAGCTAAGTCATGCTAGAATCATGCTAATTCATGCTAGTAACATGCTAATTCATGCTAGTAACATGCTAATAACTTGCTAATTCATGCTAGAATCATGCTAATCCATGCTAGAATCATGCTAATTCATGCTAGAATCATGCTAATTCATGCTAGTAACATGCTAATTCATGCTAGAATCATGCTAATAGCATGCCATTTCATGCTAGAATTATGCTAATTCATGCTAGAATCATGCTAGTAACATGCTAATTCAGGTTAGAATAATGCTAGTAGCATGCTAGTCCATGCTAGAATCATGCTAATAGCATGCTAAGTCATGCTATAATCATGGTAACAACATGCTAATTCATGCTAGAATCATGCTAAAAACATGCTAATTCATGTTAGAATCATGCTAGTAACATGCTGATTCATGCTAGAATCATGCTAGTAGCATGCTAATCCATGCTAGAATCATGCTAATAGCATGCTAAGTCATGCTAGAATCATGCTAACAACATGCTAATTCATGCTAGAATCATGCTAATAACACGCTAATTCATGTTAGAATCATGCTAGTAACATGCTAACTCATGCTAGAATCATGCTAATCCATGCTAGAATCATGCTAACAACATGCTAATTTATGCTAGAATCATGCTAGTAGCAAGCTAATCCATGCTAGAATCATGCTAATAACATGCTAAGTCATGCTAGAATCATGCTAGCAACATGCTAATTCATGCTAGAATCATGCTAATTAATGCTAGAATCATGCTAGTAACATGCTAATTCATGCTAGAATCATGCTAATTCATACTAGTAGCATGTTAATCTATGCTAAAATCATGCTAATATCATGCTAAGTCATGATAGAATCATGGTAACAACATGCTAATTCACAATAGAATCATGCTAATTTATGCTAGAATCATGCTAATAACATGCTAGTTCATGCTAGAATCATGCTAATTTATGCTAGAATCATGCTAGTGACATGCTAATTCATGCTAGAATCATGCTAACAACATGCTAATTAGTGCTAGAATCATGCTAGTAACATGCTAATTCATGCTAGAATTATGCTAGAAACATGCTAATTCATGCTAGAATCATGCTAGTAACATGGTAATTCATCCTTGAATCATGCTAATGACATGGTAATTCATGCTAGAATCATGCTAATAACATGCTAGAATCATGCTATTAACACACTAATTCATGCTAGAATCATGCAAGTAACATGCTAATCCATGCTAGAATCATGCTAACAACATGGTAATTCATGCTAGTAACATGCTAATTCATGCTAGAATCATGCTAACAACATGGTAATTCATGCTAGAATCATGCTAAACTTTAAGCTACTTTAAACTTAAAACTGCTTTAAAACTTTAAGCTACTTTTAACTTAAAACTGCTTTAAAACTTAAAAATGAAAGCTTTCTCAAGCCAGCCTAAAGTTTGTCTCGACGAACTTTAATAATCTAGTTATTCTTCTTCTGACTCTAAAAATCAAAATCTATCTCCTCCTTGAACTTTCGAACTATTACCACCAAACTCACACCAGACCTCCAAACTATTCTGACTCGGTATGCTATATCTCCTCAGACTGATTGGACTTTCGGTTTTCCGAAAAACGTCCCGGGACTGTCGGAAAAATCCCATAGACTTAACATTGGACCAAACTTTGTGACCTCGTAACTCTGCGTCAGACTGTCGCACAGAACTCTAACTGGGCTCATTTAACTCAGACTATCAAACTGTCAATGACTGATCACCTTTAAACTTTCTAGCCACGCCCTAGCAACCACTTTTTGACCCTAGAAACTGTCCCATAGACTTCCATTCAAAAGACTCTCATTGACTTAACATGGGATCAAACTTTGTGAGCTCATAACTCTGCATCAGACTGTCCCACAGACTAATGGCTGAGCTCATTTAACTCCGAATACCAAACTGCCAATAACTGATGAGCTTTTACCTTTCTAGCCACACCCCTAACTACCACATACTGCACCCCAGCAGCTGTCCCGTAGACTTCCATTACAAAAGACTCTCATTGACTTTACATGGGATCAAACTTTGTGAGCTAATAACTCTGAAACAGACTATCCTACAGACTAATGGCTGAGCTCATTTAACTCTGACTACCAATCTGCCAATAACTGATGAGCTTTTAACTTTGTAGCCACACCCCTAACTACCACATACTGCACCCTAGCAACTGTCCCGTAGACTTCCATTACAAAAGACTCTCATTGACTTAACATGGGATCAAACTTTGTGAGCTCATAACTCTGAATCAGACTGTCCTACAGACTTATGGCTGAGCTCATTTAACTCCGACTACCAATCTGTCAATAACTGATGAGGTTTTAACTTTCTAGCCACACCCCTAACTACCACATACTGCACCCTAGCAACTGTCCCGTAGACTTCTATTACAAAAGACTCTCATTGACTTTACATGGGATCAAACTTTGTGAGCTCATAACTCAGCATCAGACTGTCATAGAGACTAATGGCTGAGCTCATTTAACTCAGTCTAGCCAGCAGCCAATCACTAATGGCCTTTTAACTTTCTAGCCACACCCCTAACTACCACATACTGCACCCTAGCAACTGTCCTATAGACAGTAATTAGCTGTGCTATCAAATGCTTATAATTCTAACATGCTAATGACATGCCAATCATGCTAGCAACATGCTACTCATATGCTAATCATGCTAATTACATGCTAACTCATACTGGAAACATGCTAATGACATGCTAATTTGTACTAGAATCATGCTAGTAACATGCTAATTCATACTAGACTGATGTTAATAACTGGCCTACATGCATATCTTTGCTTAGCATTGTCCTATTGACTTGGGGGATGGTTCATCTGACTCAGACAACCAATGAGCATCTCAATATGATAATGAAGCTCACAAGCCACGCCCCCAAATTGATTCCATAGACTTCCATTAAAATAGGCCAAGATGCATATCTTTGCATAGCAGTGTCATAGAGACATGGGGGTTGGTTCATTTGACTTAGACAGCCAACCACATTCAAGTGCACTTTGTAACCTCGCCCATAGCAACAAAACAAAGTACCCTAGCAACCATTCATCAACAGCCATATCTCAGCATCCGAACATCGTAGAGACTTGGAGATTGGCTCGTTTGACTCATGCTAGCAAACGGAACTTCCTATATGCTACACATGCTAGCAGTGATTAGCTACATGCTAATATTGACTAGCCAAGTACTGTAACTTGCTAGACATGCTTACTTAGTTTAAATGTTTTATCAAGCATGTATGTGAGGCTTGCCTAGTAACCACCCAGGGTACCCTAGCAACTGCCTAGCAACCACCCAAATTACCCTAGCAACCGCCTAGCAACGGCCTAGTAATGCCTTAGTAAGGGCCTAGCGACCACTCAGGACACCCTAGCAACCGCCTAGCAACGCCTTAGCAACCAATTAGAATACCTTAGCAACCACCTAGCAACACCTTAGCAACCACCTAGCAACCACTTGGGACACCTTAGCAACCGCCTAGCAACACCTTAGCAACCACCTAGCAACCACTCAGAACACCCTAGCAACTGCCTAGCAACGCCTTAGCAACCACCTAGCAACCACTCAGGACACCCTAGCAACCACCTAGCGATGCCTTAGCAACCACCTAGCAACCACTCAGGACACCCTAGCAACCCCCTAGCAACGCCTTAGCAACCACTCAGAATACCCTAGCAACTACCTAGCAACCACTTAGGACACCTTAGCAACCACCTAGCAACACCTTAGCAACCACCTAGCAACCACTCAGAACACCCTAGCAACCGCCTAGCAACACCTTAGCAACCACCTAGCAACCACTCAGGACACCCCAGCAACTGCCTAGCAACGACTTAGTAACCACTCAGAATACCCTAGCAACCACCTAATCATGCTATGTGACATGCTAATTCATACTAGAATCATTATAGTAAGATGCTAATTCATACTACAATCATGCTCATAACATGCTAATTTATAATAGAATCTTGCTAATAACATGCTAATTCATGCTAGAATCATGCTAGTAACATGTTAATTCAAGCTAGAATCATGCTAGTAACATGCTAAATTTTACTAGAATCATGCTAGTAACATGCTAATTCATACTAGAATCATGCTAGTAACATGCTAATGCATGCTAGAATCATGCTAATAACATGCTAATTCACGCTAGAATCATGCTAGTAACATGTTAATTCATACTATAATCATGCTAATAACATGCTAATTCATGCTAGAATCATGCTAATAACATGCTAATTCATACTAGATTCATGCTAGTAACAGGCTAATTCATACTAGAATCATGCTAGTAACATGCTAATGCATGCTAGAATCATGCTAGTAACATGCTAATTCATGCTAGAATCATACTAGTAACATGCTAATTCATGCTAGAATCATGCTAGTAGCATGCTAATTCATACTAGAATCATGCTAGTGACATGCTAATTTATTCTAGAATCATGCTAGTAACATGCTTATTCATGCTAGAATCATGCTAATAACATGCTAATTCATACTAGAATCATGCTAATAACATGCTAATTTGTACTACACTCATGCTAATAACATGCTAATACATGCTAGAATCATGCTAATTCATGCTAGAATCATGCTAATAACATGCTACTTATACTTTTTCAAACTATTTTTAAACTAAATAAACTATTACCAACAGGCTTTGTCAAGCCAGCCTCAAAGTTTGTCTCGACGAACTTTACTGTCTAGTTATTTTTATTTATTATTCTTCTTCTGAGACTAAAATTCAAAATCTATCTGCTCCTTGAACTTTCAAACTATTACCACCAAACTCACACCAGACCTCCAAACTGGTCTGACTCTTTATGCTATATCTTTTCCGACTGATCCGACTTTCGGTTTTCCGAAAAACGTCCCGGGACTGTCGGAAAAATCCCATAGACTTAACATTGCATCAAACTTTGTGACCTCATAACTCTGCGTCAGACTGTTGCACAGACTTCTAACTGGGCTCATTTAACTCAGACTATTAAACTGCCAATGACTGATCACCTTTAAACTTTCTAGCCACGCCCTAGCAACCACTTTTGGACCCTAGTAACTGTCCCATAGACTTCCATTCAATAGACTCTCATTGACTTAACATGGGATCAAACTTTGTGAGCTCATAACTCTGAATCAGACTGTCCTACAGACTAATGGCTGAGCTCATTTAACTCCGAATACCAAACTGCCAATAACTGATGAGCTTTTAACTTTCTAGCCACACCCCTAACTACCACATACTGCACCCTAGCAACTGTCCCATAGACTTCCATTACAAAGACTCTCATTGAATTTACATGGGATCAAACTTTGTGAGCTCATAACTCTGAAACAGACTATCCTACAGACTAATGGCTGAGCTCATTTAACTCCGACTACCAATCTGCCAATAACTGATGAGCTTTTAACTTTCTAGCCACACCCCTAACTACCACATACTGCACCCTAGCAACTGTCCCGTAGACTTCTATTACAAAAGACTCTCATTGACTTTACATGAGATCAAACTTTGTGAGCTCATAACGCTACATCAGACTGTCATAGAGACTAATGGCTGAGCTCATTTAACTCAGTCTAGCCAGCAGCCAATCACTGATGGCCTTTTAACTTTCTAGCCACACCCCTAACTACCACATACTGCACCCTAGCAACTGTCCTATAGACAGTAATTAGCTGTGCTATCAAATGCTTATAATTCTAACATGCTAATGACATGCCAATCATGCTAGCAACATGCTACTCATATGCTAATCATGCTAATGACATGCTAACTCATACTGGAAACATGCTAATGACATGCTAATTTGTAGTAGAATAATGCTAGTAACATGCTAATTCATACTAGACTGATTTTAATAACTGGCCTACATGCATATCTTTGCTTAGCATTGTCCTATTGACTTGGGGGATGGCTCATCTGACTCAGACAACCAATGAGCATCTCAATATGATAATGAAGCTCACAAGCCACGCCCCCAAATTGATTCCATAGACTTCCACTAAAATAGGCCAAGATGCATATCTTTGCATAGCAGTGTCATAGAGACATGGGGGTTGGTTCATTTGACTTAGACTGCCAACCACGTTCAAGTGCACTCTGTAACCTCGCCCATAGCAACAAAACAAAGTACCCTAGCAACCATTCATCAACAGCTATATCTTAGCATCCGAACATCGTAGAGACTTGGAGATTGGCTCGTTTGACTCATGCTAGCAAACGGAACTTCCTATATGCTACACATGCTAGAAGTGATTAGCTACATGCTAATATTGACTAGCCAAGTACTGTAACTTGCTAGAAATGCTTACTTAGTATAAATGTTTTATCAAGCAGGTATGTGAGGCTTGCCTAGTAACCACCCAGGGTACCCTAGCAACTGCCTAGCAACCACCCAAATTACCCTAGCAACTGCCTAGCAACCGCCTAGCAACGGCCTAGTAATGCCTTAGTAAGGGCCTAGCGACCACTCAGGACACCCTAGCAACCGCCTAGCAATGCCTTAGCAACCAATTAGAATACCCTAGCATCCACCTAGCAACCACTTGGGACACCTTAGCAACCGCCTAGCAACACCTTAGCAACCACCTAGCAACCACTCAGAACACCCTAGAAACTGCCTAGCAACGCCTTAGCAACCACCTAGCAACCACTTAGGACACCCTAGCAACCACCTAGCAATGCCTTAGCAACCACCTAGCAACCACTCAGGACACCACAGCAACCCCCTAGCAACGCCTTAGCAACCACTCAGAATACCCTAGCAACTACCTAGCAACCACTTAGGACAACTTAGCAACCACCTAGCAACACCTTAGCAACCACCTAGCAACCACTCAGAACACCCTAGCAACCGCCTAGCAACACCTTAGCAACCACCTAGCAACCACTCAGGACACCCTAGCAACTGCCTAGCAACGACTTAGCAACCACTCAGAATACCCTAGCAACCACCTAAGCATGCTATGTGACATGCTAATTCATACTAGAATCATGCTAATAACATGCTAATTCATACTACAATCATGCTCATAACATGCTAATTTATAATAGAATCTTGCTAATAACATGCTAATTCATGCTAGAATCATGCTAGTAACATGCTAATTCATGCTATAATCATGCTAGTAACATGCTAATTCATGCTAGAATCATGATAGTAACATGCTAATTTATACTAGAATCATGCTAGTAACATGCTAATTCATACTAGAATCATGCTAGTAACATGCTAATGCATGCTCGAATCATGCTAATTACATGCTAATTCATACTATAATCATGCTAATAACATCCTAATTCATGCTAGAATCATGCTAGTAACATGCTAATTCATACTACAATCATGCTAATAACATGCTAATTCACGCTAGAATCATGCTAATTCATACTAGAATCATGCTAGTAACAGGCTAATTCATACTAGAATCATGATAGTAACATGCTAATGCATGCTAGAATCATGCCAGTAACATGCTAATTCACGCTAGAATCATACTAGTAACATGCTAATTCATGCTAGAATCATTCTAGTAGCATGCTAATTCATACTAGAATCATGCTAGTGACATGCTAATTTATTCTAGAATCATGCTAGTAACATGCTTATTCATGCTAGAATCATGCTAATAACATGCTAATTCATACTAGAATCATGCTAATAACATGCTAATTTGTACTACACTCATGCTAATAACATGCTAATCCATGCTAGAATCATGCTAATTCATGCTAGAATCATGCTAATAACATGCTACTTATACTTTTTCAAACTGTTTTTAAACTAAATAAACTATTACCAACAGGCTTTGTCAAGCCAGCCTCAAAGTTTGTCTCGACGAACTTTACTGTCTAGTTAGATTTTGTTAAGTTAATTATTAAATGGATCAATCACCCAAAACCAAAATTACCTTTTAAATTAAAACATTTTCTCAGGTTTTAAAAATTTACTATAAGAGTTTCTTCTGTTGAACACAAAAGAAGATATTTTGAAGAATGCTGCTTGATGGCTCCCATCGACCTTCATGGTAGGAAAAAATACTATAGTTATAACCAGCATTTTTCAAAATATCTTGTTTTGTGTTCAGCAGAAGAAAGAAATTTAAATAGGTTTTGTACAAGTAAAGGGTGAGTAAACATCCAGCACGTTTTTACGCAGTGTATGCCCTTACAGCTGCAACCCATCACTGAGAAACATCTATACACACTCATTCACATACACTAAGGATAATTTAGCTTACCAAATTCACCTATATAAGAATGTCTTTGGACTGGTGGGGAAAACTGGAGCACCAGAAGAAAACCCACGACAACACAGTGTTCCTTTTTTAAATTTAAGTAAATTCGTCCTTTAAACGTCCTTCCACCAGTAATTTTCCCTGATAGATATGTTGCAGGGCAACGCGGTGGTGCAGTGGGTAGCACGTTCGCCTCACAGCAAAAAGGTCGCTGGTTCGAGCCTCAGCTGGGTCAGTTGCTGTTTGGAGTTTGCATGTTCTCCCTGTGTTTGTGTGGGTTTCCTCCGGGTGCTCCGGTTTTCCCCACAAGTCCAAAGACATACAGTACAGGTGAATTGGGAACGTTAAAATAGACTGTAGTGAATTGTGTGTGTTTTTACCAGTGATGGGTTGCGGCTGGAAGGGCATCCGTTGCGTGAAAACATATGCTGGATAAGTTGGCGGTTCATTTCGCTGTGGTGACCCCTTTTTAATAAAGGGACTTAACTAAAAAGAAAATGAATGAATGAATGAATGAATGAATGAGAAATGTTGCAAAGGGTGATTGCTAAGGCAGTGCTTCTCACACATAGACTTTACTTGAGCATGCCACCCAAGTATATTAACAGCCCCACAAGTATATTTAGTCACACATTTTGTTTTTTACTGTTATTATCCTTTTACACTTTTTTATATCTGCCCAAAATAATCTAACAATCGATTAAGTAGTGGAAAATTGTCTCTTGTTTATCTACTTGCGTAAGCCTGTTTCTCTTGGCTTCGCAGCTGACTGCACACGCACAGTCGCAAGAGTGAGAGAAACAAGTAATAATTTATTCTTTAATCTAAATGACTCTAATCTAAATGAAAATTTACTATATACTCGGAGAGGATGAAATGACAGATCTAAACTGGCTTCAACATATATGTTCACCATTAATTCAATTCAATTAGTAATCATTAATCAATGTGTTTGCTTTATTAAATTACTATTCTACTGGTTTAAATTTTGTTATTCTAATTTTTAGAGATATTGTCTGTTTTTATTTCTTTTTCTGTCATTTAATTCTCGAGTGTTGTATATTTTATCAGTTTATGATGTCAATATATTACATATTTTAAACTTATCGAAAATGCTTTGGCATTTGCTTTAAACTTGAAAGATAGAGAGAAGCAGGTTTTACATGTCAGTGGGTGCACATGGCTCCTGATAAGCATAAAAGTAAGAGAAATAGTGGATTTCTTTTTTTTTATTTCTTTTTTTTACTTTAACCCATTGAACAGAAGCAGTGTATAACCGTGTCATAATAAATACAACTATTGTTAAAAAAAAATTTTTGTTTTGTTTTCAGCATATAGTTAACTATTTGTGTCATGTGTGTAAATGGTGTTTCAACTACCACTGCAAGTTTATTTAAAACCTCTGGGAAGCAATGCAAGGGACATAATAAACAGTACATATAGATAATAAATTCTGAAGGAACATTATTCTTACAGTAAACTGTATGTTGCATTGTTATAGTTATGCGTGGTTATCTCAATTATCAAGTTAGCTTTGACTTTCACAGCTTTCTTGTATTCTTAACGTTAGAATGATAGTTTTATTTTCCAAGCATAATTAATATAGTGTCAAAGCAGATGAAATACGAACATTGCTACATGTTTCTTGCCAGCACAATTCTATTATCGCATAAACTTTGATGATATCTTAATAGTTTAGAGTGATTCTTCATTAGAAACTAATTACACCTAAAAGGTGTTGTTTTTTTTTTTTTAGTTTGACATGGAGTTTCTCTCTGTCGCTCATCAGCGAGAGCACTGCTGAGACAGATTGCGTTTCATAAGTGCAGTTATTTGGCTGGGACAATTTGCCTTTTTGTAGAAATAATGAAAAGGTTCCACTGAGTAAACAAAGCAATAAAACATTTATTAGCCATGGAAGTTCTGTAAAGTACTACGCCACGCTCATGGCTCGCCGAGGCTGTACGAGGTCGGTGCTTCGCCATTCATGAAGAATTAAAAAGCCGAGCCAGAGAGAAGCTGCATCTGTGCACTTTATCTGTTTCGCATTTAGACCATCAAAGGCGACGAGGAGCCAGTGCTGATATACATTCGCTCTTGCCCAGCGTGATGATGGTATAAACAGCAGTCCTATTTTCCCACTCTGTGGCATACGAACATGGGATGTTATGAGTTTTTGCTCAGCAAATGTTTGCCCTCCTCTGTGCACGCTCTGCATAGTTCAATTTGAAAGATACACAAAAGAACATGATGTTCACATCAAGCCAGCCAAGAGCGCTGTAAAGAAAAGGGAAAAAAAGATACGCAGGATTGTGGAACATGTCAAAAACCATCAAGAACAGTTAGGAGAAATACCATAGCTCCTTATTGCAAAGCACAACATAGTTATTAAGATTTTTGCCGTAATAAAACTTGATTGGTTTGAGGAAAAAAAAAACAGAAAACATGCATATCCAGTTCTAGCGGGGGGCTAAAAGAGGGGAGAGCCCAATAACTACAGTTTTTAATGCTCCTAAGAGGAAATTGCTGGCAGTACATGTACTTGATACATCATTACGTCCCACGCACGAGCTCTGGCAGAATTCCTTGCTGCGTCTGGATCCTCGCCTGATTGTTTATCAGAGAAATTGGTTATAGCAAGGTCAGGTGGGTTAACCCACGTGGTGGTCCTTTCGTGTTATGTGTAGCAGGCATGACTCCAAAGCAGATGCTTTGATTAGCTGGGCAGATATTCCATATCTCATTTGTTCCCTTCATGGCCAGTAATTGCATTCTGGTTTTCAAATTATGTTTGCCAGCACGAGTCTACAAACAAACAGGCTTAATAAAGTTAAGCACAACCATTGTGACATGTCAAAATTCATTTGGCTCATAAGCAAGCATTAAAAATACCAGGCGCTAATTTGGTGTAGTGCTACTTCTGTGCTTTCTTGGGTTACTCAAAGCGCATATGATTGCTATATTTTCCTCGTGGGTCATGGGATCTTTCGTTACAAAGTGCTGCTTTAGAAATGTTTTTCATTAGATTCACACACAGACGCAATGATAAAAGGCCAGACGAATAAAGGAGGATGTGACATTTATGGTCAGTAGAACAATTTGGTCTCAGACTTCAAAGCTGAGGCGTATCGTTCCAGAGGGGCGGCAGCAAACCGTCCATCTTCCTCAAGACGCTTTCCACCAAAATGTGAAGTAGCTTCAAACAAATCCTAATATCTCTCTTTGTTTTTCTCATCTATCTCTCTCTCTCTCTCTCTCTCTCTCTCTCTCCAGGGACCTGAGCGAGAATCAGATTCAGGCTGTTCCTCGTAAGGCTTTCCGAGGGATCACCACTGTCAAGAACCTGTAAGTGTTCCTCCCTCATCTCCCCTGACAACCATTGACTGCCCAGACTTTTTGTTTGCATGATTTTATAGGGTCAAATAAAAAAAGGCTTGGGTAAACTCTCATGAAGCAGTGAGGCAAGGTGTGATTCTCCACACCAGTGTGTCAAACCGCAAACGAGACTTTCTTCTGCTGGATTTAACGAGTCTTGCGGTTTATTTCAAAGACAGATAACTGAAATGAAAGATAATAATCTCTCTCGATGGAAGAAGAAAATGTTCAAAAGCAATGTGCTTGGTGGCCTACATGTACGCCCCTTGAATCATTTGTCATAACAGTTAATAAGCTTAGCACTGATGAAAATTCAATTAATCAGTATGGTTCAATAAGATGGATATCTTCAGGATATTGCCAGTGAGTAATGTTCCACAGCCATTTGCAATTACAGTAATGGCTTCTTATAAATCTCTCCAACAGTTTCGGGACCTGATCTGGCTACGGTGTGCTTTTATAAATAAAAGTTCCAGAAGGTTTTTCTACAGCGATACCATAAGAACCACTTAGTTACCAAAAGAACTATTCAGCTAAAAGTTTTACTCTTTTTTTTTCATTAAAGAACATTTGAATGATCTAAAACAGGGGCGCCCAAACTGTTTCGTGTGAAGAGCCAAAAACCAAATATCATTGATAGCCATGGGTTGAAGATATATATAACAAACTATTTAACATTAAAGTTCCCATGGGTAATCGCCTTTCATAATATTAGGAAATAAATCGAAAACTTTATTTTGATTGATTTTAACTAATGCAGTATAATCTTTTTATTAAGATATTGCGATAAAAACAATCACATTTATAACACAGTGGAGTTCAATGCAGAATACACTAGTCAAGCAGCAGCTGCCTTGGCTTTGATTCGCTCACCAAAGTCTCTGGATTGTCCTCTATGCGTCGTATGTACATTTAAAACTCTGATTGTGAGGGCCCTAGTTTGGGTATCTCTGATTTAAAAAAAATGTTTGGACAAGAACTTTGAAAATCTCCCATAGCCCCATAATAATAATTTTTTTATTTTTTTTTTAAATAGGGGAAATGATTTTTCATGCAACAGGGTTCATTAAATAGTTAAATTCAATTCATCTTTATTTGTATAGCGCTTTTACAATGGTAGTTTGTTTTAGAGAAGCTTCACATAAAAGATTATAGTGAATTGCAACAGTGTCAGTTCAGTTTTTAGAGAAAAAGAACTAATAAAAAATGTGTTTTTAGGTTTATTAACAGTCAGAAATTGATAAATATTATGTCTATAACATTTATAAATACATAATGGGGTGACATGGGGGCTCAGTAGTTAGCACTGTCGCCTCACAGCAAGAAAGTCACTGGTTCAAGTCCCGGCTGGACCAGTTGGCATTTCTGTGTGGAGTTTGTGTGTTGGCCTGGGTTTCCTCAGGGTGCTCCGCTTCACAGTTCAAAGACATGCGCTATAGGTGAATTCAATAAGGTAAATTGGCCATAGTGTGTGAATTAGTGTGTATGGATGTTTCCCATTGATAGGCTGCGGCTGGAAGGGCATCCGCTGCGTAAAACATATGCTCGAGTTGGCGGTTCATTCCACTGTGGCGACCCCAGATTAATAAAGGGACTAAGCCAAAAATAAAATTAATGGATGAATGAATGAATGTTATAGATTATCATTTTAAATGTTATTGGATTCTTTAATACTATTTAAAGTAATGTTTTCCAATAAATTAGGAAATTACCCATGGCAACTTTAATGTCATATAGTATATTTAGCTTCAACCCAGGGCTCTCAATAATATTTAATTTTTGGCCCTTTATATGAAAAGGATTGGGCACCCCTGTTTGAAAATGCATTTTTTAAATCCAAAGCAAGAGATTCTAAAGTAAAATGGGGATTGATCTGCTACTGTATATATTCTGTATGCTGTATATATTTGACCACTGTGCCAAAGCTCAGCAATATCGTTTTAACTGGTTAATTTTTTTATCTCGGGTGGTCTTTTACTATTAGTTTTTATAGCAATTTCCAAATTTACATATAGATGTATGGTAGGGTTTTCCAAAATGGGTAGACATAACAACCAAAACATCGGAATCCAGAAATTGTAAAAAGAAAAGAAATGATAAAATACCAAAAAATGAATAAATGAATACAGAAGTTAAATTAATAATTTAAGGACATTATAAGAAAAATAAAAACAATACACACATCATTGTTTTATATCGTCAAAAAGGAAACTGATGAAATTACAATTGTGGACTTTTTAAAACCCATATTGCAGACATCCCAAGTCTCCCGGACGTCTCCCGTCCCGATATTCTCTCAAAAATCGCGTGTCTCCTGCCTGGTCCTTAAATACGTCGCACACCCCTCTACACAGCATCCCTCCCAGCTCTTTAGGTATGTCGCACGCAATTCACCCCCACCGCACTTCAGGTTTGTTGCGCGTACCTCCCCCCCCCACCGCTTTTCAGGTATTTCACGAGCAACTCCCCCCCCACCGCTCTTCAGGTATGTCACGCACTACTCACCACCATCACTCTACAGGTACGTCGTGCACACACGCCCCCATACAGATACCTCGCTCACCATCACCATTACATATACCCACCCCACCCACCCCCCTGCTCATCAGGCACCCAGTCTCCCGCAACCTCATGCAAATCAACTCTGTCTTCCCTGGAATTTTCCCAACTTGGGATGTCTGCATATTGTGGCATCCAGTCTTACTTTTTTTTTTAAATATCCTTTTTTAAAAGGCATTTGTTACAAAAAAATGCTCACAAAAACAAACAGACTGTTCACACTTTTGCATTGAAAAAATTCACATAATAAAAGGGTAATTATATATATTTTTTGTTTTACATCTAATTTATAGAAAAGGAAGCGCTAAGAAACTGGTAGTCTGTAATACGCCTCCAATAATAAACATTGCCTTCCGCAGCTTTACATGTTTCTTCAAAGCAAGTCCCGCGAGCAGCATTCTGATAATTCTCTTTAATGAATGAAGGACACAAAGCTGAGGTCATCGTTAATGGAGCACTTTGTTTGTAGTCGCAGATTTGCTGTGGTATGTGGCCGTACAGCGTTTATGTGGATTCCCAGACTCAAGTGCTTAGTGAAGTTCTGGGCGGTTTCAGTGCAGTATCTGATACCAGCTTTGCGACAAAGACAGTTTTCAGATTTAAGTCTTTCCCACCGTGGGTAGAGAACTGCGGGTCAAGTCATCATACAGTAGATATCTCTGAGAGGTATGGAAATATAGTTGGCTTTTGTTTGAAGACAGTCATGCTTTTCACACAAAGGGAAAGAAATAGACAGTGAAAAGTGTGAAGAGGTTGGAGAGTTTGAAAAGCATGGGTGCATTTAGTCACAGTTCACTAGTAAGTGGGTGCTTGCTGTAATCCAAAGCAACAGATTCCAAAGTAAAATGAGGATTGATCTGAACTGTTAAGCTGCAAACATACTATATATATATTCGACTACTGTGCTAAAGCTCATCAATATCATTTTAAGTATTTCATTTTTTTCAGGGTGGTCTTTTGGATCACTGTTTTTCAGAGTGACACACAATTGTGAAAAAATGTTGAATGGCACCAGCCCTGGTCAAATTGAGTTAACTGATTGTCAATACTAATTCTAACCTCATTGACCCCTGTCAAATAAGTCCCAGGCTGCAGGAGTGCCGTCAATCATCCACACAGGTCAATGCTTCTCTGCAGACAGATGTAACCGATATGTTATAACAGTGTTGGGGGTAAAAAGGCATATTTAATGTGCATTAGGCTGTCTGTTGGCTTGATGGTAACTTGTTATTTATAAAACTAATCATATAATATTTATGTAATATAACTTTTTATTATTATATTATTTAATTGTTGCACATAGTTATTTATTTGTATTTTAGCTCTCCTAAATTATTAGCCCCCTTCTATATTTTTTCCTAAATTTCTGTTTAACAGAAATAAGATTTTCTTTCAATGCATTTTTAAACATAATAATTTTAATATCTCATTTGTAAAAACGGATTTCTTTTATCTTTGCCATGATGACAGTAAATAATATTTGACTACGTATTTTTCATACTAGTATCAGCTTAAAGTGACATTTAAAGGCTTAAGTAGGTTAATTGGGTTAACTAGCCAGGTTTTTGCCATTTTTTGCCATTTTTATTGTATAATGATGGTTTCTTTTGTAGACACTTGAAAAAAAAAAACATAAAACACTTACATAATAATTTTGACCTTAAAATTGTTTTAAAAAATTAAAGTGCTTTTATTCTAGCCAAAATAAAACAAATACAGTAAGACTTTCTTCAGAAGAAAAAATCAAATACTGTGTAGAAGTCTTTACTCTGTTAAACATGAATAAGGAATACAAATTCACATAATTTTGATGTCATCTTAGGGCTGGGAGATATGACAAAAATGCAGCCTCGACAATTATTTTCCATATCGAACAATTACGATATATATTTCGATATCAGTTGGTGATGCTTCCAGATTTAAAAGAGTACCCCTACAAAGCCACAAAAATTAGAGGGTCGTTTCATATGTATGTATATACAGTAGAACACATCAATGTCATACTGTATGTAAATAAACATCAGTTTTGTGGAATTATTTTCAGTTTCCTTAAATCTTTTTAAACAGAGGTGATTTTATTTGCCTTTTATTTGCCCTGTCAATAAGGGGGGAAAATACATTTAAAAGGTAAAGAAATCAAAATTTATCTTTAGAATTTAGTTAAGAATACTACAATGAATAATGCATGTTTTTGCTTTTATATCTTGCAACACCAGTAAACTAAGAAAAGATCTTCATTGGTTTGACAGCAAACATGTTGTAAATCCTAACAACGTAAACGCATTAAAGGGACAGAACTGTGTGTGGGTATAGTGTGCCCACTGTCATATTGGTCTGTTAAAAAGACATTAAGTCCCTTTTTTAAAAAAGTTCCTGACGTTAAAATAGGATCCAAATCCCTCCCATTTTGAGGCCCACTGCAACATGATGTAGGAGTGCGGTTTTCCCACCAACCGATTTGATTGACAACCACGTATTAACATTTCACTGCGTATAATCATATCAACAAGACAGGACGTGCGAAAAGCAACTGGGATTAAAAGATCTGTTCAGCTGGCTGTGATCATCAATTATCATCAAATGTAATCAAGAATAAGTTTCAGAAGTTGAAAACATTTTTAAAACAGTGCATGTTTGTAATGAATTACAGCAATTTTATCATCTTTACTTTATCACCACAACCTCTTGTCAGTACAGTTATAAAAGAAGACGCTTCAGTCTCGGATTGTTGATGTTAAATCAAGTTTTTATCTTGTACATTAACACAATGGATATCCACACAGCAGTGGATATCAACATGTATCATGTTACATTTGCCGTGCAAAAACTGTCTGTGTGTGTGTGTCCGCTGTGTTTCTGTGTGACACATTACAGAAAGGCTTGAATAAACTCCAAAACAAATACATCAAATAATCATTGGGAAATTTCTTGCTGCAGTATTTCTCACAAATGTTACAAGAGATCTGCTTCATGTCTGTCCCTGTGCTGTTTATCTGACGCAGTTGAGGCGGAAGTTGTGGCACACTCTGACAGGCACAAGGGGACGGTGGGCGAGGAGAACTAGCATTAAAGGCACAGGCCACAAAAACAGCTAAGATGTTGAGAGCAGCAAATTCCAATCTTCTGAAAGCTATAATAAATAATCTAATGTGTGTTTTGAGCTAAAACGTTACAGAGACAAAAAAAGAGCCTTCTGTAAATCTTGAAAAATGGGTGCTCTTTAAGGAAATGCGCAGCAAATTCTCACAATGCAAACAAATTAAGAAAATGTGTCCATCGCATTTTAGGTTTCCCTTGAAATATTTCCATTGTGCTTAAATGTTTTGTGAGAAATTGCAACACGTTTTTTCAAACTAGTTTGCATTGTGAAAATTTGCAGTGTGTTTTCTTAATTTGCATGTGTTTTTTATTGCACATGTAAATCTTAAACTGCAGCACATTCATCGTATTTAATACTTTTTATAGGTATGTTTTTTTTTTGGCACATCAAAAAACACATTCAGCTTTTTTGTACAATATTTGTCATATAAAGTAACACTAATGTTATTTGTTTAAGTCTACTTACGGCATTCCTTTTACATTTAATATTCCCGAACACTGTATACACATTTGAGCTTTACTTCCATAACATGTTTTTCTGACATGTTTTCCACCAACGTTCTTATAGTGATCTGCTCTATGTTAGTGAAGTGTATAAGCGCTCGTCACATCACTGTCATGAGCACCGTCACACACTGATGGATGAATGATAGGTACAGGTAGGCAACACTCATTTCTTCAGGCAGGGCTTTTTAGAGGAGAAAAAAAAGGGACTAACAAGGATTGAGGGAAATGGATGGATTTGTACGTCAGCAGCGCTGCCTGTTTCTCTCCCACCGACCTGCCTCTGCAACGCGTGGCAAGGTGACTCTTGATTTAATTGCTGAAATCATCCAGCCCTCGGTTTTTTAACGGGAAGGAGGAGTAAAAAAAATGGACAGGCAGCGTTCCAGGAATGAATTGATTTTCTCATATGCTTTTCTACCCTAATGTCCTCTGTTTGAAAATGGCTATGCATGCTTTGAGGGCAGGTTGAATCTCTGCCTCTAATATCGTCCACAGCTTTACAGGCTACAGCATGCTAGAGTCAGCATGCGCCTTCAGCCAGCATCCTCCACCCTTTATAAAGGGGCCATCTGGTTAATATGGTCAAGATGGTTCCTCCGGCTAATGAGAGTCTATGTACCACCCTATTAAACCAGATACAGTATCTCCATCTGCGTTCATGGCTTTAGCCATTCACTACAACTTAGGTCAGCATGATATTTAAAAAATAAATAAATTGCAATATTTATTGCGAATTTATATTATAATATTTCACTAGATAACTCGAGTAACCCTTTTGGAAAGAAAAAAATATTTTCTATTGATTTGAATAATTATGTAAAAGCCTGCATCTGCAAAAAATATATTTAACCATTGACCAGCATAGATAAATACAGTAAAAACAATGATGCAAATGCAGTATTGGGATACAGAAATAAAATAATCAAATGTGCAATACAGCTGGATACAGGGCCAGATTTAACCAATAAGGGATTAACCAGCCGCTTACGGCCCCAGAAAGTTTTGGAACCCCAATAAATACCTAGAAATCTATAGCTACCTATAGCATTGTTTTTTTTCTACCATTTCCTGACATTTTTTTTTATGGTGAGGGTCTAACAAATAAAATGTAGTATAGTTACTACATCTATGCAAATGGGTTTTACACCCTCAGCCATGGAGCAGTCCATCAGTCTAATCAAGTAAAGATTTAGTTTTAAATAATGTTTATTAATTTTTATGAGTTGTGAATTAGTTTTAAGAAAACAATTCATTAAAAATTTAGATATTGCATGAAGATAAAACATAACTGATATAAGGAGCAGTTTTTTATGGTTAAAAAGGGTGTATTTTAGGACTGCTGGGCCCCATGGCAGGAATTGCTGAGGGCCTCCAAATCATTAAATTTGCCCCTGGCTGTATAGCTTTCAATCACTTCAAAAATACTGGGTTCAGTAATGCAAAGACAACCAATTTTCACTTTTTTTAATATATGTGCCCTAATAGTGTTTTCAGCAATGTGGGACATATACAGTTGAAGTCAGAATTATTAGCCCCCTCTGAATTATTCGTCCCCCTTTTTGTTTTTTCCCTAATTTTTTTGTGTAACGGTGAGATTTTTTCAACACATTTCTATACATAATAGTTCATAACTCTTCTTATAACTGATTTATTTTATTTTTGCCATGATGACAGTAAATCATATTTTACTAGATATTTTAAGACACTGCTATACAGCTTAAAGTGACATTTAAAGGCTTAACTGTCGGCTATCCAAAAATAGATAGCATTAATACTGCAGACATACTGTGAAAATGTCCTTGCTCTGTTAAACATCACTTGGGAACAATAAAAAAAAAAAAAATTCCAAGGGGGGCTTATAATTCTGACTTCAACTGTATACATCTGTCAACATCTGAAAAAAAAAATGTGTTTTGGTGTTTCATGACCCTTTAAACAAGTAAATAAATTAATATATACAATAAATATACATAAATTATAAAATAGAATTCATCTTTATTAAAACGACAAGCATTATAATTCCTTGTACACAAATGAATTAAACTCACTTAAAGTACTTTCACAGTCACTTTCATTTAAAACACCCACAACTTATTCAACTCAAATAATTTAATTTTTTTAAAATAAAATGTTCAAGGGCTAAACTAAAATGACTCCACAATTGTCATGTGTTCGGAACTGTTGTACCTGTAAAATAAAATCCAGACTCCTCATTGTATATCCTGCAGTCTGACTATTTTGAATTCAAACATTGCGATATCTATGTTAAAACAATATTTTGTGCAGCCCTACTTCTTCTTTTCACCAGACAGCGACGACAGCCATGTTAACCTCAAAAAAATTATATAGTACAGGCGAAGTAGATTTCCTCATCATATGCACTGCAAGTCCTTCAGCGAAAACTTGCTTGAGCTCTATATCAATATCTACATCCCTGTTTGTGTCAAGATCGGAGCAAAGATCTTATTAGAACGGGTGCAGTATGAGGTGTGGGTTCATACACACATTTTTTTTTGTTGATTTGTTATTCATAGTGGATGGAGAGTCCGAATGGCGTTGGTACCTGAAGCTGAGGTATAATTGAGAGAGCAGAACGTCCGGTATGGTAAACGTGGACACTTTGATTTTTATCCCCTTGTGGGAGGCTCTCATCTGGGTGCTAATAAAAACCTCTCTACTTCATGCTCCTGTACCCAAAATGTCACTCTGACTGCGCGTGGGTTTGAATTATGGCCAAGGGGGTGAAGTGTAGTCAATGTCTGCTTTTTACAAGCTTCTGTGACCGGCAGACGGGGCTCTGCAGACGGCAGATCTCTGCTTTTGATGTACACTGCTGGTGCTGAAACTCATGCTACACATGATCAGGGCTACATGGGTGTGAAAGACACGACTCCACAGCAGCCAATCAAAGTCTGATGTTTGCACGCATTGGGCATCACTTACTCAGGAAAGCCGTCTGCACTGGAAGTGTCCTTCAGTTCAGTTAGGACAAGTGACAATATGAAATGAAACTATAATGAAACCAATACAGAATCAAACTTAATAAACAAAGATGGAAGAGATCAAATCAACTATGTATGAGATCAAATCCTAAGAGACCTTACAAAGCATCACTTGAATTTCACATGAGCTTCTCATGTGCAGTCATTAAAATACAACATAGGCTCATTTTGAAAATGTAGCCCTATTTACATTTCTGGAGATTTCAAATTATGTAGCCAGTGCAATGTATGGCTGCATTTTGTCTTTAAAACAAATGCTAATGGAGCGGTATGACGGCGTTTCTTTTCACACTCACCAGCTGGCCGATTACCTCAATATGGACAGCTTTTCTGCTGTTACTTTTCAAAACACTGTCAGGTAGGTTTAGGGGTGGTTGCTGGTCAATCAGTGCTTTGTGTTTGGGGAAGAAGGAGGGTGGGCGTGTCGGTCGGTCAGTCAGTTGTCAGCAGCCTCTGGTGGATTTAAGCGTGAAGAGCAGGTGCGAATGGCAGTCTCAAGAGAAATTTGAGATCTCAAAAAGCATACACAGCGCCCACTGGTGGATTTGTGAAAACAAAATCTGCAAAAAAAACGTAGCTCCTGGGATGTATTTGGCGCTCTCCAGAAATCTATATAGGCATACATAATCACAATGAGCCTGGGTTGTTAAAATCATATATCGAACATGTGTGAAATACACATGAAATGTGCAGTCTTGTAAACTTTTAATGTGATCACACTTTCCCAAATGTGTATATATATATATATATATATATATATATATGTGTGTGTGTGTGTGTGTGTGTGTGTGTGTGTGTGTGTGTGTGTGTGTGTGTGTGTGTGTGTGTGTGTGTGTGTGTGTGTGTGTGTGTGTGTGTGTGTGTGTGTGTTTGAATATAATTAAAATATCTTCAAAAAGTTTATTTATTTCACAAATTCCATTCAAGAATGAAACTTGTATAATGTATAAATTCTTCCACTCAGACTGATAAATTTCAAGTGTTTAATTCTTTTCATTTTGAAGATTTTGATGACAGCTTATGAACTGAGTAATGAAATGAGTGCTTATATTGTTTATTTAATATGTTCCTCATGTTTCAACATTTGATGTTTCAACATTTTAACATTTAAAGCACATGTGATGATAAATGTAAGTATGTGGATTTGTTTAGAAATATAAGATATAGCCAAATGACTAGGCATGAGCCAGTATAAGATTCTGACGGTATGATAACCTTAGATAAAAATATCATGTTTCTATGTTATTGTGATTACTGCTCTAAAATATGTTATTTTTAAATATTTAGGTAAAAAAAACAACCTCTTTTACCGTTTAAACACAATATATTTTATTTTGAGAAAATTTTAAATATTTTGAAACAGTATGTCAGGCGAAATAATTCAAATCAATCATTGACTTCTGCTGTCTTCGTTAGTGTTAAAAACAGACTTCTTTACAATTTAAAACAGCATCTTTGGATATTTTTCTGTTGGAGATACTGTTGTCTTAAAAAAAAAAAAAAAAAACCTAAATAAAAAAATCGTACATATACCATAGAAACAGTATAGCGGAAAAAAATCGGTGGTTTTAAAAACTTGAATTTTCCAAACCGTGTTATAAATTAAAAACGGTTATCATACTACAATGTGAGATGAGATGAAATAAAACAACAGAAACCCAGACAATGAATGGAAATGCCAAGATGCACATAAATAACCTTAAAAATACTGTATGGAAATACTTTTCATGTAATAAAATATGTGCTTGAAATAAAATGAAAACACATTTACCAAACAAATCCACCAATGTACAATTGTACAACAAAAAGAACCATGTGATTTAAAAAAATCAAATATGATGTGTTTGGATAACTGGACTAACCAGTGCACCATCTAAAATGCTATTTTAGTATACGAGAGCAAAAGGCCATCACCAAAATGATTTTCCCTAATTACCTGCCAGAATTGTCTAAAATGATTGCATTTCCAAACATCAGGCATCTGCTTCCAAACACACTTATGTAAAATGTGTTTATATTTTGAGATTTTAATTGTAGTTATTCAAAGGGACGATTTAACTCTCTCAAATTAATTTTATCTCAGGCTGAATAAGAGGAGACAAGGTTAAAAAGCACCAGAAGGGATAACAAAATGTGAGGGTGATACAGACACAAATCCTCAAACCACACTTGATTTGACGGTCAAAGGTCATGTACTGTACAGTATATCTATTACAACCATAGATAGAGTGAGTATGAGATTCATGATCACACATGCTCCTGGCTACACTGATGGTCAGTTCTGAATCATTCACTGTGTTGGCTATTGAGCGTGAATGAAATACTGCCACACGGCTGCTGGTTAGCATCAGCGACTCTGTCAGATTAATAGTCTAGTGAGGGGAAGGAAGACCCATATCTGTTTCTTCCTCTCGTTCACTCCAGATGGGACACTGGCAGGACGTGAGCTCTAAAGTGCCAATACGGCTCATGACTGGGATGATTAAAGGCCAATGTAATTAGAGCAGGGAAATTAAAACTGGGATTTTCATTACTCACCACTACTATGTCCCACCTCTCCGAACAATCACCAAATACGCAGATATTCAGACACACATATGTACATTCAAGACAGCTATTCGCCCTTGACTATACTCAGTATAATCATTGTTACAAATCTCTTGCTCGTGAACACAATGACATTCTCCAGAGAACTTCACATGTTCTCATAATACAGATTGATATGACTCAATGATATGACTCCTAAGAGTTCACAATATCACCTTATGTTTTGCAAATTAGCACTTAACTATATGTTGTGATTATTTATTTTTTATTTATTTACATATTTATATTTTTTAAAAAGGAAAAGCTTGAAAGATAATCAGGCCTGACTCTTTAGCATGTTCCTGCTCTGCAGAACATAAAAACATACAGGCATCATTAAAATATCATCCATCAACACATGAGAGCAGTACAAATACAGACAATCACAAATCATACAAAATATAGTGAAACAGGCTACTATCTTGGGATGTCATGGTGGCGCAGTGGGTAGCACAATTGCCTTACAGCAAGAAGGTCAATGGTTCGAGCCCCAGCTGGGTCAGTTGGCATTTCAGTTTGCATGTTCTCCCGTGTTCGCACGGGTTTCCTCCGAGTGCTCCTGTTTTCCCCACTGTCCAAAGAAATGTGCTTAAGGTGATTTCAATTAGCTAAGTTGGCCGTAGTGTTTGTATGTGCGAAAGTGTGTATGGGTTGCGGCTGGAAGGGCATCTGCTGCTTAATAACATATGCTGGATAAGATTGGCCCTTCATTCCGCTGTAGCGACCCCTGATTAATAATGGGACTAAGCTGAAAGCAAAATGAATGAGGATACTATCTTAGTAGCTACAGCGATAGTTGACCATCGGATTTTTTAACACCAAGAGGTCTGAGGGTGTTTGGGGGCCATGGAGCAGTTTTGACATGCACTGACATTTGTGTTGTTTTCAGTATCTTAAAAACATATTAATGGATAAAGTGTGATAACATTGTAAACAGCACAAAAAAGTTGGGCTACAATAATACCTAAGCAGCATGTCATGTGTTTGTGTTTTTGAGAAAGAAACGTTTATGCGTGGTTAGTAAAATCTCGCATAAACCACCAAAAAACAAAAATTTTGAAGTCACTGAAACAAGGCCGTGAAACACACAGAGGACGTTTGTTCACAAGACTTTTGAGAACTGGGTCTTGTAGCTTAGTGTTTTTGCTTCAAAGTGATGAGAGAATGATCTTGTTTATTTGCTCACAGAAAACAATATAGTGAATTAAATTTTCCAAGTCACTTTTTGAGTGAAAATGGTCTATGCGAGAAGGCGTGAACTATCATTACTAATGCAGTGATTCACACCTAAGAAGACAAAGACCTGCATAATGAGCTGCATAATGAGGAAGAAATAAGTTTATATATTTTTTGTTTGCAGTTTATTTAAAATATATTTAACTATCACACAAAGATAGGGTTGTCGTGATACCATTAATTTCACGTAACCAGCTGAAGTATTGTGATACCAAGTAGGTTTGCAATACTGTAATTCATAACTCAAATCTATGAAATTAATAAAATTGTCAGAAACATTATATTTTATATGTAATAAAAGGCCCACTTTAACTGAATTCATAATTACCTTATTATTATTAAAACAAGTATTTGCACATCACTTCATCTAAAATGTGTTAGTTGTTAGTTTTGTAGATAACTGACCAACAAAAGAATACATTAAAATAAAGAGGCAAATTAAACAAAATCCATTACAAAAAGAGCTAATTAGGCTATTTGAAGTGGTCAAAAATTGTTTCAATGTTTCCTGTTTCTCTTTTGGGTTTTTCATCTACTTTTGTCTTATCAGGTAAGAATCCCAAACTTTTTTGTATGAAGGGCCAAAAACCAAATATCATTGACAGCTGTGGGCTGAAGAACAATATACTAAACTACTGTACATTAAAGTTGCCATAAGTAATTTCCTAATTCATATGATTTTTTTTTTCATAATATTAAAAAATAAATTAAATTCTTTATTTTGAATCATATTAGCTAATGCAGAATAACTTTTTGAATTATAACTTATCCCAATAAAAACATAAACAAATCACATTTATTTACCCTAGTCAAGCTGAACCTGCCTTTGCCTTGATTCACTCACAAAGGTCTTTGCATTGCTCTCTGATCGTCGTATGTATTTAAACTAAATCTGATTCTGAATCTAATGTCTGAATAAACAGTTTGTAAGGTATAAAATCATTACATGTATGGGAAGTCTCTATTAAAATAGCTGTACATGTTACTGTACGTGTGTAATTAACAATATATAATATGTGTTGTTGCCCATTTAAAAAGCAATAAGCCACAAGAGGCTGTGTGTACCTCAAGCAAAAACTTGATGTATTTGAATGAAAACTGTAAAAGACAAACATTTTACTTTTGCTCATAAATGTTATTTAATTTTTACAATGATAGTTAATGCGTCTGTGGTGGGTGGCTGCCACACAGTCTGTCCCATCAGCAATTATGAAGACAGATGCATGTCTTTTAGAAGGAGGGATGGAGTGAAAGAAATGCCAGAGATGTTCTTTATTTCATGCCTGTCATGGGGTCAGATGTCACCGAAGCCCTGTTTGCTGAACAAATGACTTACGAAAAGCGCTTAGATTCCTTTTTCTTTATTCAAGCCTCTTTCAGATCCATCTCTTTTAAGAACACAGAGAGGGAGGGGTAAATAGAGGCAAGCGGTTAGCAAAGGCTGCAAATTAAAGTAAAAGCAAAAGAAGCAAAAAAAAAAGGAGAAAGAAGTGCCCCTCGTGTCTGCTCTTCCAGCATCGTGACCCCAGCTGATTTACGAACCCCTTTCCTTTAATGAAATTGTTTCTGTGACAGAGCCGGTAAAAGCTTGTAATGGATTGGCTGCTCTAATGTAATGAAATTACTCCCTTTCTGACTTAAAAAAAAAAAAAAAAGAAGAAGAGGGGGTGGACGATGTTGGGGGAGAAAATGCAATTAATATTTACAGAGAACTGACAGACGGGGTGGGCTGTGCACTATAGCCAGCCTCCTGTTCACCCTCTCTCTTTCTCTCTCTCTATCTCTCGCTGTCTTACCTCTCTTTGCCCCCACACTCAGCAGTGTGGCGAAAGAGAGAGAGAGGACGAGATAGGAGGAGGTTATAGCCAGACAGGCCACTTTTAGCCAGCTGGTCCTTTATCCCGACTGCGGTGAGGAGAGGAGAGTAGATATGAGATGCCCGCTTGTGTGTGTGTGTCTACCTCCCTCCCTCCTGCAGCCCCCACCTCTCCTCCTCCTCCCTCCCCTCAGCCCCCACCCGCTCGTCTGCAGACCTGCCGCTGACTTCTGTCTCTCATCTGCAGGCAACTGGACAGCAACCACATCAGCTGCATCGAAGATGGAGCCTTCCGAGCCCTGCGCGATTTGGAGATACTGTGAGTCCCCCTCCCGCCTCCTCTGCGGGGTTCTTTCCTCTCTTCTCACCTCTGCTGTCCCTTCCTCTAACTCTAACTCTGTGTGTCTGTGTGTTTCCTGATTGTTCCTGAAGGACAAACTGTGTTGCGTTGTGGACCTGTGGCACATAGTCTGGTGTCACCCTGTCCTGCGCTTAGCATGCGATCGTCCGTGCGACAGCTAAAGTTGCTCGTTTGTCATCCTGTGCTGCATTGTTGCCGCTCTAAAAAAAAAGAAAGTGTCTTGACTTTTCCGGGTGCACCTTACTGTTAAAAACACCAATGCACCATGCATGTTCTATCTGGAAGATCTGTAGAATTGGTTTTCAACCTTAAACCGGGTGTTAGACTCACTTAGATGTTCAGATCTTTCTTCTTTTGCCCGCTTCTTCGGTCGTCTTTAACCTCAGAACAGGTTTAATGCACAAGCTTTAATGACACATGAGAGATTTGATGTTTTTGTAGGTGATATTTCTGTTCTTTGGGTTTCCCCTGGATTGTCCCGGATAGGATGTGAGGGTGGAAGTGAGCAGGATATACGGGGGGAGGTAGAGGGGGGTCGGAGTATAACCGCCGCATCTCCATCAAGCCAATTGGCAGGGCGCTAAGTGCCAACCTCATCCTCCAAATGAGCGCCGCTCACTGGGGACCCAGAGCCAAGCCACCCCCTGCATTAATTCCTGGCTCTAGAGGACATGACGGTTACATCATTGTTAGACAGGTTTTCCTTCAATGCTAGCAAGGTGTGTAAGAGGCTAAGAGAGAATCAAAGAAGGAAAAGAGGGACCATGCTTCATTTTATGTCCTCCGTCTTCTCCTCGTGACCAGAGCATAAAATGACCTTATAAAAGAGGAGCTCGGGAGCAAGAAAGTGTGAGTAAGTCGGGAATCAATTTTCATTAATAATACAGAACCTCCCTAGATTCTGCCAAAGACCTTTGAGACCCCGGCAAGCCAAGGAGAGCAGTGGTACATGAATACACATCACTTTCCTGCTGATTGAGCCATCTCTCCTCCTCTCTAGAGAGGCAGCAACACAGAGGTCTCCAAATGACACTGTATCATGACTAAATTACCACATGCGCAGTAATCAAGCTCAACCTTACACCTTACATCCAGATTCAGAATGCAGTTAAAGGCATCTTGAACCCAAAAAGTTAATATTTAGTCAACATTTACTCATTTTTTACTATCGTTATGAGTTTTTTTTTTCTTCTGTTAAACACAAAAGAACATATTTTGAAGAATTGTGGGTACCTTTAAGCTTTGACACCTGTAGTATACATGTTTCCTATGATGGAAGTCAATGGTTCAGGTTTTCAGCATACTTTGAAGTTCAGTTTGGTGTTCAACAGAAGAAAGAAACTCATAATTGAACCACTTGAGGGAGAGTGAATAGTGAGTACATTTTCATTTTTATGGGTGAACTTTGCCTTTAATTTAACATGACAGTTATGCTGTTGGGTAGTTTGTTAGAAAGTGACACTTCTAGGTAATTGATGGTGAAAGAGATTGCCCGTTCTTTAGGTGCTGCGAATTCACCGTAAGTGCTTTGAGTCTCACAGTGAAAAAAATGATTTCAAGCATGACTTGTATAATAATTTAGACTCAACTTAGTCTTAGGAATGATCTTTTTGAATGGCAGCACATCAGATGAAGATCCAACTGCTTTTGACAAAAGACTATGGTGGGTGTCATAACAGCCAAGTGAATGTTATTGGTAAAATGTGACTCTGGACTAAGGCCAGACAGAATCTTTGAACATTTTTTGCTATTTCTGCGCAGAATATTGTGAAAAATCTGTGAATTTATGCGAGATAGTTTTGGGTGTAACCTAACTAAAATCCTAATATGTTAAATAAAAAATATACATTTTTAACATTTTTGTTTACAGAAATGTAATGTTTACAATGCAAATAATGTAAGATCCATTTATTTGGTAAGCAAAGCAAGTCTTTCAAATATCTTTTATATACAGTTGAAGTTATTTGCCTTTTTTTTTTCTTCTTTAAATATTGTCCAAATGATGTTTAACAGAGCAAGGAGATTTTAACAGTATGTCCAGTATGGCTTTTTCTATGGAGAAAGTCTTATTCGTTTTATTTCGGCTAAAATAAAATACATTTTTAATTAAAAAAATAAATAAAAAAAAACATTTTAAGGTCAAAATTATTAGCCCCTTTAAGCTATATATTTTTTCGAAAGTCTACAAAACAAACCATCATTATACAATAACTAGCTTAATGACCCTAACCTGCCTAGTTAACCTAATTAACTTATTAAAGCCTTTATATGTGACTTTAAGCTGTATAGAAGTGTCTTGAAAAATATCCACTAAAATATTATTTACTGTCATCATGGCAAAGATAAAAGAAATCAGTTATTAGAAATGAGTTATTAAAACTATCATGTTTAGAAACGTGTTGAAAAAATCTGCTCTCCGTTAAACAGAAATTGGGGGAAAAAATAAATGGGGGCTAATAACTCTGACTGTTTCTACTAAAAGACAGAAAATATTACTTTACAAACTGTATTGTAAGTAAATCCTATGAGCATTTTCATATTAGTCAGTAATATTGCTGAAAATAATTAAAAAAATGAATTAATATAAATTTACACACAACTAAATAAATAGACTCATTGACGAGCTGAAAATCTGTGGATTTCTGCACTCGCAGATTCTGTGTGGGCCTAATCTGGACTACAAAACCAGTCATAGCTGTCAATTTTTGGAAATTGAGGTTCATGTATTATCTGAAAAGTGAATGAATAAGCTTTTTCATTCAAGCTTTTTTGCTTGTATAATATATAGTTGAGATAAAAGTCTTCAAAAATCTGGAATCCAGGGATTTAAAAAAATCTCAATACTAAGAAAACTAAATTTAAAGGTGTGCAAAATAAATTTTTAGCAATGCATATTGCTATTCAGAAAGTTTGTCTTCATACACTGAAAAAAAAAGATTCAAAGATGATTCCTTGCATTTACTTAAATTAAGTGGCTCTAAACAATTGATTTTAGTTGAATTTAAACAAACAAATTAAGTTGAACATTAATACATTTAATTTGTTTAAATTGTACACATATAAAATGTTTACAACAATTTTGCCCGACAACATTTTTTTCAGTGTACTTTTACTGTAGAAAATGTAGAAAATAGTGGCGACCCTGGATTAATAAAGAGACTAAGCCGAAAAGAGAAAATGAATGGATGAATTTAGAAAAAATCTTCATGGGACATGATTTTTACTTAATATTCTAATGAATCTTGGCATAAAAGAAAAATCGATAATTTGGAATACATTGTATTTTTGGCTATTTCCAAAATACCTCTGTGCAGCATAAGTCACAAACATCTTGTTAAGTAGTTTTACATTTTCGTTTATGCTTTTAGACAATTTTAAACACTGCGACAAATTTAAGAACAGCGGTGTTTTGGGAATTCAGGACAAGCGTGTGTATATTTCAGTGTAGACTAGTATAATGTGACATCTGGAGTTATACAGTAAATGAATGATAATTTAAATATGAGATGCTAATGTGTGTTTTTTTTGCAATTCAAAGCACACTTGAGGTGTAATTTAAGGGTTATATTAAATGCATTGTTTTAGTGTGGTGTGTTAAGCATAACTCCAGAGGCCAAGCGAATCTTTTAATCTCGATGATCGTTAAAGGCCTATTAAAATAGATGGTGCACTGCGACATAATTGAGAGATGTCCCGTCATGCACTGTTGTGTTTCGTGATTACTGTAAAAAAAAGTGCGTTGATCACTCTAAACAGGGACTAACAAAATTCCAAAGCGGGAAGCTATTTTAAACACTTCCATCGGGTTTCAGGATGGTGATCAGAGTGGAGATTAGACAGAGCAGTTTGTGGCTAACCCTCCTCCACAACTAAATGACTGCCAGTGATTTAACGCCTGCCAAACTACACAGAATTAATGATCGGCCCTTTCTGCTGATGAATTGTAATTTATATTTAACATAACTGCGCTAATGACTGAACTAATGACTTCAAAGCTATCTCGGACATTTTCTCACATAGGACGTGACTTGCATCCAAATGAGCTGGAGCAAGTGCGGTAGGCAGCACATTGATGTGTTCTCCATCTGCAGAGCACCTAAACCTGCCTAATAAGGAGCACCCTTTCCATTATTTGCCATTTAATTATTGGGTACTGCTTGTGCTTGCTTTCAATTTGTATTCTGATCACTTTTTTTATTTAAATATAACCTTTTATCTTTCCATTTTCACTTTAAATGTATATGCGCGAGTATTATAAGGTTTCCAGCTTATCTTTGTTTTATTAAATTCAGGAAATTCAAGTGATAGCTAAGAACATCAGCCATGTTTCCGATTTCGTTTTTTTTAATACAAATCAAATTACATGTCAAATATAATATTAATGAAGTTCCATGTAGAGTGAGAATACCTGAATATTTTTCATGGGTATATGCCTTAAACTCAATTTTATTACAAACACCATGGTCTGATGTCTAGCGCCTTTTTGTGTGTTTGGTTAAGTCACTACAAAGATTTACTTAATAAGATTCCTTAGAATTTAATTAAAGTGAAGTGTAAAATAACTAATTAAAAATCATAAATAAAAGTAGGTATCGTGAAAAAAATCTTACCTTGATGTTTTACTTTTAATCTTTACCTGTTTTTGTATTGCTATGAGAACAAAAAATGATAATATAATATAATAAATATATTGTGCATGAGTTTGGACAGTTATTCATAAAATATTCATAAAGTCAAAGCAATCATAAAGAACGTCCAGCTGTTCTTATTCGAGCAGATTTATTTTCCAGCAGGGTTACTCTGAGCATTTTAGTTCTGATATATGTTCTTATTGTGTTAAGAGCACAATGAGAAAGCCTCTTGCAGTCTGGTTGTAATTATGCTAAGAGCAATATATAAGCGCTTTTTGTTTGTTGCTGTCTTTAAACACTTGGCCGTTTCGTGAAATTTTTCAAAAATATATTATAATTGTCCTTCAGGGCTATTTTGTGGAATGTGGTTTAAATGTGTGGAGGGAATTTTGTTTAAGTGTTGTGAGAAAGCGTTTTGGAAACTACCCATATACCCCGCTAAGACTTGTCTGTACACACACACCGCACTCCTGCAAGCGCTGGAGCCTCTGCATATTTTATAACCACTTTTGTACAGAAAATTCTGGCTCTGAATCAAATGTCAAATCATGTGAATTTTTTTGCCCCTCTGTGTCATTTTTTATGAGCACGAAAGTGCCGAGACATTTCCGTGCCATCTCCTGAAGGTGACTTTGCTCCCCACTATGCATTGATAAGAGGGCCCGAATTTTCACATTAACACCGTCCTCTCCTCATGCCAAATGCTGTCATTTGTCAATGTGTGCGTGATGCATTTTGTTCGACAGCTTGGCACAGACCTTGCTGGTCGAACTAAAGTGAGTTTAGTATGATAGCATGGGCAGCGTGCCCCAAAGGGACGACTTTGCGGTTTCCCAAGCCTTGTCAATGCACAAAACCCAATACTATGGCCTCATCAAAGGCATCTTCTCCTCCAGAGGTATACACTTTTAAATAGACGTACTCATCTGTAGAACAATAGCAGTACAATACAATAACAACTAGAGTAAAGCTTCTGAGTATTTGCAGTGCGTTAAAGATTACATTTTGATTATTTGAAAGTGTGAGGAGAAGCATTAATAATCTTACTTACATAATACAATAATCGGACTCAAAAAACGTGCTTATTTGGAGAGGCAGTATCATTTCTGTGGTTACACTAAGAGCCCAGCCCATTGTTTTGTGGGAGACAAGTAGGCGTTTGATCGAAACCTAAATACATTACTATGTATTTTATATGGAAGGTTGGATAAATATAATTTTCTTCTTTTCAGGGCTTATGGTTTGGCTGTTTTCTACCTTCATAATGTCATTTTCTCAAAGCGAGACCTTTTGAATGTTCCTCTTGGCAACGATAACACTGTGCTTAGCTTCTTTTCGGCCCCTGCCACCCCTTATCCTAATCATTTCTAACCCCATGTGCTCCCATAAAAAACATTAGCTCTTTTTAGATTTAGCAAATGTCCTCTAGACTGATATCTTCAGTAGGTCTCAGTGGCCCCACTTTGGGAACCCAAGAGAGACGATTTTCTTGAATCCGATATTCCATGCAGCTTTCATTTCTAACATGGACCGGCCTCCCTCTGGACACGTCGGTCTTACTTGTGCAAGCCCTGATTGAAAGGTTGTCTTTAGTCAATAGATGAGTCTTTATGTGACAGACAACAGGCAGGCAGAGGGAGAAAGGGCAAGCTGATGGCTAAATGAGAGGATGGATTAGGGGAGTGGAGGGGGAGAGAGAGCTGTCATTAGCTCACAAACAGCACTTTCAAGCACAGGAAATTGCCTTGCCACCAGACATGGCCCTATTGCGTTATCTTCGTGCGGTCTACGCCAAAGCTTAGGGAGATGGGGAGGGGGCCGGCTGGAAATCGTGCATTTCAGCAGTCGGACCCTTGCGCACAATTAATCATTCGTTGGCCAGAGAGAGGAGGGAGGCCGACGGAACAGCTTAGATTCAATCTGTCCTCATTTGTGCTATAATGGCCTCATCAATGGCAGGGGAAGCGTGTCTGTTTTTGGTGTAGTACCTGTTCTTTTCACCTCTCCTCCTATCCTTTGCACCATCAAGGGATGGAGAGCTCTTTTTCTCCTTTTAGAGGAGGTAAAGGGTCGGTTTATACAGCCATAAAGCTTTACCAGATTTTGATAGAAATGTTTTCTCTCTCCCTTTTTTTTAATTAGCCTACAGTTGCACACAAACCACATGGACGGGATTATGTGTGGCATATCATGTTATTTCTCTGTTTATCCTCGCTAAATTTATTTGAATTAGCAGAATAACATCTGATTGCGGTTTTGCACCAAATCTGAACTTGCCATGCTAAGAAAAACAATGGCAAAAATTTCCATCCTGCTCACATTTATTCCATCTCACTGCAACAAGTGGAGTCTGAGCGCACCTAATGAAATTACACTGCATCTGGAGGCATTTTACTCATTTGCTTTGACTTAAGGGCTCGACGTAGGTATGCCCAGTAAACATTTGCTCAGATGGACGCTTGCAAACTCACCATTGTGTTGCAATAGTTTCCCATGAAACCTTGACAACACACAGAGGCATGTTGGCTCAATCCAATTCCCAATAATGTGAGCGGGATCATATGTAGACAAGTTTATATGGAGAATCACTAATGCATACACAACATATCCTGTCTTTACACCATTAACAATATGTGTCATATGTGAAACAGAGTAGTAGTGACATCATCATTGCATCTTTTTTTTAACCAAACCGATTTGGAGTCAGTTCAGTTACCAGGGCAGTTAGTTTCTGAGAAACACTTACTCACAAGAAGGGTAGTACTTTTGCTCTTGTCATTAAATAGCATGTGTCTTTGCCTTCTGATTTCTCAGTTGTGCAAGTGAATGGCATGAAGTCAGGTGCCAGGAGCACTTCAGTTATTTCCCTGCAGCCCCCTGCATCCACCAAAACAACCTCTCTCTTTTTTCGAGATGTCCTGGCTCTGAAAATGCAGCCGTCTTTTAGGAGTGAAGTATCTAGAGACTCTCTCCAAGTCCCTCTAATGAGGGCCCAAAGAAAGCCTAAGAGCACTCAAGACCCCTCAGTCGAGCTTTTTGCGACTGTGGGAAAGCTTTCTTGACATAACTGAGAAAAGAAAGAAGAAGTAAAAAAAAAAACGTGCCTCTCTGAGGCGGCCTGAAAACTTAGCATTGTGAGCAATTAACATCTGCCAGGTTTTATGGATGCCTTCGTCAATAGAGCTTTAAATAAAATCATAACGGTAAACAGTCAAGCTGTACAGTAAGGTATTTGTCAAGATCCAGCATTGATTTCATTTCATTTCAGCTTGGATGCACTTTCTCAAGAGACGCTGTGGATGCGGTCCCTTCCCCTGCAGCAGTTGAGTTTGCTTAACACATTTTTGATTTATGGTCAACTACAAGGCGACAGAGACGGAATGACTTAATACTGTTGGCGATGATGACAAAAGAATTTTAAAGACTCGAGGTGATCTTCAATTATCACAAGTGGCTTCAGCAACAGCCGCTCATGCTGTGCTTTTATTTGCTGAGATCCCACGCTGCAGCAGTGGGCGGCCCTCTGCAGTGCAGAGGGTTGGATAAAGGGAAGACTGACAGTCTTTCGTAAGGCTGTGTATCTACGCTTGGCTCTTCCTTAAGACCCATGGTCCTGTACTCAATGTTTTCTCTAGCAAAGCTTAACTTGAGCTAGAAAAGTCTATATTACCAGGTGCAGGCTTTCCACTGAGACTCCAAAGGTCATCGCTCTTGGCTTGGAACATGTCAGATTTAAGCCGACTTAACGTGACTGTGACGCCCAGTCCAGATCCAGCTTTTTCAAATTACAATTGCATGAATGAAATCTATACAGGATTATTTTTTACTCTGGGCTTCTAATCCTGGAATCCAGATGACTGAAATATGAATGAGCGAAAGGGCACTTCCACAGCAAGCTGTTGGATTCTTTTAGTGGATCCTTTTTTTTTCCTTTTTCTGCATCTCTCTTCAGCCCTTCCATTCGCAGTCTTACATTAATTTTTCTTTTGTTTTTGACTTGCATTCTCTAACTTTTAGGGATGCTCCCAGAAAAGAGTGAGGATTTCACAGATAGGAACTATTTCTTCCTGGGCAAATTGCATTCTCCCTTGGTGATGGTTTGGTATTACAAGCTTTTACCAGGGCGTTCCTCCCTTAGGCTTGCCCAGAGCTTCTTCTATTTACATCTCTATAGTGCAGCAGAGAACAGCAATGAAACCTCTGAGCCACAGCGGCCTTGACAAGAGGATCGCTTTCTGGTGCGGATTTGGTCAGCTCCTCGCGAGGGTGATTCCTTCACCCTGTGTGTAATTTGCGTGGAATTTTCAGTGTGTCTATGTGAAGAATAACAATAATTTTCCATACCATTTAGTTAGTTTTCTTCTTTCCCTCACTCATAATAAAGTGTTCCACCACAGATCTGAGCCAAAATCAATATTCAGATATCATTTAAATTCCCACAAGAATGTTATATTTTAGAGGGATTACTTTTCCTCTGATTTGTGCAATTTTTTAGTACCCACTTTCAAGAAATGGGCTCAGGCTGGGAAATTTCCATCGGTTTCAGTTATAAATCTGATCGCTCAGATAGTAAATAGTGTAAACACCTTGTTTGTTTACCATCATGTTTAGGCTGAATAAACTGATTTGCTTGATCAGTCAGTGGTTAAGGTTAAAGATTTGAATTCCTGTAGGTTAAGCTGTTTCATGGCACAAGGTCAAGGGATAAATTGCATGAATTCAAAACATGTACTTAGTTTTAATGCATTGTAAGTCACTTAAATAAATGCATCTGCCCCATGAATAAAAGTAAATCACGGATGCACTGTAAACTTGAGAAAGGCCATTGGAGGATTCAATCCAAAACTGGCTAATGTTAAACCTTTCATTAGAAGGAACACTCAGACCCCAAACCCAAGTTGTAAACTGAGTTGGCGTAATTGGCAGGATTTCTCCTCACCAAGCAGGAACCATTAAAATACTAAATTGAGAAATTCCAGACCGTTTTCCAAGAGGTTGGAGATGCAGGAGGCTGTGTGTTGTGCACGTCTGTGATAGGTCTGGGAGTTATGGGCTGGGATGGATCGATTACAAGATGAGGTCAGCTACTGTAGGTTGCACTAATCAGAACTGTAGCTGGCATGACAAGAAACAGAGAGGTCTGCCATGCGAAATTACAAGTACCCTGATTATAGATGATATCATTCTGTTGCAGATCTTTACATTGTTATGGAGTCCAAACACTACCCACTGATTGAATCTTTATTTTCTAATGTATCTAACAACTATTTCTGCTACAGTGTGTTGTCTACTACACTCTTATGTCTACAAAGTGAAACATGCCTTTTTTCTAACGTGTTCTGTCTTCTTTTTTCTAGCACTCTCAACAACAACAATATCACCCTCATCCCACTGTCAAGCTTCAACCACATGCCAAAGCTGCGGACACTGTAAGTACTGAGAAGCTTCTTGTCCACTACTAATGCTATACAATCAGACATTTATACAGTATATCTATATTTACTCACATTACTTTTGAATCTTCGCTCTTTTGCTTGGCTTAACTGGAGCCCCTTTCCAGGCTCTGTGGTGACGCCGTGTCAGTTATCAGAGCGGTGGTCTGTTTGTGCAGCAGACATTGTCCTAGCTGAAAATGTTGAGATAGTTCTCTTACACAGATGCTCTTGCGATTCCACTGTTGGACCAAACCACAATTGATATAAATAATTACACAGTCCCTGCGCTGTGCCAAAATGGTTCCCATCTGTGGCTGACCCAGAGATGCTTTTGTTATTATTCGAGTGTGGTCGTTCTTCTCAGAACTTTCAGTTTAATAAAGGGATAAAGGAATGAATATGTCAGGAGTAAACACTAGTTTGATTTGGAGGCTTCTGAATCTTAGGCTTAGGGTTAGTTTGACCCAAGTGCGCATGTTCGAGTGTCCTTCTTCAATCAGTCATTTCTTTTTCCATCGAACTCTCCTCCTCTTTCCGTCATGGCCACCAAGCGTTCTCCCAGGAGTCATCCATAGCTGGAGCTCAACAGCCGAGCAGTCTGGCCTCCCTCCCATCACTCAGCCCATCAGACAGGCCAGCCCCCTCTTGCGGGATTGAATTTGCTGATGCTCGGATGGCCGGGTCCGTTGCTCCCTGGGCAGTATTGAATTATCCATAGCGAGGCTTTGGTTGCTACCCAGTTCCTTTGGATTGAATTTTCTGTCTCTAATATCCCTGGTATATCTGTATTGAATTTGTTGCTCGTAAAAACAACTTATTAAATCAAATGTTTAGAGATGCTGGTAATCCATTTAGGCGGATGGAGGTTTGGCTCCTGGTTTCTGATGAAATAGTCCAGTTCACCTCACCTTTCTCCCCCTCTCCTGGTCTTCTCTTCTACAGACATATACTATCTTTGTGCATTCAATTAGATCAAATGATATCACCCCATGACGCTTACCATTCAATAACCCAGACAAATGAAAAGCACTCCCACCGCTAGACAAGTAGTCATTTTCCGTGTATCACGGTCGATAGGGTGTGTGTGAGCTGCCCCATTGTGCCCGTCCTCAGCTCATCCCATGTGCACCTGAGGCAGCCGAGCCTCCTTCTCCCTATGTCATCCATCTCTGTAATCCCACTCATCTGTAATTAATCCGCAAAGACAGGGGGCCAGATACTGGATTTGTAATGGGAAAAGCTCTATTAAAACCGTCGCCCCCTGCTGAAATTCGTCAATGAGCAGGTTTTTGTCCACCTAACTGGATTCGACCTGTTATTGCATTTGCAGACAGTGGTGAACAGTATAGCAGCGCTTTTTGATTTGCTGACACCACTTTTTCTTTGAACAGTGTCTCTTGTACCTTTCGCGTAATGGCCCTTGAGAGATTTTTATTAAGATGTGAAAGGTGTTATTGGGAATTGTGCCATATTGCTGAAGGTGAAATGAGGATGCATGCTTCAGGGATTTGCGAGGGGTTTACTGTGGTCTCTGGGGACATGTCACTATTATCTGAACAATAGAATGACCTAGTCATACTCATGTTGTCACTTTAATTCAGATGTGTTATTCCTTGTCTGCACTGAAGAAGCGTTATAGAGATTCTCTGTATGCATATTTACTTGATCACAGAGGCTATTTCCTTCCTCCTTTGCATTTAAATGCCATCTCACAGATGGAATATGACACTGCGCATGTGGTAAATATTGCTTTTCTGATTCTGCCTTTTAAGAGCTCTATTTCCTGGCATTTCTCAGGGATCATCCACTCCAGCATCCATGCTAGACATACAAACCTCCTCTGACCTTTATCTGATACTGTCTCACTATCTGTCCCTCATTATTCTTTCTCTCTCTCTCCAGTCGCCTGCACTCCAACAACCTGCACTGCGACTGCCACCTGTCCTGGCTCTCTGATTGGCTGCGGCAGAGGAGGGGTTTGGCCCCTTTCACACAGTGCATGGCCCCCGCCCATATGAGAGGTCTCAATGTCCCTGATGTTCAAAAGAGAGAATTTGTTTGCACAGGTATGGCACAATACTCACACTGTCAGAATGTCCTTCTCTTGTCTTAAACTCAGCGTGTATGTTGGTTAAATTGTATATAGATAGATAGATAGATAGATAGATAGATAGATAGATAGATAGATAGATAGATAGATAGATAGATAGATAGATAGATAGATAGATAGATAGATAGATAGATAGATAGATAGATAGATAGATAGATAGATAGATAGATAGTAATTATGATCATTTGCAAATGTTGGATATGTGATGCTAGTAAATACTGTGAGCCTCTACACTGTGTTGCTTTATTAAGCCACTCCATACATTCTGCTTCTTAATGGACCTTTGGGTTTCATTGGTGAAAAAGTTCACGTTTCGGCTCTTGTTAATTAAGCCCCCCTTTCCTCCCCCTCTGATTAATCAACTGATGAATATACTCCAACACAAACACAAAACATGGTGCAAGAAAAAGCGTTTCTTAATTAAGCTGCAAAGGAAGACAATTAAACAACAGGGGGTCTGGTCTTCGTCATTATGGAGTGTATTAAAAGCTATTTTCACTCATCTTGAATTACACTGTTATAAGAACTAATGTTACATTTCAGAGTCCTAAATCAAAGCCATGGGAGAGTTACAGTATTAATCCTATCCGAAAGAATTGCATTCAATTTATATTCAGCTCAAAATTATGTTAATGTTTTTTGTCTTCTTCATTTGTTACTGAAGTGACAGTTCACCCAAACATGAAAATGATCTCATCATCTATTCTCCCAGGTTGTTTTAAACCTTTTTGAGTTCTTTCTTCTGTTAAACACAAAAGAAGATATTTTGAATATGCTGGTGCCCATTAGTTTCCTTAGTAGGAAAAAAAGTGCTATGGAGGTCAACAAGTGCCAAAAAAGAAACACTAAATAGGTTTTGAAAAAGTGAAACAGGAGTAAGTTATGACTTTTTAGGTGAACTATTCCCTTTAAACCATGCTGCCTTTAGTAAATTTTCCTCCCGATCTGTTATTTTTCCATCTTTTCCTTCTCCCCAGGTCCCGTAGAGACGGAGCCAAGGTCATGTGCTCCGCAGGTGACCATCTGCCCTGCCGCCTGCACCTGCAACAACAACATTGTGGACTGCCGTAGAAAAGGCCTGACTGAGATTCCTGCCAACCTGCCTGAAGGAATCGTGGAAATGTATGGATTCCGTAGCTCAGTTTTATTCCCTCTCTCTGTTTGTGTAAAATCAGCATGTGTGATAAGTACTTACCGCTGACATTGTCTGTGCGTTGATCTGGCTCCTTCCTCCTGTCATGTAACAAAGGCCATTAGCAGTGCGGTGTAGCAACCTCATTAGCGAGTGCGTTAATGCCGTGCCGCAGTTGCGGACGGATCTTTCTCAGTGCTACAGGAGGTCTACCAGCCTGTCTGCAAGTTTAGGCAATTACAAAGCCAGTCAAGGATCAAAAAAACTGCAAGTGAAAATGAGCCTGTGAAAGACATGTATTATCAATAGATTTAAGCAGACCACAACCGAGGTCATCTGTGATATGACCAGTGTTGTGCTTGTTACTAAAAAATAGTAACTAGTTCTGGGTACCCGCAGGGTCTTAACAAGTCCTAAAATGTCTTAAATTTCAAAACACATTTCAGGCCTTAAAAAGTCTTAAATTCACGATCTTAGATCTAAAGTCTTAAATCATTTTATACACAGTTCCTAATTTTCCTTTGTTTACAGTATATAAAGCCACGCAATTGATCCAAAACACATCCAATCACCAACAACACGTCTCAATAAAACTTTTAACAAAACTACTCATAATTAATATTATAACTGTAGTCTGTTGTGCAAAATTTAGTTTTTAAAGAGGTTTTTTATATTATTTTGAACAAAAATGTATGTGTACAACTAAGGTCTGCTTGTTTTGACACATTATTTTAAATATATAGCTAATATATACAGTATAATGGCTAATTTACATAATTAGTTATTATTTATTTTTTAGTCAGTTATTTATAACAGATTTTTTCCCTGCTGGGCCATTAAAAACCCTTTGCGTCTAACAGCACAAAAATGAAAATATCTCAAAGTGATAAACCAGCTGACTAATATATTGAGAAACAAAAAAGTTAAAAGTAAAGTTGCAAAAACTAATGCATTACAGTATTAGTTACCGTTGAATGTAATGCCGTTACATTACCACTTTACTAGTAACGCGTTATTGCCCAGCAATGGATATGAGAAAATTAACCATAGGTTTACTACAAATACAAAACTGAATATTAAACCATGGTAACCATAAATAAAAAATTATTTTGCGATGCTAACCATAGTTTACACATTTATGGTTATTGCACACTGAATCTGAAATTTTTACTGTAATTTTTGCACATTAAAAAATAAATTCCACCTCATGTTGTGTAAACCGTACTGACATACTACCTCCAGAACTTTCATCCGTCAAAAAGAATTCGGGTTTGATTTTTTTAAAGTTTTTTGCTTCCGGAAAAACCTTTTTGAGAGGTGTTTTGACAGTTTAGAGCCACCTTACAAGCCAAAATCTAAATACAGAATGCCTTCACTTGAGCTACAGATAACTTTATGGCAAACACAGTGTATAATGTAAACACAGATTGTGGCGAACAGCTATATACTGGATTTAGTGACTGGCGCAACTCTCCCCTGTGGCTGCTTGGTGTGTATGTGTCTATACATTTGACATTTGCTCATAAACATTATAATTGAAAGCATGGTCCACTATCAGTTTGTTGCTGCGACACACCATGAAAGTCGTGTCATGCATATCGCGTTGCTTCGGCTGGTCAACTCGACTACCATCTTTTATAATGCCTATAGGTAGTGGCAGTCTTTGTTCAGGATTTGTTTTCGTATCTAAATCTGTGAAGTATCACAAGCAATGTACCAAAATACCACTGATTTCCAGAAAAAAACTTTGCCATTCGGGATAATCTTGGTAGTGCTTAGTAACTCGCTTTCCTCTCTACGTAGGCTAGTATTAAATGAACACAATATGTAGCATATTCCTCTTTCCTTTTCTACTTTGGAGAAGAGAGAAGAAAGCAAAGTATCACTGCTTGAACTGACTCTGAAATGTTTAGCATTTTTTTCATAATAGATTGATTAATACGCATCGGACTCAGTGTGCAAGGTTTGTTTACGTGATGAATTTTTCGCATATGAATTTTAAAAAATGCATACGAAAATCTCAGACTTCAGTGTGCAAAGACCTTCACTATAATTAAACAAGGGTTAATTGTCAAATGGCTATGTAAAATGGCATACCTTTCAAGGTAATACCTTAACATACAGTAAGGATACTTGAAAACTTGATACCAATCAAAAACACATCTTTGTGACAACAACTTCAGAAAGACTGTTGTTGTTTTATGCATGTTTTGGGGTTGATTTAAAGTGAAATATTATGTTAGTGGCAGTTAAAAGTGTGTTTAATATTCTTAGAAACAGGGTTAGTGTGATTTTTACCAAATAGAACATCATTCCAATCAGTCAATCAGATTTAGGGCATACGTTTATAGTTTATGTTAAATCTAGGCTTACAGTTTGGGTTGTATGCTTCTACATCATTGTTATCCAAATATTAATCCCCTTTTCATATTATATTTTGGGAATATTTTACAGTTAGGGTTAGGTTTAAGGTTTAATCACCATAGATGTTAATCCAGGATCTAATCCTGCGGAAACAGATAAACGTAACATGGTAATTGAATACACTGGTTTGTGAACATATCTTCGTAGTTAAACTGCTAACAACTAACATTCTAATAAGCACAATTAGCTGCTACAACTTTATTATCAAGTAAACAGATGTGTTTGGCTTTCTCATTTTTAATAAATTAGATTAAATCTCCCCAAGACATGGATTTTATTTCTCAAATTAAGCAGATTCTCGTCACTGCTAATATTATTCCTTTATTTTAGTACATTTAAAATCCTAACGCTGGACAGTTTTGTCTCAAAAGAAGTGTTTGGCTCTCTCAGATGTCCATTTTAATCTAATTTTGCTGGATATTAGTCAAAGCTGGTTGTCCTTGGATGAGTTTTGACGACTGTGGCTTTTTTGTATGAGTTGGTAGTTATTAAAGCAAATATATCAGATTAATGGTATTGTCAGTTTTTCTGCCTATTAGCTTTTTTATATGACCTTTCCTGCATTGAGCCATCCATGTTAGCTTTCCTAATGCTAATGGTAGCATATTAATTTTAGCTTTCAAAGTAATTGAATGAGTCTAATCCATGCAGCATTATCATTTAAATCATCTGACCTTGTTGTCGTTCCGACCGCTTCTATATTCAGTGTCCTTCAAATACAAGAGAACATCCAACAGAGGTTTTGGGGCATCGTCCAAAAAGAGAAATTTGCAAACCCGACGTTTCCATTGTGCAAACAGGCTGGGACGCCGTGTTTTAATGATCATATACAGCAAACCGTGCATACAGTTACAAAGAAAACACTTGAGCTTTTCGACGTGTTTTGGCTGTCTTGCCTGAGGCTGATTGAATGTTCTTGTGCTTTGGAGAACGTCCACATCGTCTTGGTCAGGGTGTTTGGTATCCATATTGATTCAGAGATCCTTGTTTGCACTAAAGGACAGGTAGGTAATTGCCCTGATATGTGCTGTTCCTCGCCGTTGTTGTTATGTCAATAGTGTATGACCTTTGCATAATAAATGGATATGCAGGCTAGGACACATTAGCCCTACCGAGCCCATGGCCAAAAACAAATTGGGCTAATGAAATGATGTATAACCTGGAGCATGCAGGAGAGCTGCACTTATTTCTCAGGGACTTGTTTTCCATGCGCTTTTCTCCCAGTGAGCCAAAACACAAATTGAACACTCAATGTACAGGCTGCCCTAAAGCATTAGATGGCTTTCCCTGTAGACCTCCTGAAGGAGCATTAAGTGCCAGTCAGACTCTCAAAAACGTAAGACTCTTTCAAGCGCTTTCGCTTCAACAAAGTACCCTTGTTTTTTTAAGCACTCTTCTATTTTTGTTTTGGAAAGCTTTGTAATAATTGAAAATAAAATTAAAAGCAATTAATCTAAATATTCATAAAAATTCACATTAGCATATTTTAAGATTTAAAAAAAAAGAAATAGGCAAATTACTATATGTAACGAAACAGACGCTGAGAACAGACTTGCGGATCCAAATGCAGTTTATTAATCGAGGTCATAGAGGCAAGGGTCATAAACAGGAATAAAACAATATCATAAGGGAAATTCAATAATCATGGTCAATAAACAGGCGAGAAGTAAGACTAGGTGGCAATCGGTCAAGATTATAAACAAGGCTAGAATCAAAACGCTAGAGCTGCATAAATCGCATACTTATGCACTATTCTAAGCCTTTTTGTTGTATAAATAGTGTAAGTATTGTGTTCACTCTGAAAACTCTAAAAATAATAAGTGCACTTTAATTACCCGGATGATGCACTCATTCAGCTGGTGAAATGAAGTGTGTAATGATAGACTCTTCACGCACTCAACGATCGCAGGTTTGTTTACGTAGCGGAAGGGGTGGAGCTATCGGGCGCACATGTTGGATAACTTTATTTATTTTGGATTGTGAAAGCAAAATTATCCTACGAGAGTGATTATAGCGCCTCCCGATGGGGAATGCTGTTATACTCACGGCAGGTATTATTTGATAATTCGGTTGTTTATTTCACTGATTTGGCAACCATCAAACGTCATCAGGGAAACGGTTTTAATTTCCGCTTAGTAAAAAAAACATAAGTGTGTCATTTGGGACGACACTACATACATATACTGTACTATCCTGTTGAGTGTGTAAGTGCATAAGTACATAGTGCATGAGTGCATAGTGTATAGTGTGCCATTTGGGACGCAGCTTAGGAATAACTGACATGAAACTGAGGTTTTAACACAGTGTCGAGATCCCGAATCTCTGTATCTTGTAGCCTAGTGGAGCGTGCGTGTGCAGAAAGTTACAGTGCTGCAAATGGCCCGAGTGCAAATCTCAACTTGCACACATACTCTGAAATTATGACTTGATGTATTTTATTAATGTTACATTTTTATGACCAAAACAAGACATATTTATTCATAAAGTGTTCTTACGGATGTCAGACTAATGTTAAAACAAAACACTTTACAAGAACAGAGCATTTAAAAACTAATATCTATAGCTGCGTCACCCTGGATTCGAACCCATTAGCTCTACATGCTAGTCTGGAACTCTCACTGCTCCACTAAATCACTTGAAACCTCAACTTTAAAATGTAGGGTTTAATACCTCAGTTTACTTAACTGCTTCTTTGCCGAAGCTGTTCAAGAGCTATGCATAAACAATTACCACTAGGTGGCACATTTGTTTAGACTGTTTCAGTGTTTCATAAAGCCTTGCTTTGCCCACCACTACAAAACACAGGAAAAACAAACAGGAAAAGCGCTTCGCAACATTCAGTAGTGAAACAAGACTCAGCCGTGTGTGAATGCAGGTGAGGTGTATTCATAGTCCTGTAATCAGTGTAGATGAGTAACAGCTGTGTCTGTGTGTGAGTGTCCAGATTATTTTCAGCTAGGATAGTAAGGATAGTAAGCATCTTGTTTAATCCCGCCCCTTTTCGCAGCGCTGTACTACAGAATTTCGCAAGCTCAAACCCTATTGTGACCGCAGCTTTATGCAGATCTGCAAAGTGGTTTCTTAATTTTTAATCAGAAAAAATATATTATCATATTATATTATATTATATTATATTATATTATATTATATTATATTATATTATATTATATTATATCATATTATATATATATATTTTTTTTTTTTTACTAAATAAGAGTGGGGCTGTAAGACACAATCATGCATTCATACTCTGAGAAATGAAGTTACAGCAGATCTGTGTTGTGATTTGAATTAATGTGAGATGGTGCATGTGCATTTGCCAAACACACATTAGAATATTACATCGGTTTCCTTTCTGCGCTGTGTTGTATTTGTTTTGTAATTTTTTTATTATATGCAATTACTTTGTAATGGAAAAGTCAGCGTTGTGTAACAAAACATATCCATCTGTTTCTGTGTAGCCGTCTGGAGCAGAACATGATCAAGAACATCCCAGCAGGAGCCTTCTCCACATACAAGAAACTCAAGAGAATGTAAGAACTTCTTCACACTACAACATACACTATAATGAGGAGTCTACCATTTATGCTATTTTTTAAATATTTGGGTCTGTATTATTTTATAATACTTTTATCTGGAAGGATGTATTAGTTGGATCAAACATGAGAGGTCATTCGGTTTAGAACTGAAGGTTTTTGGACAACAGCTGTTTCCAAATCTGATAATGAAAAGAAATCTTTAGCATTAAATAAGGATTTTTTTCAGTTTACTTATGGTTGTGAATTGCATTATGGGTCCTTGATCTCCTCTTTGCCAACTTTTGAGATTGAAAATGGAACTCTGTAGTGACTTTTATTAACTTTTTATTAGTTTGAAGCTAAATATTGTATAACAAAATTATATAGAGAGGATTAAGTCTACAAAATTTTCAACATAAGTTTATTTTCAAGTTTGTGTACTGTAATTTACAACACCACCCCAGACAATACTGTATATCACTTCTAACTATTGAAAAGGTTATTTTTTTCAGTCTTTTCAACATCAAAAGTAGTTGGTGGAGAGATCAAGCATCCATAATGCAATTCAAAAGCACAATAAATGTAAATAAAATCACAAAATACAGAAAATTATGTGACACTGAAACCCAGAGTACTTTGCAGAAATAAAATGTCCCAAATAAAAAAATATTTAATTTTATAAAATATATAAAAATAGAAAAGTTATGTAATCCCAAAAGCTTTTTAAAATAAACTAAACATTCCATATCTGGAGATTCTTACACTTTTCGGCCCATATATGAACTCATTTTGAACTGTACTTGACACAAGGGCTCGGTTGTCAGCTTTATAAATAAATAGTGAAATAGTGAGGGCGTCATTACATGCACAGCACTCTCTGGGATGTCACCCTGCACACAGAAATCTCCATTTGAGAGACATAAATTCAAATATTTAATAGGAACTTCTCACCTTTGGTTTGGCAAAGATGCCTTGGCATGAAGAGATCAGTATTTTGAGGAATACATTAAAGTAAATCTGGGCTTCCTAAGAGGAAAAAAAATCTTTAAAAATGAAAGGGAAAATGTGTTGACAGCTCATTTACAACTTCTAAACAGACATTGTAGTGATGTGTTCCAATTAAATCAATGAAATGTACAGTAATGTTTGAAGAAATAAACTGTAGAGTTAAATTTTCAACTTTTGAGTTAAATTTCACCTGATTTTGACCAGATTTCACATTATGCTAACAGTAAACTTAGCGATTTTCTTATTATTTGGAAATGGAAAGCAACGTATTACTTCCCATTAGAGAAAGTGTAATGGCTAACATGGTCAGTGTGGATTTGTTCTCTCATCTTAATTGCACAAGTGAACTAGTTTTTAATTTAGTTTAAGTAGCTAAAATATATATATTTTTATAAGATGTAATAAAATACAAAGAAGCCATACTACAAAAAACTTTTTATTATAAAAAAATACATATGTTTTATATATATATAACTGTTGATCAACAAACACTTCTTTTTCACTTCACACATGTCATCCCTCCAGTTTTTGCCAGCATTCTTCTGTATTTTACCATTCTATCCCGCTATCATCCTATCATTAAGTATTTTCCCATATTTTTATATTAATATTTATTAATATTAAATTAATATAAAAATGTCTGCATGGACTTTCTATTGATCATAGCTGTGCGTCGATTGTCGACTTAATACAACCTCTGAATCAGTGAATGCATGTAGTGTTGCTTGACAGATGTTCTTCATATGATCCCAGATCAGTTTCTGTACATGCCATTTAAAGCAGAGTTAAAGTGCAGGACACTTCGGGATTAGTGTGTGTTTTAAACAGACAAATACACTTAATAATATTTAAAGAGTTGTTTTATTTTAAACAACTCATTTTCTCTTAATTTAGCACAGTTACTAAAGGAATTGAATGCTTTCATTGTAGATCTGTGCATTCTAACGATGACAGCTCTGTTATCAAACAAAACAGAACGAAAGATTCCACCAAGATTCATGTGCTGCCCTTTACTTGTTTGATAACAGAGGTGTCACTTTCAGTGTCATGTACAGAAGCTGATCTGGGATCAGTTCATCATACGAAGCACGTCCATCAGTCAGCGCTTATACATGCACTCACTGATTGAGAGGTTGCATAGGAAGGTTGAAGATCGACGCAAAGCTTTAATGGAAAGAAAGTGAATGCAGACATTTTTATATTATTTTCAGCGTGCTTTCAAGACTAAAAATATAGGAGAAATATGGGAAAATACTTATTGATAGGATGATAGCCAGATAGAGTGGTAAAATACAGGAGAATCCAAGCAAAAACGGTAAGGTTGACATGTATGAAGTGAACAAAAAGTGTTTGTGGAACAGTTTTGCGAGGAAATGCAGAACATCTTTGCAAGATAACGCAAAACATCTTTGCGAAGGAGCGCAAAAACTTTGTTTTCCTATCACTGTTTTTTTTCTCCCATCAGCTTGGTTTTTTCACCCCCATTTTTTTTCTTCCATCCATTTTCCATTAATACCCATTAATCTATTAAAATGTGAAAGCCATATTAATAGCATTTATTTTGTTAAATATAATTTAATGTTCATTCAGTATTAAAACACTCGTATTGTTCACTAAAATGCATTTTATGCATATCAGTCTATTGTCAAACATCATAGACAATATTAAAAATAAAGTCTAGTTTCAGTTAAAGCCAAAGATACAGAAAGATATATTCTATACAACACACATGAAGTACACAACATGTACTATTGTTAAGGTAATGCCATACAGGAGTCCTAGCTATTTCCTAATCTTCCACCTCTTAAAAAATAGCATAATTATCAGGGTAAAAATATCATATATTTATGATTCACCATTAACATGTCATTTAATGTAAATCCATTCATTAAATGATTAGCTATTTCCTCACATAAGTTTTTATTCAGCATAGTCTGTCCTCCATTGACAACCATTTAAAAACAACCTCTTGTCTCCTTTCTCATGCACTGGCTGAAGTGTTAGCATTATTATGCTAAAGATTTTCAACTTGTCATCTTCTGTTAGCTTTGAGTAAACTCTACATACGTTCTTTTGAGTGGTCATTTTGACACTGACTAGCACTTTAAAAGGCAGATGTGCCTCCGATTTTAACTTCTTACCTTAAAATATTGCTGAACCTTTAACTTTAAAATATTGCTATTATTCTAAAATCAAACAAAGCACTGTATAACTGAGTTCAGCAGACCAGCGCAAGAATTTCAAATACTCCGGGGAATAATCTGCCCATTTTAATTATTTAATTTCTTAATGTCTCTGCTAGTTAAAGCCACTGTAGGCAGTAAATTGTTTCCAATTTTAGCTGAACAGTCCTTTTTAAAGATTAGCTGCTAATGATAAGTTTCTTATGTTCACTTCCCGTTAGTATTGAGTTTACACGGGTATTTATGGAGTATCGGCGTCCTGTCAGACAAATGTGCAAAGCATTCTTTTATTGGTCTAACACTCAGCTGTATTATCTCTGTGTGTGTCTGTGTCTGTGTTTGATGTTATTCCAGAGACCTGAGCAAGAATCAGATATCCGAAATTGCAGAAGACGCATTTAGTGGCCTGCGCTCTCTCACGTCACTGTGAGTATTTCTCAAATACATGCAAACATTTCACAAAATGACACAAACATATCAAAACACGTACGCCTGAGCTGCACGGTAATACGTTTAGAAAGATAATAGGTGTGCGTAAATGCAGACACTCAGGTGAAAGGACAGGTGTCGAATAAATCAGCTGACAGAATGGAGACGAGACAACAACTGTCTGCCTATGTGTGTGTGTGTGTGTTTGCTGACATCTGCAGCAGTGTGAACACAAGGGAGGATTTTCATTTAAATCACCTCAACAAGTCTGGGAGAGACAGAAGACTCAGAGTACGCATATTAATTTGGTCAGATCTATCGCTCTGCGTTCGGCCCACACAGCTGTACACGAGACAGAGCTCATTTACACATGCCGCGTGATTAAAGAGACGCTGAGGGGAGGAAGATGGCCCGCAGTCTCTCAGGGAGCGGGAATAAAGCAGGGACACACCAGATGACATAAACACACAACCACACGTTTGGAAATTAGAGTGCGTCGGAGGAGCAGTTCAGGCAAAAGTGAGCGTCATTCTGAACTAAGATGAACTCAACTCTTTAGTGGGACATAAAAAACTAATATTATGGACTATTTGTCGAGGGGGGTTAAACTTCAAAAGGACACAAACACTGTAAATTACCAGAATAAATAGCCTATGTGATTTGTGTACTGTATTTCGTGTCTTTTGAAGTCATGTAATATCTTTGTGTCTGACCAACAGAACAACATTCAATGTATTATGCGTTTGTTAAGTGTGACATCACGCGAAGGGGCTTCCGGGTCCAAGCGCTCTATGAAACTGAATGGGGAGACTCATCAAATGCTAATAATAAACGTTTACAAAGCGATGTAATACTTTCGAAAATCATGATCGCAATATATATTTCCATGTCTAATATCCGATGGCCAGAAAGTGATAATTTTTTTTATAAATTGTTAAAATTTTGGTATTTGTGATGCAGCAAGCCCAGAGATTGTTGTGTACACTATGACTTTATAAAAATTTCACTTTAATGCGTGATATGAATAGTAAGTGGTCATAAACGAGGAATTTGTCAATTCAAATGAGTGGCAGCTTGGACCCGGAAACAGTATTACATACAGTACGTCACTAACACGTCACCACTTAACAAGCGGATTAGCTGCAATTCATGGCATCTGCGTGGCTGATACTCATTTATTTTTTTTTCTAGAATTGTTTATTTATAAAATTATTTATTCAAATCTGTTCAGCGATGCAAAAAACACATACAGTAATCTATAGAATTGTTCATCAGCAGTGTTGCCAGATATAGCTGACTTTTTTATAGCCCAAAAGCTGTCCAAAACCCGACTAAACGCACAAAAACACCCAAAATATAAGCAGAATTTTGTATTTAATTTTGATTCATTTAAATCTAATTTATTTAAATCTAAATTGGATGGGAAACTGCTCAATCTGGCAACACTGTTCATCAGTTTGACTATCTGATGCTCTTTGAGGCTTATTTGATGACAAGGGACAGTTAAAAAAAAATAAAAACCGATAGCCAGTAATAAAAATTTGCTGGTAATTTCCTTTTTTTTAGAGTAAAATATTTATTATATATTATTTATTATATACACCGTAGCCAGCCTGGTGAAAAGAGTTTTTTTTTAAAGTGGACATTTTTGCAGTTATTCCCTTTATTTTCCATTTACAGTTTTTGTCCATCATTGTGGCGCATTTCTCACAACACTTTTTACATTTGCACAACAGTTAATGCATTTCTCAAAACAATTAGTACAAACTGCAAAACCTAGTTGATAACCTGCAAAAGTGTGTCACTTGCTCAAAATGCATAGCTCATTCCTCAAAAGCAAGTATTGATGTCAATGAAAGTGTCAGTATCATCAAGATGAAAATTCTGCCGCCATTGTTCATGAACAAGATAGTCAAATGGTTTTGTCATGTTTTCATTTTGACAGTTTACCCAGTCATTTTTTTATCAATGCAAAAAAGTCCGATTTTGGTGACACTTTCTGAAAATGCTCAATACAGCACTATATACTATTTGCACAGCCATTTGAAAACTACAGTAATGTTAAACATCAGTGCATTTAGTGATGAAGAGTCTTGAGTACAAAACACTGAATACAGTACGTATTTTTCACATTTTTACTGCATGTGCTTATTGAAATTCTAATTTATTCACAGCATTGTGCAAAAGAATAAATACACCCTTATTTACTACAAACATAAACTCCATTTGGGTAGAGCTGTGCACAACTGTAAACAATATTGCTGCACATATTGGAGCTGAACCTTCAACATACACAGGTAAATAATTCATGAACATGTTCAATCTAGAGGACATTTTTAGTAAAATAAAGATTTATGTTTTTTTGTATAAAATTTGTTCGACAGATTTTTACAACTAGTTCAACATTTTGTATGTAATGACTCAAGTAGTAAAATGAGGACTTTTAGTTTTATATGAAATTACTGTTCAGCATTCACAAGTTTAGTTAATTTTGACTGATATGACATAAGCAAACGATAATGTTATAAGCTGTAGAGTTGTATGAAAGCAATTGATGCATGTCCAAAAGCATTTGCAATTTGTTGGAAGAATGAGAAACTGCTACTATGATGTGCGAAAATGACTAAATGTTTTGAGAAATGCATTAACTGTTGTGCAAATGTAAATAGTGTTGTGAGAAATGCATTAAAGTAACTGAGAAAAACTGTAATAATGAGGTTTAAACACTGCATTTGAGGGACATTTTAGGCACTGTTTGTCAGATGGTCATCATAACCGCACTTTTTGACAAACCAAAAAACATTTCCAAAGATTAAGAATAAAGAAATATGAAAACAATAGCCTACTTATTTTTTAAAATACAAATATATTACATCATATACCAGTAGACAAAAAATAGGAATCCGGTAAAGTTTTAAATTAGAAACTATTACGATTTATTAGGCACATAACTGGCCAGCACATTCTACTTTCCTCAGTCAAAAATCACAACGGGAAGTCACGCCATGGCAAATTTGGCATCCCAAATTCTGTAACTGTAAGATAAATTCTGTAAGACCAGAATTCCGCTTGGTCTTAAAACCTTTATTGTTAGGATATTTTCACAATTTATAATGGCATAGCAGACAAAGAGCTCATGTATGAGACAAATTCTGTACCTTTGTTAGTGAGTGGTGGGTCTTTCAAACCACCCAAAACCCGGGCTGTGGACCTCATAGTAATATTTTTAACTGAAACTGATGTCCTTAGTGTTAATGAAATCTCTATTTTTTGGCTAAATTGCAATCTATGTTATGACTGTTTTGATGGAAAACAACTGATGGTTTTAATTATTTTTTTATTTAATTATATTATTTAATTATATATATGAATGTACTATGTGCAGGAGTACATTTGCTTTTTTTATGTTTCATGGTTTTAAGCCTTACTAAAAGTTTGTTCACACCAAGGACGGTTACTGTAGCAATAAAGATGTAATAAAAACATTGTTTTCAAAGTTATCCTAAAATATAAGAGACTAGCAGCATTTAAACAATTGTAATAATTATCTCAGAACTGGAATAACTTTTATGATTGTTTTTTTTTTTAGCCGATTTCCTTTAGCTTTTTCTCAAAAAGTATCCATCTTTGCAATTATTTGTCTCATTTTTTATTCAATAATGAGGTTTAAATACTGCATTTATGTGACATTTTAAGCACAATTTGTCGATGGTCATCATAACCACACTTTTTGAAATACCAAAAACATTTCCTAAAGATTTAGAAAAAAGAAATATGAAAATAATAGCCTTCTTAAAATGCATATGTATTACATTTAATATCAGTAGACAAAAAAAAAAAAAGGAATTAGGAAGGTTACTGATAAACATTGACAGCCATTAAGAATCCACTAAAGAGCTTTAGAACTTTTTGTAGTTATAATTATTGTTGGCCTTAAAAATTTAAAGTGATCAGCAAAACCTATTTTTTAAGCAAAAGACTTGTTTGTTTGTTTGTCATATATAGCTATATTGTATATAGTAGGATGACTTCAGAAGACTTTTGTTCAGTTGAGTTGAGTTTATAAACCACTTTTATGGTTTAACCTTCATGAAAGACACATTCACATATTATGAGTTGCACATGGGCTACACATTGTGGGTTGATTCACTGCGGTCTGTTTGCATTGTATCTGTGTGTGTCTACAGGGTCCTGTACGGAAATAAAATCGCAGAGATCCCAAAGGGACTGTTTGATGGCCTGGTCTCCCTGCAACTGCTGTGAGTGCTGCATATGTGATTCAATAACCTTCAATGTCAAGAAGATAATGTCCTCTGTGTGCTGCAGTGTGACTGTGAATATATGGTGGAGCCCAAATTTCAACACTAGTGAAAAGTATTCCTTTCACTAAAAGTATTTTTACACTACCACTGAAATGTCTGCGGTCAGTAGGTTTTTGAAGAAATGAATACTTTTATTCAGTCAGGGTACATTAAATTGATCAAAAGTGACATGAAAGAAATGGAGAATTTTAGAAAAACTATTCTATTTTTTAAATGCATTACAGAAATCTAAATATGTTGTTTCAACAAAAATATTTAAGTCTGTGTGAACCGGAAGTTGCTGAGATTTTTATTTCACTATGCTAATGTACTTCCAAATGAAACATAATATTGTGTAGGTGGCAAGGCTTTCTTTTGGGAAAAAAAATCAATTATACATTTTAAAATGCCTTAGAGAAATCAAAATATTTTGTTTCTACAAAAAGTCTGTGAGAACTGGAAGTTGATGAGACATTTATTTCACTATGTTAATGTACTACCAACTAAGGGGCGGGGCTTTCTTTTAGGGAATAAAAACAGTTATATATTTTGAAATGCATTAGAGAGATCTAAAAAAAAATTTTCTACAAAAAATGAACTTCCAACTGAAACTGAATATTGATTAGGGGTGGAGGTTTTTTTTTTGTGCATCATTTCTTCATAGCAGTAACTGAATGGTGTGCTATCTATATATCTACACTGCAAAAAATGCTTTTCTTAGTCTGAATATCTAAATATTGTTAAATCAAGAAGCATTTTCTAGACAAGCAAAACTTATTGTCTTAATTTAAAAAATAATTTAGCAAAATTAAGTGAGTTTTTTCTTAAAACAAGCAAAATAATCTGCCAATAAGGTAAGAAAAACAATCTTGTTTAAAACTGAAAACAATATGATTTTTTTTAACCCTATTGGCAGATTATTTTGCTTGTTTTAAGTAAAAAAAACTCACCTAATAAGGGCACATTATTTCTCAAATATTTGTTAATTGTCTAGAAAATGCTTCTTGATTTAGGAATATGTAGATTTTTGGAATACAAACAAGAAAAAGCCTCTAGGTAAGAAAAGCATTTTCACAATTTCATGCATCTGTCTGTCCTTCTGTCTATCTGTCTGTCTGTCTGTCTGTCTGTCTGTCTGTCTGTCTGTCTATCTATCTATCTATCTATCTAAACAGTTTTGCTTGTTGCGTTATAGGAGGTAAAAGAAAGTAAAACAAAAAAAAAGTGAGGAGAGCGTGTTTTGTTTTGGTTGAAAGGAGAATGAAGTTTTATTCCTGCTTCCTCCGAGGGAACACTCTCCACATCATTAGCATGTAAATTGGACTTGATTGCTAAACATGTCCTTCACACCTACTTATATTTGTGTAGACATGAAAACATTGCTCAGACACAATTTCTGCATTTAATGGGCCAAATTGAGGTGAATCTGTCGGCTCTAATGGGCCTTTTTCAGCTTATTCTAACGATTTGGGGAATTTCTGATGGCTTCCGCTTTTCTTAATGTACACAGTGCTGCCGCGGGCACAAAAATAAGCTCACATCACCTGTTATTAAGCTTCTAAAGCACCATAGATTTACCAGAGCAGGCCAGCCCATGTTTTCACTGTCAACTGCCATAATGACACAAATTATCTGTGTTTTCAGCAATTAGAGTTGTTCGTCCTTAATGGATTTTCTTAATAAGACCCTTTCAAAGGAACACCTCCGGGCATTCCAGCTATTTGGCCAAGCTATGTTTGAGTTCCAATGTTTTTTCCTGTTATGTGCATGGTTTTATTTGCTCTTTACACTTTCTGTGTTGTTATTTTTTCCGTTCTTTTTTGACATACTCAAACCTAATTAGTTCACCCTGTGAGTAGACTAACGATGCATGTGTTTGCTTCAAGACAAAACCTCATTACAATGGCTTTCAGTAATTAAGCACATGACTGCGTTAGTCAATTGTCAGACGGCATGAACGGGAGAGACGTGAAGTCAGGGACCTGACAGGAGTGATGGGTGCAGCTGAGTAATACTCCAGCAATTCTTCCACAAAGCATTCTGAGTCAACCGTGTAAATTACATCGATTGATTTGAATATGTTTCTGATGCTTACAGGAGGTTACACAGCTTTGAGAACTGTGCATATCCAGCCTGATCTCATGAGCAAACATAACTTGTTGGTGTATTGTCAGAAAAGTGGCTAATTTGTGCATATTAATAAGATTTTATTCATATGAAAATGTTTTTTAAAGGAGGCTTGCCGCCAATCCCCACTCTTATACCTCATTGGGGGATGAAGAAGGCAAGGCAAGTTTCCTTATATAGCACTTTCATAAACAATAGTAATTCAAAGTGCTTTACATAAACAAGAATTAAATAATAAATAATTTAAAATGATTAAAACAGATTAAGGGCCCTTTCATACACCCGGCGCAATGTGGCGCAAGGCACGGCGCAGTAGTCTTTTGGTAGTTTCAGCTTGGCGCAAGAGTCGTTTTTAGGCGTTGCGCTACGCTGTTTAAATAGCAAATGCATTAGCGCTCATATATGCGCCCATAGGCGTTCTGGTCTAAAAAGGAAGGCGTTCTGAGGCGGACTGCTGGCTCGTTGCTATTTTGAGAAACTATAATAGATTTTTCATTAGACCAAAACAAACCCAGTCTAAACTCCGGCGCAGAGTTGCGCCTTGCTTACACACTGCTTAATACGCACAAGAGAGCAATAGGCAAATATCTTTACATATGAAAACATTTTAATATTAAGGGAATATATATAGGATATAATAAGAATAGATGTAGAATATAAATATAAAAAATTTAAATATTACAAGACATTATTGTCTAGTGTACATAAATATGAAATCTTCATCTCGGGAGGCTTTTTCAGTTCATTCATAACAATTTGCTTTTGTATAATGTTATTATTATTTGCTGTATTATTTATTATATCCATATTTATGTTTGTTTTATTAAAAACAAGCTTAGATTTGCCCACCTGTCAGGTTTTAGACAATATGGGGCACAGCATGTGTTTTAGGATATAACTCAGGTTTTTGAGCACACTTCATTAATATTGTTCATTTATTCGTTTGCTGGAAATTAGAACTGAATTTAGAAATAGTTTTGAAACAAATATTTGCGCTTAACAAATGCAATTAATTATTTATAGAATAATTGATGTCTGTGCATAAAGGTTTCCCTATCCAAAAGCAAAAGTGAAAGTAGTTCCATTATCTCTCATTCTCACGCAGTAGATGCTCTGTTTAACAGTTTTCTGTTAAAAAAAAAACTGTTTACTGTTAAACTTAAACTTACTTTACGTCCTGTAAATAGCAAATGTGCTTATGGCGCGACGCATCTGGCTCTTAAAGGTAATGGGAGATGAGACTCTAATTGGTTTATTTAAAACACACCTATAACTCAATAAGAAAATAAACTTAACCATTTTAGACCATGGTGCCATGGTGCAAAGCGGATTTTCCTGTCCTTAAATTAGCAAAAATGCGTTCTGACGCGCCCTGAAAGCGTTTGCGCCCTGCGTTTTGCGCTCTGCGCATGGACCGTCAAATTAGAGCCCTAAAAGTGTTAAAACAGGCTGTAAAACAATGAAAAACTAAAAGAAAGTACTAATAGTAGCACAGTTCATTCAGTAAAGGCATAGTTAAAAGCAATGTCTTTTTGGGAAGGCCAGTGAGGAGTCCATTACAGTAATCCACCCTGCTTGTGATAAAAGCATGAACAAGTTTCTCTAAGTCATCACTCGAAACAAGTACTACTAACATGTAAAATGCGATCATATAAATTGTCATGAGTTTGCCACTAAATCAAAAGTTACAAATTAGAGTGATATTTCATCAGTGTATTCCACATTGTGAATTTTATACCAGTCTAGATACAGATATAAAGCAGAATTCTGAATTTACTGCAAGCATCAAGCTCTCCGCTAGAGGCTCTGAAGCATAAAACCATTCAGAGAGCGCTGCACTTTCTGCTCTGTCAGGCAAAGTGAAAATAAAAAAGACTTTATTGTCTCTTAATTATTTTGTGAAATACCCGTAGGAAACCTACGCTTGGACAAGAGTTTTATTGGTTGAACGATGCTTGTGCAACAGCCACAAATGCTCAACAGAACCCATTGACTTTTTACAGTTTACAGCACAGCCTTCAGTAATGCAGTAATGGTCTTCAGACATCAAGAACAGCATATCCAGTACATTGGCAAAATTACAGTAGTTAAAGGGGTTTCTGTTTTGCTTTGGTTTTTGCTTTGGTTTGCTTTTCGTTTAGCTTTGCTCCTTCCCTTACTCATTGCTTTGCTTTTTTTTCAACTGTTTTGTTTTGCTTTGCTTTTTCAGTTCTTTTCTTTGTTTTTTTTCCCCTTATTTTTGCTTTGATCTGCTTTGCTTTTTGCTTTGCCTTTTCTTTTGCATTTAATTCAAGTCATGATTATTTTACCTTGGTTTACACAAAAGTTATTGTTCCAAAGCTGATTTTTAAAAAGGTGTGCATTATTACATACCAGTCAAAATCCGAAAGAGTTAAGGCATCAATAGTGTAGACAGTCTGGTGCATATAAGAAAATGTATGGAAATAGTTTTTCAAAATGCAAATTATTAAAATAGCTAATAGTTTAATAAACAAAAAACAATATCATTGCATGATTCTTTAAAATACTCTCCTCCCATAAACTACTGTACAATTTTAGTAACACTTTTGTTTAGGGATCTCACTATTAAGGATTCTTACTATTTAGGACTCTCACTATTATTACTTGGTTATTAGTAAGATATTGGCTGTTTAGTAGTACTTATAAAACATTTATTCTGTACAAAACCCACCAGATCTATTAATAAACAGCAAATCCACATTTTCCCGTATTCATATCCCAAAAGTTTGTCACAAAGCACACTGAGTCTGATGCATATTAATTAATTGATTATGAAAAAACAAAAGTCAATTTAAGCCGTGCTACTTTGTTCTCCTCTCTCTTCCTCAAAGAAAAAAAGAAAGAGGAATATGCTATACTGTACATGTACAGTTGAAGTCAGAATTATTAGCCATCATTTAAATTTTTTTTCTCTTTTAAATATTTCCCAAATGATGTTTAACAGAGCAAGGAAGTTTTCACGGTATTTCCGATGATAGTTTTTCTTCTAGAAAAAGTCTTATTTGTTTTATTTCGGCTAAAATAAAAGCAGTTTTTAGGCGACACTGTGGCGCAGTGGATAACACGTTCACCTCAGAGCTCGAAGGTAGCTGGTTCGAGCTTCTGCTGGGTCAGTTGCCATTTCTGTGTGGAGTTTGCATGTTCTTACCGTGTTCGTGTGGGTGCTCCAGTTTTCCCCACAGGCCAAAGACATTTGGTATAGGTGAATTGGGTATGCTAAAGTTGACCATAGTGTGTATGAGGATGTTTCCCAGTGATGGGTTGTGGCTGGAAGGGCATCCGCTGTGTAAAACATATGCTGGATAAATTGGCGGTTTATTCCACTGTGGCAACCCTAGATTAATAAAGGGACTAAGCTGAAAAGAAAATGAATGAATGAATGAATGAAGGCAGTTTTTAGTTTAAAAAAAAAACATTTTAAGGTCAAAATGTTTAGTTGTCCCTTTTAGGCAAATTTTTTTTTGATAGTCTACAGAACAAACCACCATTATACAATAATTTGCCTAGTTACCCTAACCTGCCTAATTAGCCTAGTTAAGCCTTTAAATGTCACTTCAAGTTGAATACTAGTGTCTAGAAAAATATCTAGTATAATATTATGTACTGTCATCTTGTCAGAGATAAAATAAATCAGTTACTGAGGATGAGTTATTAAAACTATTGTTTAAAAATGTTTTGAAACAATCTTCTCTCGGTTAAACAGAAATGGCGGGGGTGGGGGGTGTAAACAGGGGGGCTAATAATTCTGACCGCAACTGTACATATTCTGTTCATCCCATACTAGAAGGAGAGTTTAGCTTATTATCAAAGAACTGCTTTGTGTTATCCCTAAATGCGAAGTTTATTTCTGGAAATCACTTTTATACACTGCTTGTGATACTTCACACATTTATCTTTATGGACCATTGCCTTTCGCTTGTATGATGGCTCTGAACTGTAAAAACTCAATCTCAAAGCGATTATTCGGATGCGAAAAACTGAAAAAATTGAACCCGGTTTGTTTAATTCTTATTTTTTCTAATGGACGAACGTTTCAAGGCAATGTGTTAAAATGACTTAGAAAACACAGGTTGAATTTTTTTTAACGTGACTTTCAGATTCAGAGTGCAAAAACCTTTAGTTAATAGTTTGTTAATAGCATGAATTGTACCTTAAAATAAAGTATGACCCAAATTCATATGCAGAAGGCCAGCCACAAAAAAATATCATTCACTTTCTTTAAATCTCTAATATTTCACTGCATGTTTTTAGCAAGCGCCGACAATTAGTTTTTGCTGTGTATGAAAGAAGTAGGAAAGTGTTATGATTTAAATATAAATATTACTGCAGAGTCCTGCATAAGATTTTTTCCAGATTGCAGATTCAGACTTTGTGTATACTGATGAAAAAAGAAGTCATTCTAATGAAACGCTTGTTTACTCTTCCAGACTGCTGAACGCCAACAAGATCAACTGCCTTCGAGTGAACACTTTCAAAGATCTGCAGAACCTCAACCTGCTGTCCCTCTATGACAACAAACTTCAGACCATCAGCAAAGGCTTGTTCGCTCCTCTGCGTGCCATCAAAACCCTGTGAGTTACACACACACACACACACACACTTATAAACACCCCATCCTTCACTCCCACTTTCAGTCTAAATGACTTCAGTCTCTAAGCAACTGTTGAGCAGGACTGCCTTCACCCCGCAATTAATTAGCCACAAGTAGATGGCAAAACAACACCATTAACAGCAATGAGATAAATGTGAGCTAAACAAATGCAAAGCCTACATTAAATACAACATTTCATTTTTATGAATGCACAGCAATCTTATTGTTATCAGAGGATATTACTGTTTGATTATACAGACTCCCTTGGCTCTAATTAAGCGTTTTGAGCTATTGTTGTGTTGGCGCTCCACAGACACCTCGCTCAGAATCCGTTCATGTGTGACTGTCATCTGAAGTGGCTGGCCGACTACCTGTTTGACAATCCAATTGAGACCAGCGGGGCTCGATGCAGCCACCCGCGCCGCCTCGCCAACAAGCGCATCAGCCAGGTCAAGGGCAAGAAGTTTCGCTGCACAGGTAGAGCTGCACACATGTGCACTGTTACAATAGGACTTTTACTGTTCAAGCTCTTTTAGTTGATGTTTTAAGTTATATAGAATGATACATTACACTGTGTTGGCACTCTTTACTATTCACGAGACTCCTTCTAAAGTCAACTCTGCATATTTATATACATTAAGATGCAAAAATGGGTCATTAAGAAATCAAAATGACATGTTGTAATGAATGTAAGTGGCTTAGTGGCTGCTCGAAATAAGATACACTACAGTTCAATGGTTTTTAATCTGTTTAATCTTCTAGTGTAGTCTTTCATGTTTTCAAGACTGCATTTGTGTTTATATGTGAAATGTTAAATGTGATTCGCTTAGATTGTTTGAGATGATTTAAGCTCTGAGAGATGGCATGCTTGTGCTTATGGGGTTTATGAAGACACAAATTTGTATAATGACATGGGTATGACAATGTTAAGATTGTTTATGAAGGACATGCAACGTGTCCTCATAATTCAAGGTGGATAAAATCATACCTAACAGGGTCTTGTGTTTCCACAGGTCAGGGTGGTTTAGAGGTATCTTAAAGCAATATAATAAGCTTTTTTATTATTGAATGAAATACATTGTTTATGAAAAGTCATCATGAAGCACATACAAGTATGTGTGTGTTAAAGTTCCTTTCTTGTTAATTTGTATTATCTTGTAAATTTATTTATTTATTATTCCGGTGATGGCAAAACTAAATTGCTCCAGTCTTAAGTGTAATGATCTATTGTTATACACTGAAAAAACAAAAAGTTCCTTTGATAAAATGAGTAAACCTTTGCTCTAAAAGCACCAAAAAAATAGAGAGTAAACCCATTGTAACTCAGAACCGTTTAATTGGCTTAATTTAATTTTCACAATAGGTTGTTTTCACAAGACATCACTGAAGACACACGAAATTCAGATGGAGGGCAGGAAGTGATTCTTCTACATAGATTTCACTATCAGAACATGAAAATGTTTCTGTTTTATGTTGTTTATAATTGTTTAAATCGGGCAAAATGAGAAATGCTGAACAGCTTTCTTAAACTTCCAAAAGTTTTTGCTCATAAAGGGGGGAAAGTTCAAGAATCTGGAATTCTAAGAATTCTAACACGGTAGAAAAGGCAGAATGTAATAAAAACATTCATTCAATACATCCACACTCTAAAATTATTGTTTTGACAAAAAAAAAAAATTAATGCAACAGTTTGCAAAAATATATTCAAGTTACGACAACATCTAACAAAATGAGGTTCAGACAATAAACTTTATTATGTTAACCAAATCTTTTCCTCCTCAATCAGTGGCATTTTCACATAGCAAAAAACTCAGATTTTTAAGTCGAGTACTCAAAATAAGTTTTTTAAATTAAAATGTAAAAAAATTTTACATTTTTTGTTTGTTTTCGAATTTAGTGTGCATGCTTGTAAGAAATACATTTAACTACAACATTTTTGTTTACTGGTAATTTTTTATTTGTATTTAACTACAGGTTTCCTTTTTTACAAAACAAAAACATGTACTGTCCCATATTATCAGCACAAAAAATAACAAAAAACATCAGTGTGTGGACTTAAAAATACAAAACAACTCCATTAGTGTGTAAAAATTGAGTTATCAACCCAATTTCATTGGGTTGCTACGAGTTAAATATAATGTTTTAAAGTAACTGACAGATATATTTTCCTTTAAATTAGCCGCATTTTTAAATCGATGTAATTATCAATATTTACCTGTTTTGAAAACTTAATAAAAGTTATTCTGGCTACGTAAAAGTTTTAATCTAATCAGCATTTTAGAATTTTTAAGTTACAATAGTGTATTAAACTGTGTAGTGATAACTGACCTCTTGAGTTTTTTTTTAGAGTGCATGTGTACAAACATTTTGAATGCGATAATTCATTTGACACCACTAATAAAGATTATATGCATTTATGTTTAAATATGTTGATAAGTTATTTGAAAATCAGATACAAACGCCAACACACTTATACAATATCCAGGAGAATATAAATAACGTTCCCTGCCATGCAATCGCTACAATAAAATCTCTGTATTGTTTTGCAATAATCCAAGTCTTTACTGGCGGTTCGGCAGAATAAACGTTACGGTGAACATCGAAATTTGCAGCGGTGAATGTTTGTTGATGGTAAGTTCATCAAATAAATTAAGAAATGCAACCCTTGCGACAAAACTAGCTGGGTGTTAATTGTGGAGCACTTTTTCATTTAAAAAGGTACAGTGCAAAACAGCAGGCAAAATCTCTACATTTATTGAAAAAAAATTGATATAAAATTTTCAAGAAACCTTAATATTATAGTAAGATCTACACATTCTGTAAGATAGTCGGTAAGAAAGAAATTCAGCCACTGCTTCTCTTACCCAGAGTGAGTCCAGTACAATCTGTGCCAATGCAGTTATACACACTGACTTGTTGATGGTCTATGAATCCTGACCCACCAATCGTTGCTCAGATGCTTCCTCACACTAAGACTTTTCAACAACGTCCCTTACCTTTTACTTCAGTATGTGTGTGTGTGTGTACAGTATGTGTGTGTATGTGGCATACTCTGGCCTGGAGCAGTTCTTCTTACACACTGCCAGGTTTCAGTGTGCTAATAGGACAATGCTGGCTGTTCTGAAGCAGAATGAAGATGCCTTATTAGAAGATGGTTTACGAGTCGGAACTGGCCCCCCCACACACACAGGCAAAAACAGGGAACCCTGGGGGAAATGTTTAGGTGGGATAAGTTTACCCGTCATTTGCTTTGATATAAAGCAACAGGTTTTTCTCATTAAAGTCTGTCAGAATTTGAACACAAAAACAAGTGCAACATCAGATCACTCCAACATGCTACACCGGCCCCTAGTGTGTGTTTCCACAGGCATTAAAAGTGAAAACTCTGTGTTTTATATATTTATGTGTGTGTGTGTGTGTGTGTGTGTGTGTGTGTGTGTGTGTGTGTGTGTGTGTGTGTGTGTGTGTGTGTGTGTGTGTGTTAGTGTGTGTGTGTGTGTGTGTGTGTGTGGTGGCAGAAGGCTTTACTCCACTTCTTTCTTCTATGCAGTGTCTTTAAAGTTTATGTCTTTTTTTGTTTTTTGTCTAGTTTTGTGTTTTGGTTAGCTTTTACTTTTTGTTAATGTTTTTTTTTTTTTTTTTTGCTGTACGCTGTTATAATTTGCTTTATTTTATTTGGTCTTTTGTTTTGTTTGTTTGTTTTTTGTTTTGTTTTGCTTTGTTTTTTGTTAGCTGTTTGGACTTTTAATTTGCTTTATTTGGTTTTGCTTTTTATTTAATGTTTTGTTTTGTTTTGCTTTTTTTAATGTTTGATCTTTTGTTTTGTTTTGCTTTGTTTTGTTTTAATTTGCTTTATTTTGTTTTGTTTCTTAGCTTTGTTTTTGTTAGCTGTATGGTGTTTTAATTTGCTTTGTTTTGTTTTGTTTTGCTTTGTTTGGCCTTTTGTTTTTTGTTTTGTTTTGTTGCTTAGCTTTGTTTTTGATATATGGTGTTTTAATTTTCTTTATTTAGTTATTCTTGTTTTTTGTCTTGTTTTGTTTTGTATTGTTTTTTTAGCTGTTTGGCATTTTAATTTGCATCATTTGTTCTTGCTTTTTGTTTTGTTTTGTTTTGTTTTGCTTTATTTTGTTTGGCATTTTGTTTTTTGTTTTGTTTTGTTGCTTAGCTTTGTTTTTGTTAGCTGTTTGGCATTTTAATTTGCTTTATTAAGTTTTTCTTTTTATTTATTGTTTGTTCTTTTGTATTGTTTTGTATTGCTTTGTTTTGCTTTTTATAGTTTGGTCTTTTGTTTTTGGTTTCTCTTTTGCCACTTTATTCATCAATTGTCATGTTCAGGAAACATTTTTTTGTGATTATTTGAGCTTTGCTCCACTCCTTTCTCCTCTGCAATGTCTTTTGTGTGTGACTTTCAATTCCCTTTCTGTCTTTCTGTCTTTCTGTCTGTCTGTCTGTCTGTTTGTCTGTCTGTCTGTCTGTCTGTCTGTCTGTCTGTCTGTCTGTCTATCTGTCTGTCTGTCTGTCTGTCTGTCTGTCTGTCATTCTTTTCGGGCTTTATATTCCCAGCGGGCAAATGTCCCAGTGAGCGTGCTGGGTAGAGGGAAAGGGGGCCCGCGTGTATGCATGCTGGCCCAGAGTTCTGGGCGGCTTCCTGGCTGTTGTGTCCTGGCTGCTCCCTCCTCCTCCTTCCCGCCTCTCCGTCCCGCTCCGCTCCTCCACTCTGGCCTATGGTGCAGCTGTCTCTTGTGCTTGATCTAACCATGTGCCGCCGCCTACACAAGCCTCACATGGTTCCGTCAAGCACCAGGGACCGCTGGGCACACTCGCACACAGCATGGCATTCTGGGATATGTACGGTGGCACCTCTCTTTGCCACCACGAGGAGTGAAGGTGGCGTTCTTTAAGCCGGGAACAACGGATCGCTTGTGAAGAGCTCTAGCTATGTTCTCTGTCTGCGTTTCAAAGGGTGGTTTTTACTGTTAGCTTCTGGAGACACTGGAAGCATCAGGGCAGAGATGGTGGGAATAAGATAAACAGTGGCAGGCGAGTGATGGCTGATGGGAAGCAGACTTATCGCAGGCGGCCAGAACCGCGTGTTACGCAGAAACTGCCTGTGTTTTCCTGTCAAAACACTCTTTAGCGCCAGACCTCCAATCGCTGACCTCTCGCTCAATGACGCTGTTATCTTCAAAGAAATGCAGACTTTGAGGTCGTGTTCGCAAACAAGTGCCTGTGCCTGGTTCTGAATGTGTTTGTAGATGTGAGGATCAAAGATTGTATAAAATAAATATTTATTCATTTATTCACAATTTTTCTCTTGTCAAAACATATCAAGGTCAGTATTCAGGTCAGGTCCCATTTTATACAATCCCTCTATAATAGATTTATACTCTACTCCATAGATCTCAAACTGGATTCCTATAGGGCTGCAGCTCTGCACAGTTTTGCTTCAACCCTAATCAAACACAGCTGATCCAACTAATCAAGGTGTTCAAGACTTATAGAGACTATTAAGCAGGAGTAAGTTGGAGGTGGTTGGAGCTTAACTATGCAGAGCTGTGGCAATCCAGGAATTAAGTTTGAGACCATTGCTCTATTCATGTAATAGATTTTAGTTTGAAATTTTAACTTCATTACAGCTTTCTTTGAAAATATTTGTATAATATACATATTTACATATATTAAGTTTTAAAATAGGACACATTTTAACCAAACATCCCATTGCTTTCCTAAATTTATTACTTTGGAAGTTTGGAAGTCCATGAATTTTACATATTTGCAATACAGATGTGGTCATATTTAGTATAGTTTTATAAAAATCACAAAAACATTTCAGCAATTTTTTGTTCAATTGAAAAGTTTAGATGCAAAAACTGCTAAATGCTGTCTAAAATGTTCCTCTAAAATGAGCATTTTTATCAGGTTCCTCTGTGCATGTTCAGTAACATCACTTTTAAGCAGGGTATCTGTGGGGTCTTAATTCTTTAATGTTTTAAATTTCAAAAACAAAATTTTAGGCCTTAAAAAGTCTGAAATTGACTAAAATATTGGGTTGTATGTCTTAAATCTTTTTAAACAGGTCTTAATTTTCCTATGTCCAGGTAAAGCTACCCTATTGAGCCAACACCCGATCACCAATAGTCCATCTCAAAACTTTTTTTTATCTTTACGTTTTTTTTATTGCAAAAAGAGTCAATTCACAACAACTGTTAGTTAATTATACTGCAAATTCTGCTGATTATAAATAAACAAATTTCCTAATCAAGGAAAGAAGCGTAAAGCAACACATCCCTTTACATGATCTTTCATTAATACAAAAACTGTTTACAGAACTAGCTGGCGCATTAGAAAAAAGTCTAAAATTTAATTCATAATGATCTTAATAGGGACTTTTAAGTTAATAGGGAAGTTTTAAATTTGACTTAAAGAAACAGAAACCCTGTTTTAGCAAAGAATAAGTCCTTTTCCTTGTCTTCAAAGTGAAATATCTCTTGACTCAAGAGGTTTTTGCATCTGAACTCTTCTTTTTTTGTAGTAGTTTTTCCCTGCTAATACTGTATAACTGTTCAAAAACATATTACTGCCATACTAAAATATTCCTTGAAAATATGTATGAAGGTAATAAATCAAAGCCGTTTGATTAATTTAGCTTTTGCATATTTTATCACAGTATGCAATTGTAGGGGTGCTTAACTGTCATAAAAAATAATATCATAAACCCCAAAGGCTTCATTTTAATGCACATATACTTTTAGATACAGATTAAAAGGCTTTTGGATTTTTTGGGGGAGGGGATTTTTTTCAACCATGTGTGTGATGAAGTGAAAACGCAGTATGATAGTGTGTCTTTCTCTGTGTGTGTCTCCTGTGTTTGTCAGGTGCGGAGGACTACCGCAGTCGTCTCAGCGGCGAGTGTTTCCAAGACCTGGTTTGTCCCGAACGCTGCCGATGTGAAGGAACAGTAGTGGACTGCTCCAACCTCAAACTCACCAAAATCCCCCCTCACCTTCCTGAGCACACCACTGACCTGTAAGAGACACGCATTTCAGTGCACACACCTAGCGATCCCATCAATCATTCTGGAGAACATTCATCACTTAAACTCTCACCTCGCTAATTCTTTCAGTGTCTCTTTGTCCCAGAGGCCTCATCCCTCTCTCCTGTCCTCTGATTACGGGGTTCTGTCCCCGTCTGAGCGCTGCTGAATGAATGTCTAGAGCCTCTCCCAGGCCATTAGCCATTCAGCTGCATTTTCCCTGGGCAGCGCTAGTCTGGGTGACAATGCGTTTGCCCTTGTGTTCCTGCGTAGAGGACACATCAGGGTTTTTCCCTCTGCAGTCCCGTCAACTCCAGTCATCTGTCACACTCTCTCTCTCTCTCTTTCTCTCTCTCTGTCTTTCTGCGGCTCACTGACTACAGCTTGCACCCGCTAGCACAGCTGCTTATTTATAGAGCTCTAGCGGGAACGTTAGCAACCAGGAACCAGCACTTTATGTCTGATGTGCTTTCCCATGGCAGAACCCGCTGGGGAGAAGTAACCCTGGGGGGAAGCAGAAAGACAGCCGCGGTGCATTTACTTGACTTTACTTTTGCTAATGTTTGGAAATTTTCGCTCAACCTTGTCTAGACCTTCTCTGCTTTAGCTCATTTTATGTTGGAATGGGATTCTAGCTTGTACTGCTAATTGTGTGTTGTGTAGTTTATACAGCCATTTGTTGTTGTAATTCTCTGCTTATATTGCGTGGTCATTACCTGGTTATTTTCTACACATTACTGTAGGTGCATTTAAGGTGTTCTGGATCCCAGCAAGCAGTTTTGTGTTTAATAGATGTCTAAAAGACATCTAAATGTAGAGCTTGGCTATAACAAGGCTAAACTTGGGCTGTCAGTGAAAATCGAATAGACATCTAAGAATAGTTTAAAACTAGACTAGTCATCAAACAGACAGATTGGACAGACTTTATATGTGTAGTCATTCATTTCTGTTTTTTTTTTAAGAATAGTCTAGGTTTGGTCTATTCATAGACGTATATTAGATTTTCACTGACAGCCCAAATTTAGCCTTGTTTTAGCCAAGATGACTATGTTAAGATGTCTATCAGACATCTCTTAAAAACAAAAAATGCTTGTGTTAGGGTTTATATTTTCGACTTTAAAAGTAGCTATTTCCCTACTATTCAAATCTTGATGGCGATGTACTACATAAATGCAAGATTTTTAAAACTCTAATACTAACTGTTAAATGAAGAATGCACTTTTGCTTTCACCTTAAGTTTATTAAGTTGTGGAGATGCTTTAAAAATTTCATGTTCTTTCAAAAATTTCCCAATATACAAATTTGTTTATGTGGTGTTTCATTGAAAATAAAAAAGTGCTTTCAATATGATATATTATATCATTTTGATGTAATGCTCTGAGTAATCTAAAACATTGAAAAAAAAATGTATAGCCAATTTATTTGAAAAAAAAATTGCTATTAATTCACACTCACAAAACACGAGTGTCCTTGGTGGTGACATTCATTTAAATTTGATATTTCCAAACACAACCTAAATTATCACTATTATTATGTATTTTACAGTGTAAACTACCAATGCACCGAGCTGCATAGTATAGATCAGATGTTTTCTTTTTGACACTGTAGGCCTTGACTTTAATAATAATAATAGTAATAATAGTAATAATAAATTATTTTTATTATAATTATTATTATTATTATTATGAATTTTAATAATTTCCTAGTGTTGGGTTATGTTTGGAAGGGCATCCGCTGTGTAAAACATGCTGGATAAGTTGTCGGTTCGTTCTGCTGTGGTGACCCCTGATTAATAAATTGACTAAGCCAAAAAGAAAATGAATAAATGAATGAATAATAATAATTTGATGTGTTAAATATGTGTAAAATATAATCTGAAAATTATTTATTATACATTTTCTTTGCATCATGTTAAAGGTGCAGTTACAAATTTGGTGTCTGTTATCAACGGTGTATTGATGTGGGGATTTCGTATTAAAATTAATGGCTTTCAATTGCAGAAACACATAACAAGATGAGCTTCACCACACAGAATGTATTGTGATTAATCTCAATAATTAATTTTCAATTGCTATTTAAACCTGAATTAAATAGTATTAGTTTCAATTAAAAAAATTTACAAAATTATTTAATTTTGTTTTTAATTTTGTTTTACACAAAGAGCCCATCCCCCCCCCCCCCCTCCTCATGATTGTAAGGTGCTTTGGGTGTATGGGCATACATTACAGGACAGCCATAAGGGTCAATTGATAGCCAATAGTTTTACACATTTTGAAAGCCATGAGGGGTGTTTGTTTTTATTGAAAGCTGAATAATAAGTTTTCCATTGATGTATGGGTTTTAGGATAGGACAATATTTGGCTGAGATAAAACTGTTTAAATCTGGAATATGAGGGTGTAAAAAAATCTTAAGTACTGAGAAAAGTGCAGTGCTCAGCAATGCAGATTACTAGCCAAAAAAATTAAGTTTCAATATATTTACAATAGGGCATACACAAAGTATCTCCATGAAACACAATCTTTACTTATTATTCTAATGATTTTTGGCATAAAAAAATAAATCACATTTTGACCCGTACTCTGTGTTTTGGCTCCTTGTTGCCCGCAGTTTGAAACCCCAAATATAAACTAGAATGCCATTCCAAAATACAGCATCTGTGTCTCTTTCTCTGTCGTACTCTGTCTCAATTTATCTGCAAAGCCCAATTGCCCGTCTTCCACATCCACTGTTATTATTTGCATAAGTGTGAGAGTACGTCCTTCACGTTTATATAACTGATGAGGGACAGATGAATGTGTATTAAAGTCACATATCCAGCGCTCACGCTGATTTTTCATTACGATGACATCACAGTCCTGATTATACAGCATCTCTCACATAAGAGGCTTGAAGGCTGAAACAGAGACAGTGTCTGAATGATAATCGTTTCCCATCACCCTTAGCTCTCTTGTCTCCATTTCACTCCTTCATGCTCCAGTGAGGATTACTTGTGCTTTTTACTTTCAGACTTTATCTTATCATTATATTACCCTGTGAGTAGTACTTACCGATGAACTGTTAACCTCTTGCTCCTGTTCTCTCTTTACTTCAGACGGCTGAACGACAATGAAATCTCCATCTTAGAGGCTACAGGAGCATTCAAGAAGCTTCCAAATCTGCGCAAGATGTACGAATGGATTTAGTTTTCCTTTTCACTTGACACTGGTGTATGGGGTAATTCAGCTATGAGTGCTATAGATGTGGCTGACACAAGGACATAGAAAACCTTAGGAATATTACAAACCAATTATTTACTGTCTAGACTATGTTATGGCAAAAACAAAAAAACAAAAAATAATAACAGTATATTGTAATAGATAATAAAAATTGTAAAATTGTCTATAAAATGGTCTAAAAGTGCTTATTCAGTATTTGCTAATCAAAAATTCAGTTATTTTACATTGGAAAAAAATAATAAAAATATATTTGTATGAGGAACTACTTTCTTCAGTCATTCATTCAGACCTGCAGCTGGATTCAGAACTGCAAAAACCGTTGTTACTTCACCAACGTCACTTTAGAGCTAGTATTTGAATGATTCTCCAGCATAATGTCTAAAATGACGACAAAACAGGTGATTCTGCAGACATTTTAAGATTATATGGCTAAATAGCATAAAATGCCATCAGTCTACAGAGATTTTCCAGTATTTCTCTGTTGCAATCGGGATATCACACTAATTAACCCAGAAAAAGCCAAAGCAGCGCAAACACTACCAAATTTATTATTGTGTTTAGAAAAATGCTAAACACATGCGGGCATTTCTTCTTTCTTTCTGTTTACTAAATTAGTCTACAATAATGAAAACAGGAGACTCGTTAGAAACAGATGGCCAACGAATAAGTAACAGGCTTATACAAAGAGTGGCCAACACAAAATACATACATTCCTAATATGTTTCACACTCAATACACTGCAACTACTATGGTATAAATAAAGCACTACAACATACAAAAGAGAGAGATTGACTTATAAAGTAACTTACCAATTTAACAATGATTTGATCCGTAAGCTCAGTATGAGATGGATGCTGACGCGCTGTATCTCCGAAATGACAAATATTTAAAATAGGCACTATCCTTATAAATAAACTGCATAGTTGCAATCCAACTCTAGTGAGTTTATTGATCTGATGTCATTCTATGTGGGCGGAGTAATACAGAAGGGTGAGGAGGCTGTACAAGTGCTGATATTGCAGAATATCGCACGGCCATCATCCAATCAGATTCAAGAACCAGACAGAACTGTTGTATAAACTATAATATAATATAATATAATTTAATACTTAAAATATTTTCATAATGTATTGTCTATTGGGAATGTATAGGGTATGTTAATGTTAAATCAAATGGTAAAATCACACTGCACAAATTAAGATCACACAAAATTAAAATCAGGGCAATTTTGGTAAATCTCCATTCTATAGAGCCTTTAGAGGCCTTCAAGAAGCTTCCAGACTTTTTCAAGATGTATGGATGTGTTTATTTCTCTATTTCATTTAGTTGCTGAATGACATAGTCTTACTGGGAAGCTTTGTGTGCTGTAGATGCTGCCAACAATAGAACAAGCTTCTGGAATATTCCAACCTAATAGGCAAAAGCATGCAGTGATTTACTGTCAGACGATATTTGCGGCCCGCTCCAAAATTGGAAAAAGCGGTATTCGCTCAGGAAGAGGACCAGTGATTTATCATGCATGAAATTGCTTACTATCTAGCATAGTTATAAATTGGGCAGATCTAAAAGAGCGACCTCACATTTTACTGAAGCACGGTTTAAAATTAAGCTGTGAATCATCATAAATGTGTGTTTAGGATATAACGTTCATCCCATTCATACAGTATGAAGAAACAAAGAAATTTGCGCTATACCATTTCTGCCAAAAATAGATAGGGCATTTGTGGCCAGTGGTGTAAAGTAACAAATTACAAATACTCAAATTACTGTAATTGAGTTTTTTTTATTGTAATTTACAAAATAGTTTTAAAAATGTGTACTTTTACTTTCCCCTTGAGTACATTTTTAGTGTTGTATCTGTAATTTTTACTTCACTATTTTCCTTCAACCTGCAGTCCCTACTTTATTTTTTCTTGTCTACAGGGATTGACTAAGTAAAAAAGTAATTTCTGTGATCAGTGCTTAATTTGTGAATTAATAATTCCCTGTACAAAACCAGGAAATAAAAGTTACCATGACCGACGTCCACCAAACAATTTCAGTTTTCCTGGAACATGACAACATTAAACTGTGATAGTGCAATAAAGAACATCACATTTCTGAGGGGTCTTTAATTATTTTGGGCCATACAATGTTTTAGGTCAGTCATGGATAATAAAAACATATAGTTACAAACATAAATCGTAAAAACAATCACCGTTCAGTTCACTTCACTATTATGTGGCAAGTAAAAAAAAAATAATAATTAAATGACTCATTCTGTCTAATCTTCAAGAAAAGTCCACAGTTACCACTTCTGTCATGTTTTCTGGCTGACTTGAGATCACTTTGCTTCTGTTTCCCGCTATCCTGATCCATTTGCACAGTTTCATCTTCTCGAGATTTTGTTTGATGCCACTATGGCATTATTTATTTTCGCTGCTCACTGCACATAAAACAATCACCAACCAACGAGAGTGATTGTAAATATAAAAAAGCCAATTAGCCTAAAATATTATTGAGGGCTTATAATTAAACAAGACTTTTGCTTTGAGCATGGTGACTACTGCAACAATCCATACAGCCTTTGCTTGCACTCATTCGCATTCTTACTCCTTCTCTCATACACACACAGACATCTTGTAGGTAGTCACCATGCGGATCCATTAAAATACTACCATAATGCAAAACACGAATATCTGATATTTTTGGAAAGTCAATTGCATCATACTGAACAACCTCAAAACGTTATGCTTTATAAATGCAGCAAAAAAGTGTCCAAGAATATGTGCAAAATATTTACACGCAATGACACAGAGAATGTTTAGATTGCATCCCTGCAGGGACAGGATGTCAACGTGACATCATATTTACATTTTACCCCAACGCCGTGGGGCCGTTGGATTTTGTTTGGAAATGATAATCAGGTTGATGTCAAAACCCAACGTCAGGCCGACATCAATGTCCAACCTAAAATGAATCTAAAATCCACTATCAATGTCTAATCATGATACACCTTGATGTTGTGTGGACGTTACCACTATGACATCTATCAGACGTTGGATTTTGGTCCCAACACAACCTAAAATCAACCAAATATCAAATATTTAGACGTCGTTATTGGACGTCAAAATAACATTGTCCTTAGATGCTGGCTAGACATTGAATTTTGATTACCTGACGTTAATGAACTGAATCTAATCTAATATTAACGTCTTATGCTGTTGTGTGTTTGCTGGGATGTCACTGATGTGAAGATGAAGAATGTTTACTGTAGGAGGACTGAATTCGCCAAATAGCCTTAAACAAGAACTAAATGAACTAAAGAACATTACGTTTTCACACACACAAATTGCATGTAAATGCCTTTCATAGCATAATACTCACTACTCGCTACACTTGAATACTTTTAAAAGACCTACTTGTTACTAATAGTAATATTTACAACAGATACTTTAACTCTACTTGCTCTACATTTTTGGGCAGGTAATAGTACTTTTACTTGAGCATGATTTGTCATGATTTTCACTCTTTCCACCACTGTTTGTGACACATTAACAATGTGTCAGAGCCCAAGGAGAGCTGATGTGTTTATAAATCTTTTGTGTTGCAGAAACTTGAGCAATAATAAACTCCGGGACATCCGTGAGGGTGCGTTTGATGGGGCCGGAGGTGTTTTGGAGCTGCTGTTGACTGGAAACAAGCTGCAGTCGGTCAGCGGACGGATGTTCAAGGGTTTGATCGGCCTCAAAACACTGTGAGTAAAGCTCATTTTTCACGAAACAAATGCAGCATCTTCTGTTATCCTGCTCATTAAAATGAAGACATGCCTTCTAGCCGCGTTCACATTCATATATTCACTCAGCGCTGAATATAAATGCACGAAAACACCAGAGTTATGCTTGGAGGAATTGCTCATATAGGCCTTTTTTTAGAAACAAATTTTGAAGAAAAATTGGCCAGTCTCAGCACAAAACAAACTGTGATCGGCAGGTCTAATCAAGATGTTGACCGCAAGAAGCTATTTAAAGAAACTTACGGGCATGGATGTCCTGTGTGCTGAGGGAAGAAAGATGCTAATACAATGCTTATTCTGAAGCCTGGTGGTTGGGGAAAAAAAACTCTTCCTAAGGTCTGCTGTCGCTCTAATTATCTTAATTGGAGAGAGAGGAGTGCATAGGAGCAAATGAATGGAATCATGGTCCTGCAATATTGGATTTAGTGGCTTTCAAATCCCAGGAGTTTGTCTCCAAATTGAGTTTGCTCATCTCAGATCCCTGTTTGTCAGAGTTTAATGCCGAATTTGCTGCTTTCAGGTTTTCATCACACAAGACTCTGGTTTGCATTTAGCCCGTTTGTGCTGCTAAGGGCCTTTAGGAGACCCTGATTGTTTTGGGCACCTCATCCTTCCACAGCCACACACACACACACACACATGCACTTATATTATCTGTGTGAAATGGCGAGCTGTCTTAGTGGGCCTCGTCTGCTGCACAGACACAATCTCAGAGAGCAGACGCACATGTTTCAGCATAGGACCTGCTCTAAGATCAGCAAAACACACACACACACAGACACACATACACACACAGAAAGAGAGACAGGAAGATATTTTTTTAACAATATCAACATATAATATAATATAATATAATATAATATAATATAATATAATATAATATAATATAATATAATATAATATAATTTTAATATTTACAGTATCTGTGAAAGATATTTCAAAAGAGAAAAAGGCTCACTTTGTGTTTTCTTGCATTTTAGGAATATCTGACCCACTTATGATTATTATTATTATTGTGAATGAATCACAGCCCTCTGTTTGCCATCTTGATTGGGGGATTGTTATCTTGAGGAATAATGGATGGTTACTTTACTGGAAAGTCCTCAATATGTATGTAATTTCAGATTTCATCATTGTTTTTTCTTGCCAACTACACTTCCAAAACAAAACTTGACCCAAAAACGTATAATCTATTACTTGAGAATTTCCATCAAGTAGTGTTTTATTTAAGCGCTCTAATAGTCTGCTGAAACCCTTTTACATTAACAGTACTTCCTGTCATTTCACAAAGATCAAATCACTGCTGATCTACAGTATGTTACGGGTCTCAAACTAGACTTCTGTTTTGATATACAGCTACATACATTTGGATCTCTTCTCAATGAATATAGGTAATATGTTTGGTGCATTTAAACAAAACAGATTTATCAAATAGATGTATTTGTGAAAATAATATTTTTGTCACTAAACTTTATAAATAGAAAGTTAATACATTTAAATTCATGCAAATTATTGGGGAAAATATTACAAACGACAAGGTTTTAACACCAATTTTAACATTTCACATTTGATTCTCTTGAATTTTGCTCTTTAAAAAATATTTCTCTAACATATAAATTTGGATGTACTAAATTTGGAATGCTGCCATAAGTTATTTTGTTACATAAGCTCCAGATCTGGCTTCAGTACTGACGAATTTACTGTCACGGTCAGTGGGTAGGGAAATGACAAGGACTCAATTGCAATAATGAGTATTTATTAATTATAAAAAATAAAACAAAAAGGCTACAAAAACAACCCAGAGAGGGGGAAAACATAATGAAAACAAACAAACTAGACTTGGCTGGGCTGGGCTGGTAAGACTGGAAAGGACTCATGACTCTCAAGAAGAACGATGACGAACTGGCACAGAACAGCAGACAAGAGGGAGCTATAAAGGAGAAATAATGAATTAACAAACAGCTGAATAATAAACTAATAGTGGCTTAACAAGAAGGGTGGGACTAAACATAAGACAGTAGAGCACATGACACAAAGACAACACAAGCCATGTGCTCATGAGAAAACAGGACTAGAACACACAGCCAATGAGAGAAATCATTAACTGTGTGTTCAAATGAAACACAACACTAATGCACACGGCCACAATGTAAACAACATGTTAGAAACGAGCACACAATAAATGAAAAGACTTACCAAACATATTTACTTTCACATGCAACGTGCCTGTTCAATCTCAGTTCCTACTGAAACCAACTAGACTGAGACATTTTAGAAAAAAACTGAATGCCACAGATAAAACAAATACAAAAACCCGGACGAGAGCTCACATGCCAGGCACGTACAGGCCAAGCGCGGCCAAGAAGGCGCTCATACAAAAGACGAAGACAGACAAGAACAGAATAAAAATGCTCAACCCAAGAAAACTTAAGCCAAGCACAACATACAAGACAAGACTGGACTAGTGTCAGGACTCCAAAACGAGAATTGACAAGACAGAATCCTGACATGTATTGTATATGCACAAAAATATAATAGTGTTAACCTTCCTATAGAAAATAATAATTTAAATGAGAGATTTGTGAAGGGTGTACACATATACTATATGTTGAGCACTGTATATCCCTCATATAATAGCGGTGAGTATGAATTTTTCAAAATAACCTTTCCATATTGTCATGTTAACAATCACCCCATAACTTTCTGTTCCTCCCTCTCCGTGAGGGAGCAGTGTGCTTCTATCTGTCCCAGTCAATGTGATCAACCTGCCTGTGTGTTTTGGTCAGGATGCTGAGGAGTAATCAGATCAGCTGTGTGGATAACGCCACCTTCACCGGCTTGAGCTCTGTGCGCCTGCTTTCCCTCTACGATAACCGGATCTCCACTATCGCCCCCGGAGCTTTCAACACCCTGCATTCCCTTTCCACCATGTGAGTCCTCCACCCTCACACACACAAACACATGCACATACCAACACAAACATTCCCCATAGTGTCATGAGTTCACTCTATCAGTAATAATCAACTCAAATTCTTTAGTGCTACATTAAAAAAAACAACAACTAAGAATTAGGTATGAAAACTATCTAAAAGTTTTGATTGAAGTTTGCAGTAAAGCCACAAATGAGTTAGTTCAAAAATTTACCAAGTTGCAGGAAGTCAAACACAGCCTATCAGGTCACGCACCGCCACCAATCAAGCGCCTATTATATTTCTGTATGCAAAGCGGATGAGGATGTGGTTCAAGCTAAGAATTCTTATTGTTTGCAGATGTTTTTTTCAGAATTATGAGGTTATGTTTTCTTGTCTCGGTTGAAAACGGTTGTTCTTGAACCTCAGATGAGAAAATTTTGGCTTGCCCCCTGGGGCAGGGTAAATTATTCAAAAGGGAAAATTGCTCCGCTGTCTAAAAATGGACGCTGATGATGTCCATACAAAGGCAAATGTACTAAATTCGTTCATCTTCTCTTTTTTTTTGTTTGTTTTTGAATGCATTCCGTAAAATTAAAATAAAATAGTGGAACATCTGGAGAAAATGATGTGGCGTACATTTTTAATGCAAATTAGTATTGGCATTGCTTTTTTTTCTTTTTGAGTGGAGGGGGGTGTAAACAAAGAAACTAATAAACAGAATGTATTCTAGTGTGCTGCAGCCATATAGAGAATGACAAAAGAGAGAAAGATCAATAAAGAAAACTGAAAGAGATGTTACAGATGTTCGTAGATAAACAGATGCTGTTAGGCATTCAAAATAACTTCTGGTGGAATCATGATTTAGAGAAAAAAATGGAAATGATGACTGCCAGCACAGCGAGCATCTGTAACTGCTTGAATTATCATATCAGGCTGTATTCTTGGCACACAACACAACGTGCAACAATACACATGGTTCTCCTTTTCATTCTGCGAACCCTCCCTACTAACCAAAATATGTGAGCAGATTCTAAGCAGGAACTCTCAGATCATTCTGATTTGCATGAGGTGTCATTCCTTCCAATCTGACCTTCTAATCAAGTTTAGCATGCATAAACAACACAATGAAGTCATCTAATCAGTGGAACATACATCTTCCTTTTATTGTGACATAAACAATTTGCATATAAACATACCAGTGTTTTTGTAGCTTACCACTTTAACACATGTGCTTTGTTCTTGGTTGGATTTGACATATTTTAGTTTTTGTTGATGTCTTTGCTTTTTGTTTTCTTTTATATTTGTTTTGCGCAATTAGTTTTGCTTGGCTTTTATTTTGTTTTGCCATTTTTTTGTTTACTTCTTTCCACAGCAACACACCAACTTGGTTTTGTTGTGCGTTAGGTTTTTTAGCTTTTAGTTTTGTTTAGTTTTTTGTTTGTTTTGCTTTGCTTTGCTTTGCTTTGCTTTGCTTTGCATTGCTTTGTTTTGTTTTGTTTTGTTTTGTTTTTTGCTTTGCTTTGCTTTGCTTTGCTTTGCTTTTACTTTGTTGTTTAGTTTGGTTCTGATTTGAACTTCTTCCTTTTGATTACAACAAAAACGATTTACACTAGCTTGCCACAGAAACACACCAACTTGGTTTTGTTTTTTAGCTTTTTGTTTTGCTTTATATTTTGTTTTATATTTGTTTTTTGCAATCAGTTTTGCTTGGCTTTTATTTGTTTTGCTGTTTTGTGTTTTTTATTTTTTTTGCTTTGTTGTTGAGTTTGGTTCTGGTTTGAACTTCCTTTTGATTACAGCAGAAACAATTTACACTAGTTTGCCACAGCAACACATGAACTTGGTTTTGTTGTGCATGAAGTTTTCTAGCTTTTTGTTTTGTTTTGTTATTAGCTTTGCTTTGCTTTGCTTTGTTTTGTGCACACATAATAAATAAATACAGTTGCTTCTAGTACTTACCTGGTATTCTGATGGTCCCCTTTAGATTATATTTTGACAATAAGTATTAATAGATACAACTTTAAGCAACCAATGGTCTATAATGATGTGAATTATTTGTGTTAAAGCATGTGTGAACACATTTGCAACGGAAAAAGAATCCTGAGTAGGTGGCAGGGTTTTTTTTTTTTTTTTGTTGAGCTCCTCTCATCTTTCACTCAAAGCAAACTAATGGTTGGAGGGGCGTGGCTAAGCATATTTCACACAAGTTGTAAAACTGACACCATAAAAGTTCAACCATTCTACCATACCATCCCAAATGGTTAGATTTTGATTAAAGATCTTCCACACACACAAAAAATCTGTGGATAACTTGTATTAACTGTTCAACTTAAACAAAAGCAAACATTTTTGGATTTCATACAGACTTTAAATGAGAAAGATATACAAAATGTAGATAAACAGGACTACAGAAGAACTGAAATCACTAGTCAGGTCATGAATTGAAGAAAGTGTAATTTTCTGTTTAATGTATACGTAATTTGTGTCATTTCAGCTAAATGAGCATTAGTAAAGATCTATGGAAATGCACAATCTCTTTCTGTCTTTTTATGCCATGAGGCAAGTTTTCTAATCAACGTGTTGTAATTTTTTCCATTCAGACACTTTCTTTTTCGTCCTTTTTGCTTTGCCAGCTCTCTAATTACCTAGTGGCTGACACAGCCATGTCCATTTCGGCACAGGGCAGCTAAAAATATCCAGAGAGAGAGAGAAAGAGAGGGAGAGAGAGAGAGAGAGAGAGAGAGAGAGAGAGAGACAGAGAGAGAGCAAGGCCTCCCCAGCTATTCTCTTCCCACAGTAGTGCAGCAGACACGTTGGGCACACTTCCCTGCTTTTTCTCTCTCACTCCATCATTCATCCTTCCACCTCGGCTTGAAATTAGAGCAGAGCGGGACAGTGTTTCCGGTTGGAGAGTTTGCAAAGGCTGGAGCGAGCAGTCAGGACAGAGGTTACTTTTGTGTGTTCACATTTGTGATAATCATAGTGAAAAAATAGCTATTCGTTTTGTCAGCTACGTTGCATTTATTAAATTGAGCTGCATAAATATTCTCTCATGTCTAGTTTTTGAAATCGTTCCCAAAGCAAACGTTCTCCCGAATGTTCCTTTGCCCTTTGAAGCGTGTACAGAAAGTGATGTAGGAATAATTAAAGGCAAACACGTTGCTGGTGAGGGATATAAGGTGGTGTTAACATGAACCCACCGGCCTAAGTTGGCAAGCATCTCCTGGCAAAGCAGACGAAGGTCAGCAAACCTGATTAATTCATCCCGCAGGCTATAGTGTAGCAGACGCTTTCAGCTACTTTATGGTGCTACTATATTAAAGAGTTCCTTTGAGCCTTTACTAGCGCCGCCACTCCTGCATCTGTGTTTCGGCAATGCATCAGTCAGGCAGTTGTCTGAATGGGATACCTGGTGAGCCTTCTAGAGTCACTGCTGGTGATGTTTTCAACTCAAGGCTACAATTGTATGATTTAGGTCTGTGTGTCACTACCTGAACTTTCAGAACTCAGTGAAAGCACATAAAAAATGGCTCAATAAGTTGATTACAAGGCTTCTTCTCCAGGGGTGCTGATAGCAACTGAAACGTTCTGTACCCAAACTTGATGAAAATGTGAAACTCTTATCTTAGCTTTTGAGCCACAGTGCTTTTAGCAGCTGTTATTATAGTTTTAAAACAATGTAATAATATGTGAACAAATGCAAAATGTTCTATAGAATGTTGTCAGAATTGCAGGTTCATCCCCTGCCATAAAATATTACTTATTTGCTTTTTAAATGCAAATTCTGCAAATTATGAAGCCTCTACTTCATCAGTCCTGTTAGTAGTTGTCTGATGGATTGTTCTGTACTGAAAACTCCAAAACTTTGGGCTCTATTTTGACGGTCCATGCGCAGAGCGCAAAACGCAGGGCGCAAACACTTTAAGGACGGGAAAATCTGATTTGCGCCGTGGCACATGGTCTAAAAGGGTTGAGTTCATTTTCTTAATGAGTTATTGGTGTGTTTTGAGAATAAACCAATTAGAGTCTCATCTCCCATTCCTTTTAAGAGCCAGCTGCGTCGCGCCATAAGCGCATTCGCTATTTACATGACGTAAAGTAAGTCTTATTGTAAAAACTGAGCATTTCACTAGCTAACAGTTAACAGTTTTTTACCAGAAAAATGTTAAACAGAGCATCTACTGCGTGAGAATACGAGATAAATGATCTACTTTCACGTTCGCTCTCGTGGATAGGGAAACCTTTACGCACAGACATCAATTAGTCCATAAATATTCATCTCAAAACTATTTCTAAATTATGTTCTAATTTCCAGCAAAAGAATAAATGAACAATAATCACGAAGTATGCTCAAAAAGCAGTGGTTTTTCATATTTATGTAGGCTAGAAAATAATATGTTTTGTAATATTTTAATCCTTTATATTTATATCCTATATCTATTCTTATTATATCCTATATATATACTTAATATTTAAATTTTTTCAGAGATATTTGCCTATTGCTCTCTTGTGCGTATTAAGCAGTGTGTAAGCGAGGCGCAACTCTGCGCTGGACTTTAGACCGGGTTTGTTTTGGTCTAATGAAAAATCAATTTTAGTTTCTCAAAATAGCAACACGCCAGCAGTGTGCCTCAGAACGCCGTCCTTTTTAGACCTGAAAGCCTATTGGCGCACATATGAGCGCTAATGCATTTGCTATTTAAAGAGCACAGCGCAATGCCTCAAAAGCTAAAACTAGCAAACAAGTATTGCGCCGCGCCTTGCGCCACATTGCGCCGGGTTTATGATAGGGCCATTTGATTTCTTTTTTATTCCTTTTTTGGCATTTTACTTTTCAGTCCTTTTAGAATAGATTTATAACAATACTACACTGTAAAATCTAGCAGTCAACTTTATCAAGTGAAATAAGTGTAGTTAACTTAAAATATACTGAAAGTTAATTCTTCTCATGTGGAAAGAGTTCTGATTGCAGCGTTAAAGGTAATGAGTTAAATAAATACTTTATTCCTTCAACCTAAATGGAGTAAGTTCACAGTACTATAAATATATACTAATGTAAATTAGTTTTTATAACTCAAATGGTTTGTTTCAATCAGTTTCCTCAAACGGTTTGAGTTGCCTCAACTTATTGGGTTTTACGTTACTCAGTTGGTTTGAGTTCTCTTCATTTATTGGATTTTACTGCACTGTAAATCCCAAAAAGTTAAGGTAGCTCAAACCCTTTGAGGAAACTGATTGCAACAAACCATTTAAGTTCAAAAACTAATCCTAATGAGCACTGTGAACTTATTTGAGTAAATTAAGCAATTTGAGCACAGTAAAACCCAATAAATGAAGAGAACTCAAACCAGCTGAGTACTGTTAAACTCAATAAGTTAAGGCAACTCAAACTGTTTGAGGAAACCGATTGGTACAAACCATTTGAGTTAAAAAAAAACTAATCTAAATGAGTACTGTGAACTTACTCCATTTAAGTTGAAGTAATGAGGCATTTAATTAACTCATTGCCTTCAACACTGAGTTCAAAACTCTTTTCAAATGAGTAGAATTAACTTTCAGTCAATTTTGAGTTAACTACACTCATTTCATTTGATAAAGTTGACTGTTGGGTTTTACACTGTGGTATTGCTATAAATCTATTCTAAAAGCACTGAAAAGTAAAATGCCAAAAAAGAAATGAAAAAGAAATCAAAGTCTTGGAGTTTTCGGTATAGAACGATCCATCAGACAACGACTATCAGGACTGATGAAGTAGAGGCTTCAGAATCAGCTTATTGAGGCATTTTTCATGTGTCCTCACAGATTTCTGAAAGTTCAATCAAATGGAGCTTTAAAAAAACAACAGAACAAAAAAAAACAAAGGGTGAATTTGCATTTTTACAGTTTGTGCAATTAAGTTCACAGTGCTCATTAGGATAAGCTTTTGAACTTAAATGGATTGTTGCAACTGGTTTCCTCAAATGGTTTGAGTTACCTTAACTTTTTGGGTTTTACAGTGTATATATTGACGTGAACTGATGCAAAAGTTGCTATCAAACATTGTCAGCATTGCGGGTCGAATGGCAGTAATAATATGTAATTGTATTGCTATTTAAATGCAAATTCACCCGTGCAGTTCTCCTGCTGCGTTAAATGGGCTGAAGTTTAATTGCTTGTGTGGTAATTTAACCCTGCTGATTGCTTTCCATTGTAATTATATAGTAATGAGGTTTGTGTTTTCTTTCTGTGTGTGTACAGTAACCTGCTGTCTAATCCCTACGTGTGTGACTGTCACTTAGCCTGGCTGGGGCTGTGGCTTAAGAAGACCAGGGTGGTTAGCGGAAACCCACGCTGTCAGAAACCTGCCTTCCTGAAGGAGATCCCTATTCAAGATGTGGCCATGCCTGATTTCTCCTGTGATGGTATAACCCTCTTTTTTCACAATTTTTGCTGCTTGCGTTTGTGATAGATCAGTAAATGGTTGAATGAAACAGTGTAGATTGGAGTAATGTAATGTAATGTGCATTTATATAGCGCATTTATTGTGTACACCCCGAAGCACTTCACAATAACTTCACTAGTAGTGTGCAGCATCCACTTGGATGATGCGACGGCAGCCACAAGTCAACAACGCCAGTGGGCTCACCATACACCAGCTATTGAGGGAGTGGAGAGATTGTGATAGAGTCAATTCAAAGGATGGGAATGATTGGGAGGTCATGATCGTAAGGGCCATTTGAGGGACTTTGGCCAGGACACCGGGGTTACACCCCTACTCTTTACGGGAAGTGCCATGGGATTTTTAATGACCACAGAGAGTCAGGACCTATGACCGCGTAGTGTCCCCTTCACTTTTACCTGGGCATTAGGACCCACACAGACAACAGGTTGAGATTGAAAATCGATAATCAAAACCGAAAAATTGAAAATCGATAAATTATCGAAAATCGATAATCAAACCTGGAGGTTGAAAATCGATAAGGGTCAATTTATTTATTTATTTATTTTATTATTATTTATTTATTTATTTTATTATTATTTATTTATTTATTTATTTATTTATTTATTTGTTTGTTTGTTTGTTAAATTTGCTGGGAAAAATCTATATTTAACTTTAGACTCAAAAGACAAATATTAAAGATTGTAATGTTCAGAAATGATCAAATTTTGATATTTACAATGATTATTTATATTTTTATAGCAAAAATATGTGTTTATTTTATTTTTAACTGTATGCTGTTATCATGATGAACATAAAAGCAATCAATATGCCAATCAAATATCACAATCTATTCATCTATGTCAGTTATTATACAGTCTTGACTCTCCTCCATTATCGCCTACTCCTCTGGCCCATTTAGAGGTTGAATTCAACCTTTTAAACAGTTCCTCGTAAACCAGAGGCATGTTGTCAGGACATTGAATAAGGGTTTGCAGACCTCAGCTACTATTTGCTCTGTAGCCTCTGCCATCCACACCACATCCATCTCCAGTTCCCATGAAATCACACTGCTTAGATCAGGCCTCTGAATCAGCTTCTTCCAGACCGAGGCTCTCTCTTCGCTCCATCTCCTCGGATTTCCCACACCTTCATCCCTGTCTTCCTGCTTCTCAGCGTTGGGGTAAATCACACCCGGCCAACTCACCACAAGGCTGTTCCGAGAGGGCACCATGAGGACAAATTAAATGCTGAGCGAGGAGGCCTGAACATTATCTTCTCCAGCTCTGGTTTTTATAGGGAAGAACTTGTGTCCATAAAGACAGGGGGAAAACAGAACCTCGGGAGACCCACATAAAGTTTTAACAGATAAAAAGAATCTGCGGTTTGGCTTCTGTCTGGCCGGGGTCCTGTTTTTCAGAAGCTGGGGTGTTCTGGGTAAAAACAGCTCTTTTGCTGCAGCAGGACTTTGGGGAATATCGTGTTAAGAGAGCCAACTCAGCTGTAGATGGTGCAGCGCTTTGAAATAAAGAAGTTCAAAGTGAGAGAACTCGCCCTGGCTTGAGGTCCATTAGTTAGAAGAGGCTGTCTGTCAGGACTCATGTGTTGTTATTCCGTTCGCTTCTTCCTCCTCGAGCAGAGCACCAACACTTCAGCTCCAAAAAACTCACCACAACATCCAGCTATTTCAGTGCTCTGCAATTACAGTTAGAGTAACAACGTCAAGCTAAATTGATTTACGGGAAGATATTTTTGGTCGTTTGAAGGAGTCCAATCATTGTAAAACAAGCCCCCTTGGCCTTTCTGCATTTGCAAGCACGTCCAGGTCCAGCGTTCTCCTTGCAGACTCGGTCTGTGTGTTATTGTTGGAGCACATCTCAGTCTCCATTACCTCCCATTAATGGCTTAATTCGCTGTTTCTTTTTAATCTGAAGGGTAATTCAGTCTTTTACAGATAGCATCTCCCAGTGCTTGGATGAAAGCGGCTCGGGAGGAGGCTACAAGTATTACTTGCAGGAAATGTGGAGCAAGCGAGGCCAAAAGCAATATTTAGCTGCTGATTTTAAACTCCTGTGCACTGTATCACTTATGAGCAAGCGTACGCTGTAATAATGATAGCCATGTTTGGAGAACACACTGGAGAAAGAGCTTTTTTATTCCAAGAACTGCAATATAATTTGGCGCACATGGCACCTGTGCTTTTTCATCCACCCTCCCTCTTTTTTTCCGTCCTCCATTACTTCCTTTTAAAGAATTGATGAGTTTCTATATTAGATCTGTTAGCAACACATATTACATTTTTCTCTTGCATGATGTAAAGGAGTTTAAATTATGCATGTCCTTCTCTCTCAGGTGCGGAAGAGAATGTGTGCCTGCCGTCAGCCCCTCGATGTCCAGAATCCTGCACATGCTCGGAAACCGTGGTGCGCTGTAGTAACCGTGGGCTGCGTTCTCTGCCTAAGACTATCCCTAAAGATACAACTGAACTGTGAGTTTCTTCTTCAAGTTTTCTTTATTTGTCTCCTTGCCTGCTATAGTTTTTGTCTTATTCCATTTAGGAGAGATTGTTGATCCATTTCCACACATATCCAGGAAATTTGTTTTTGGATCATTCACGCTGTGCTACATCAAGGGATTTTTTTCTAGTTTTTTTTATTTATTTATTGAAAGGATCTATATGTAAAAATCAGAACCCCCTGTCATTTGCAATAATGTTCTGATATTAAAATTGATATTGCAGTTGTTATTATGAAACATTAAAGGTCCCAGAAAATGTTCTCTGATATCTGCATGCCAGGTATATGTTTTAGGTTTGTTTAGAAAATCTTCAGAAATGGTTTGCTCAGTTGTTTCCCCCTAAAATATCTCTAGAATCAGAAAGTCCATATTGACCATATTTGGATCAGTCATGAATAATAATGAGCTCTGCTCTGATGCTTGCAGCCTGCCTCTCTGACACAAACATACACAAGTTGTGTTTTGGATAAAATTTAACTAAAATTTTACTCAACAAAAGAGACCAACAGAGATGCATAATGTTGTATTCTGAAGCTATAGTGTAAAATAAAATACAGCCTGGAATTAATATCAACTTCTGCATGAACAGATGATGTTTAATAAAGTGTTAATAAATAAAATAAAATAAAATTTCTGTTATTTCACTTTAGCAAAAGGACAGCAAGATACGAGGGATTGAACAAAACCTAAACGTGAACTCAGCAAATTTCACAATAAACATAAACAAAAAATAAAATTAAATATATCTTACGCTTCTTCAGTGTGGAGCAGAATAAATGTATATTTCATTTATCCCATATTTTGTTTCTAAGCATGCATGTGAACTGATGACAACTGGAGTTGTTGCTCAGTAACGCATATTAAACAATCGGTGTCTTACGTTTTCACGTGTTCTGATCAGCCTATTTTTATACCAAGATTTTACATGTACACTCATCATTTACACGAGAACGAGAAAACTATGATGTTTGAGGCTCAAGGTATGCCCATTTCCATATACTCATATTATTCAACTATGCCTAGGTAAACCCAGATTTTCTTTAAAGTAAGGAACTAAGTAATGTGCATTTGTATAGGGCATTTATTGTCTATGGCCATATACCCAAAGCACTTTAAAATCTCTCCACATCGCCATCAGTGTGCAGCATTCACATGAATGATTCAATGGCAGCCAATGGACAACACATACAGTGCACCTGTAAATATCTTTACTCAAAGCTTTGAAGCTTAAAGCTTTTACTAGAAAGTAATAAAAAAATCTCCCTGCACGTGGCATCTAAACTACAATTCTTTGAGAGGAGATGATTTGCACCTTATCCACTGCAACAAACTCCCCAAGAAGTGTATAAACTGAGGTCTGAGGCAGCTCCAAGTGGGTGGACCTTTTAGCTCCAAGAGGACTGTACAAACCTGGAGTTTTTATTTATTTATGTCTTGTACATGACACAGAGCCCAAAACTTTGCTTTATAAATGGCTACACCTACCCCAACCCTAAACCCTACCTCAAAGTAACATGATGTGTTTTATTAAAGTCTACACCTACCCTAAACCTAAACCCAACCTCACAGTAACATGATGTGTTTTATTAAAATCTGCTCCACCTACACGACTTAAACCCAACCTACTTGTGACTTAAGTTCTTCCCACTTGGAGGTCACCCAACCTGCTTGCGGTGTAATCCCTCCTTTTTGAAGGTCTCCGGGCTGTAGCGATACCTACTTGAACTCTCCTAGGTGTCATACTACCACTACTTAGCTTTTCGACTCATATCTTTGACAGCAACAGTTTTGACCTTCAAAACTCAAGAGTCCATTTTTTAATGGACAATATATTACTATGGTCAGTAAACATCGACTTTCATGTAAATGTTGCATGCTGACTGTGATCCTTATGGTGTCGGTGGGTTTGGGCATTTAATGCTTACATCCACCATGATCTCATGAGGAATCTTATTATTTCACATTTTGGCAGCAAAGTGGCTAGTTCATACAAATTCATGAGCTTTAATTCATACATATATGTTTTGTATGATTTTTAGAAAAGAGGCGTTCTCCCAAACTTCAACCTTAAGTCCAACCATCATTGGAAGATGAGCAAATCATATTAAAATTCATATGAATTAGTCAGGGCGAAGCTGTGGCACAGTAGGTAGTCCTGTCGCCTCAGCAAAAAGGTCAATGGGTCGCTGGTTGGCATTTCTATCTAAAGTTTGCATGTTCCCTCTGCGTTCGCATGGGTTTCCTCCAGGTGCTCTGGTTTCCCCCACAGTCCAAAGACATGCGGTACAGGTGAATTGGGTTGGCTAAATTGTCCGTAGTGTATGTGTGTGTGTGTGGATGTTTCCCAGAGATGGGTTGCAGCTGGAAGGGTATCCGCTGTGTAAAAAACTTGCTGGATAAGTTGGCGGTTCATTCCGCTGCGGCGACCGTGGATTTATAAAGGGACTAAGCCGACAAGAAAATGAATAAATAAATGAATTAGTCAGTAAATCAAAAAGTTACGAACTGCCATGAGATTGTGTTGGTCATTCAAAGGGGTCACCTACCCTGTTCCTGGAGAGCTACCTTCGTCCAGATTTTAGTTGCAACCCTGACCAAACACACCTGTTTGTAATTATCAAGTGCTGCTTTAGGTACTATTAATTGGTTCAGGTGTGTTTGATCAGGGTTGGGACTGAATTCTGCAGGAAGGTAGCTCTCCAGGAACAGGGTTGGTGGCCCCTGGTCTATCATAATGCACTGGACCAGTCAGATGAAGATTGAACACAGTCCCTTCAATGAACTGCTGACCATCTACACTCAAACTCTCACTAAAAAAAAGACAGGGCACCAGCAGAGCAAGACAAGATTGCAAGATAGCCAAACAAAAAACAAAAGAGACTGTTATAACAAGCAGTTCTAATAGTTAATGTACCAAACTGAAATTTCCTTGCTTTGACGCTGATGGTTTTTCAGCAGGAGGACAGTAATTGCTCTTGGATCATACGTGAAAACTCAGCAGGATTGACCTCTATCTCTTGCTCGTAGTTTTGAAGACGCTACTCTTGCTCACTGACAGACCCATTACCAGCTCACTTTGAAAGCAGACCCTGAAGTCCCTATCAAAGCCCCATCTATCTGCGTCCTGTCATCTAGCAGTGACCGGGTCTGCTGATGTTCTGCTGGGTTCAGCTGAGAATGGCCTTTTAGCACGTCACATAGTGGCAAAATTAGGATGAAACTATCCCAAGAGAGCTACAGTACACTTCATGGACAATTTTACTGTAGCTCTGAAATCTTCAAACTTAAAAATGTAGACAGCAAAGCAGCTCGCTGTAACGTCTCTCTGTAAATCTCGAGTCACTTTGTGGTGATAACTCTATATATTCCGTTTACAAATTGATTTTTAAGCATGAAATGAAATTTCAAATGAAATCTGGTTTTGCTTTGTAGCTTGTCTGAGGTTTGCAAGCTTGTCTGTTAACAGGATTTTTCTTACCATTTCAGATACTTGGAAGGAAACCTCCTCACATCCGTTCCCAAAGAGCTTCCTAATCTGAAACAACTGACACTCCTGTATGTATTTTTGCTCTTTTGATTGAATTTATTTATTTGGGATGCTCTTTTATCCAAAAGGGTTTTAAGCAGACCAGTTTTTATATCCTCTACAGAAATTTTTTAGATTTCAGGAAATAAGAGGCACCTGTTTGCACTCAAGTCTCACCATATAAATAGAAATGCTACAGTGTATGTTAATTGATTAATAATGATAAACACACACATACAGTTGAAGTCAGAAATATTAGCCCTCATTTGAATTTTTATTTTTGTATAAATATAAATTTTTCAAATGATGTTTAACACAGCAAGAGAATTTTCCTAGTATGTCTGATAATATTTTTCTTCTAGAGAAAGTCTTATCTGTTTTATTTCGGCTAGAATAAAAGCTGTTTTTATTTTTTATGAACCATTTTAAGTATTAGCCCCTTTTAAGCATTTTGAAAGCAGTATACTCATTTACAGTATGCTGGGCACTGTATATATGCAAGATTCCAGCGACAACCAATTTTTCTGTCTCCACCAAACAAAATGCGACACAACAGAAACATTTAAATACCAGCCATTTATTTAAATATCAGCAACTGCACTGCCAATGAAATGCTTGGTTATAATCTAATTAATACATATTTAACATTATTAAAAGTACCATGGCTAAGTGACTGTGTCACAGTTCGGACTTTTATTTTCAAACCGTCTGCTATTTTTTATTAATTATTTATTTTTATTTGTTGTTTTCTTTTGAAGATGTTAGGTAAACTATTTGCTGGTGTAGCTAGTGCAGTATAGTTATATTCAAACTACTATGGGTAGCATTTATCACTGAATAATGCATATAATCTTTATCTGACGTGATCATTTCCATGGTAAAATATGCTGTTGTTTTGTTGCGATGTCGCGAAAAGTAAAAAACGTTTTTTAAAATAGAAATTTCTTGTGTTTCCATCACTGATAGTGTGGACAAAAATTGTTTTAACATGGAAAAGATATATTTTATCGCATGCCGTGGTGCATGTAGTTAGGACACGGTGTTAAACTGATGAAGAATTACAGATGCCACATTGGTTATCACTGTAAAACTGTATATAAAAAAAATAATACAAATTTATAACTGCCTAAAAAAAAAAAACCTTCTAAAAGTAAGATGGCCAGGATCATGAAAGCATATTGTAGACTTTGTTTTGAGTGTGTGTAACTAAATCTGCTGTGTGTTTATGTGTGTTTCCTCCGCAGAGACCTTAGTAATAACAGCATCAGTCATCTTGCCCCTCTCACCTTCAGCAACATGACACAGCTCGCCACCCTGTAAGTTAAAACCATAATCCAACAATCTAATACTGTTTCTATGTCAACATATGTGTTTGTCAGTGCTGCCATTTGAACATGAATACCACATCTTCGAGAAAAGAAAAATTCAGGCATTAAATGAATGGTTCGCTGTCTTTGTTCTTTTTCTCTGCAGTATCCTGAGCTATAATCAAATACGCTGCGTCCCGGTTCATGCGTTTGATGGCTTGCGCTCTCTCCGCCTGCTGTAAGACTCCCTTTTGTTTTTTACCTGATGAACCAGCAATCCGCTGCACAGTCACATCAATCTCTTTCTCTCTCTCTCACACGCACACACACACACATAAACTCCCCATGCACCACAACACCTCTCTGAGATCCCAATAACCTGCCTTATGGACTTAACTTCAGGAGATTACTGCTCCAACAAACAGCTTTGGAACAACATGTTCACAGCATCAGCAAGTTCTAACGGAACAAAGCAATAGATTGTCCCATGGGTTAAATTTTTTATTAAAACTACAGTAAGTGATTTTGTTTTTCCTTTCGTTTTAGTGAACGTCTGGTTAAAACAGTATAAAATGTGAACATTTTCACCATGCTTTCATCTTTTATTTTTTACCCTTTTTCAGAATTTTCTGACTTCTTATGAAACTAGTGAATGTCACATTATAAAAGTGTGACACGTTAAAACAGTCGGAAAATTTTCACTATGTCTTCATCTTTTATTTTTACCCTTTATTTAAACTAAATGAACATATATAAATAATTTATATTTTTATCACATTTTTAAGTGAGTTTTTCTGACAAAACACAGAAGACACAGAAATCTTGTAATGTTGTGTGCATTTGTATATTATTATTAAATTCTAAAAGTGAAAATACTTAGTAAAACAAAGTAATATAATCTAATATTATTTCATATTTTATCTAATATTATATTATATTATATTATGTTATATTATATTATATTATATTATATTTTTTTATTTTATTTTATATTATATTATATTATATTATATTATATTATATTATATTATATTATATTATATTATATTATATTATTTTATATTATATTATATTATATTATATTATATTATATTATATTATATTATATTATATTATATTACATTATACTGTATTATATTATTTTATATTAATTTATATTATTTTATATTATATGGTCAATAGTATTTTATTGGCTGGGTCAGTTGGCATTTCTGTGTGGAGTTTGCATTTTATCCTCATGTTGGCTTGTCCGTAGTGTATGAGTATAAATGAAAGTGTATGGATGTTTCCCTTTCCTGGGTTGCAGCTGGAAGGGCATCCGCTGCTTAAAACAAATGCTGAATAAGTTGACGGTAGAGATCTGCCTAATTTTTCTGGACTAATTTTTTTATTCAGCCTTTGTTCACCCGCTGCCCGACCCGCCGCATTTCCTACACGACCCGACCGTTCTCACTAAATTTAGATCTGGTTTCGAAAATCTCATGTTTAAAAAGGGTACTACCGAAAAATAGAGATAGCGGATAAAACTGTTGATTATTCAAGGATCAAGTGCTAAATTTTGTTTGCCCCTTTATGATGAGACATGAGTGCCGTCTTATACCTGAGGTTCTAGTCTTGTGACTGCTAAAGGGTAAAACTTTAAGGTATTATCACATCACACAAGAATAAAGTTTTTTCATGACACATGAAAAAGACTCCCATACATCAGACTTGCTTGATGTGAGTTTCCTAACACTAAACAATTGTTTTTGTAATACAGGCTGAAGGACAGCACATCTTCACTTAGCTCTCGCATGTTGGTAAAGGCCACTCTGAGGAACGTTATGCTGATGATACACGCACAGACAAAAAAGCACATGCAGAAAGCACTGGTCATGAGTCATGAGTCATCATGTGTAACGGTTGTGAGCACTGGCTGGGGGACGTCGGGACTCGGGAGCACTACATTGTTAGACTGCCCGATCCTGTTCAAATTACACCCGAGGGACTGACTGTTACCGTGTTTCATTCGAAAATGTATTCCCGCGCTGCAAGAAATCTGGTCGGGTCAGACCTTTAGTTGGCAGCTTATACTGCTGTGGTGACTCTTGATGAATAAAGGTACTAAGCTGAAGGAAATTTAATGAATGAATATTATATATTTTAATTATTGTTAAAACTCTATGGTGAAAATGACATATTTTATGTGAGGAACAAAAATAAAAGACTGATTTCTCCTGTAACGCAGTTATAGTATATTCTCTCCTCGAAGTTATTAGAAGGCAAACAGTTGGAAAAACACTGTTAAATGTCTCCATGCATTCAGCAGGATGGTTTTCTCCTGCTGGTCTGGGCAGGATAGGTTATCAGCACCCTGTGTGCACAGATACGTTAAACAGACCAAAGGACGCCCACCTATTTCTGGCCTCTTTAAGCTTAGTCTGCCAAGCAGTCATCAGTGTCACTTTTTAATTTCCCAGAATGCCCCAGGGCCACAGTTGACGTGGCCTCAAGGGTCTGTAGCTGTCCAATCATGTTCTCAGGTTGCCTGTATATGTGTGGGCCGAACGGTCTGTAATAGAACAGGAGAAATGATTAAACAGAATAGACAATGCATATGAAATCTCAATGCAAATCTGCCGTTCCCACTGGTGTCTCGCAAAAAACAGCAGAGGTTTTCTATAATCTGCGCTAAATGCCATGAATGAATGACCCTTTCTTTCACTCTCTATCTTTCTCTCTTTCTTTCTTTCATCATTTATAGTGTGAAAAACAATGAAGCCAGCTCCCGGAGCTCAATGCTTTTTTTTTTTTTCATTTTCTTTTCATTCTTCTCTTTCAGAACTCTCCACGGAAATGACCTTTCAACTGTTCCGGAGGGAGCCTTCAACCACTTGACATCTCTATCTCATCTGTAAGTATGTGTGTGTGCGTGGGTATATCTGCGTCCTCTCTCTCCCTCTGTTAATGATGGACTCCCAGTCTCAACCTTAGAGACCAGCTCAGGTCTTTAGACTCGATGTAAGTTTTACCTCATTACCTTGTGCTGCCTAAAGAGAGTGCTCAGAGACCGAGTCCCACAGGAAATCTTTGTAAATTTTATTAGGGCTAAAAGGCATCTATTATGAAGGCTTATGGCAGTGTTGCTTTTTTCTCTTCGGCTATATAGTTCCTGTTGCTGGTTTGGAGTGAGGCTACCATAATTCTTTGTTTCCTTATAGAAAAGAACTGTTAAACAAATTAAGACATAAAGGGCCCTTGAATTGAAAGAAGTTCAGTTAGAGTAACTAATGAAATTGGCTTTGTGATGTACACTATAAACAAGGAAAAGGAAAACTACCACAAAATGCAAGTTCCACTGCATGTATCTTTTTGAAACTAAGTGTCACGTCTGGTTCCTGTCATACAGAGCTCTCGGTGCGAACCCTTTATACTGTGACTGTGAGCTGCGCTGGTTGTCTCAGTGGGTGAAGGCTGGCTTTAAAGAGCCTGGCATCGCCCGCTGCACTGGACCACCCGACATGGCTGACCGACTGCTGCTTACCACCCCCCTCAATCGCTTCCAGTGCAAAGGTGACTATCATTTCTGTCTAGTCTTTATTATTTTCTGCAAGTTATACAGTAGCTGCTGTCACATCAGCACAATTTAAACAATATTTCAGATGGAAAAAGGCTTGTTGAAGGCAACACATTCTGAAGCCACTTGCAAACAAAACAGCTTTTCCTTTGGTCAGTGTGGTGAATTCACATGACAAACTTGAAGAGGATTGTATTGTTGATTTTTTTTCAGACTTATGCAAGTCTCCATGCTGCATTATTTAAAGACTAGATTTTTGCTGCAAAATATGACATCACCTTTAGCTGTGTTTTCACATGTGGTTCGGACCAAGACAAACAATTGATACATTATAGCATTTTTCTGCGGTTTTGGTTTATTTTCACACCAAACTGATTGCTCTGGTCTAAACCAGTTGAAAAGAACCAAAATGCAGTCCCGTAACAACATCTACATCATTCGTTGGCTAGATGTGTCATTGAATGTATTTACTAAACTGATTTTCAGTTGGTCAGTTAACTTGTTGCTAAAGCACTTGAAACTAATACTTGCCATCATCCCATAAAATACAGCAGAGCCAACTACGGTAAATGGTTTAGTCCAAAAATTCACAGAACTTTTTGCTGTAAGGTCTGTTCAAGTTCGATTCATGTTTTTTTTTTTAAAAATGAACCACCCCAAAGCTCATTTTAAGCATTCTATGACCACCTCTTTAGCAGTTATTGGTTGTTTGGTGTGTTTTTGGTGCCCATGTACTGTAATTGCGCATGCACAATTCCCACCTCCTCAAATGAACCACACAGACCAGGTAAACAAATTCTAGAGCAAATCAACCACACTAAATGAGGCACTTATAGTGACAATGAGATGAGCGCCTATACACTTATAGTGCAGTGAATTGGAAAGTATAACAAATCATTTTTTTACAATCTTATTTGCTCAAAAAAAAAAAAAACGAAAAATGCTATGATGGTGTTATCAAGACTTTTAGAAAAAGGAAAAAAAATTGTGTGAGACTGATGACGGAGAGAATAACGTCAAATTTATTGTCCTATCCTACAGACGCTGCATTAGAAATGCCTCACACAAGCGGTAATTTGCATTTTGTAATTTAACACAGAGATGATATAATACATACATAAATACAAATAAATGTTCATACATTTTTAAAAAATCTAAATATTGAAAACTTTCAAGGATTTAAGATGCTTATGACCGTTAAGCGCGTCATAACAGACTTGTGCAAAGGGTTCATTCTGTTCTTTCTTCATTGTTTAAATGAATAAAAAAGCCTAGAATAAAACCTAACAATAGGAACATGTGAGTGCAACAATGTAAGCCTCTTTAAGTCCACAGGAAGATTCAACAATGCCACTGTTTTCATGGAAATTATTTTAGAAGAAAAATAACTGGGTATATTCAGTGATTTCAGGGCATAATTGATCGAACGGGAAAGGGAAGGTTGTTTCAAAGTAGTTTTATCTTTAAAGGGATAGTTTACTCTGAAAATCTGTTAAATTTCCCACCCTTAAGTTTTCCAAATGTTGGTGACATTTTTTGCTTCATTAGAATGTTTTTAGCTAAAACCATGGTCCTTGGGGAAGCATTGTACAATATAAAGCGATGGTTACCATTCTTCTGCATGACAAAGACATATAAAAGCAAAACATCACTCTTTACAGTTTTATTAGCTTTAATATACAGCCAGAGTATTTGATCCTGAGCTTGTACAACCATCTGAAGCAAGAGTCAATTCAAAATATCATCAAATGCTATCTAACATAACATACACACACACACAAAATTATTTCAAAGCCAGAGCTTCTGGAAAAAACATTTACCTGTTAATCATTTATCGAGGGTCAGCTTTGTTTTCTATGTTCACTTTAGTGTCACCTCTAGTATTTACTCTCTTGTCTTTCTTCCACACATTGCCTGAAAGGTCCAGCAGATCTGAATCTGATGTCCAAGTGCGCCCCCTGTCTGGCAACTCCCTGTCAGAATAATGGCACTTGTGTGAGTGATGTCACAGGCTCCTACCACTGCACCTGCCCTTTTGGCTACAAGGTGAGTAAACACCAAACAGCCCACATACATCCTCTGGGAGCATCTCTCCTGTCCTCCTGCACATGAGCACAGAATATTCCAATGAGTTATGTGCATCATTACATGCAGGAGAGCCTCATCATCCATCTTCCCCAGCCCAGCTCGCTGTATTCAAATTCCTTGATTAGTTCCTATTGTACTTAGGCAGCTATTTGTGAGGCAATGTTTGCGTATTGGATTCATACTCAGCATTATGCGACCTTGAAGGTGAGAAATTATAATTATATGGCATCAATAGTGGTTCACTTCCATCATTTAAAACACATTGTCTTTTATTAATGTACCATAGTATATGTTAACCAAACTTTAATCCACCTTTAGAAGCGGATTAACCTTGCTGGTGTACATCCAAAAATGCTTGAAAGCAGCTTTGGAAATTCCAAATGGAGCAAAGACTGAGATCTAACAGACTTGGTTTCACACATAAAATGCTTCAAGAATGTGTGTGTGTGTGTGTGTGTGTGTGTGTGTGTGTGTGTGTGTGTGTGTGTGTGTGTGTGTGTGTGTGTGTGTGTGTGTGTGTGTGTGTGTGTGTTTCTCCTTGCTGCAGTGTGCAATCATTACCCTTTTGTTTGGTTATGGGATTCCTGTCAGTGTTGTTCTGTTGAAGAACAGATAAGAGCTTAACCCTTCGCCCTCTACAAGACAGAACCATTGGGCTGTCTTTTAATTAAAACCGCAGCTCTCAAGGTCAGTTGCAGGTGTGCGTCTGTCCTCAGAGTAAGTGAAGATTAATTAGAATGTTCAAGAGAACTGAATTAAATGAAACATACGAGAAACGAAATGGAAGAAGAAGAAAAAAACGGGCAGAAAGAGAGAAAACAGAGACATATGGGTTCTTTGCGGCGAGCAGAGAAAACAAGCATATCAGTGGCAAAAGCCTTTGTCTGAAATTGAAATGGAGAGTGTTAGTCACGGAGTTACAGCCCCGGAGAGTAAACGGATCAGGGCAACACATACATCTTCCATAAACCATGATATTAAACTAATCTGGACTCTGGGCCTGGATATACAGCTAGTAAACAAATACATTTTATATATATCTGAAGAAAATGGGAGTTGTGCTTCTCAATGTCAAACTATCTGAGGCTGAGCAGTTGCTAATATGGTGTGTGTGTTTTTATTATGTTGCTACGTGGTTGCTAGTGTGTTCTGGGTTTTCTATTTAGGGTTAAAGGAGATGAGGAGACTTCTAATTATATGTATAAGCAACAGTAATGAGCATAGAAAAGACTGCTAATCATTGCCTTTAATGTCTCCTCCTTAACCCTGTTTGAAAGGTAAATTGCGGTTAGCATTCAAGTTGACATTTCACTCTGAACTCATTATGTTTCGCTGTTGATGATGCAGCTTTTATTCCTTTCACATTTGAGGATAACCATTTGATTGCGGCCTCTGGATGTAAGGGTCAGAATTTTTTGTTTCTTGCCTTATCCCTTCGTCTTATGTCCATTACTTTGTCTCTCCTCAGGGTCGTAACTGTGAGATTCCTATTAACGCCTGTATCAGCCTGCCATGTACCAATGGAGGCACGTGTCACCTCACACCTGGACTGGATGGACAGTACAGGTACATCTAAACATCTATGGATTTATTAACACACTGTCATCGATCATGAACATGTAAAGTTGTTAGACTTGTTCCCCGACATGTTTCCTCATGCTGACTCCATGAGTCTGTACAGTATGTGGCCTGCACAGTGTCTCCACTCTCACTATGAACGTGAGTGTTAAAATATATAAATACAATTTAAATCTGATATAATTTGATTTGAAAGTCCTGTGTTAAATTGCACATCTGGACAAAATCTGTGTATTAAAATTTCAAAGCTTGCATTACCACTGGACATTTGAAAGAAGCAAGAGACAGGCAGACAGTTGTAATGGCACACTAAATGTCCCCCGTGTCCTATAAATCACCCGGCAGCTTCAGTAATGTCACATTAGGCCTCCATTCAATTTTTGCTTCATATTCAGCAGGAACACTGTTGCTCAATGACTTTTCCAAAACAAAAAAATTACAAATGAGCCCAGAGATTTGTGTGTTTTTATGTGTCTGGGGGTGGAACATATCAGTTTCTGGCGTGGCCCCTTAGAGCTGGCAGCCAGAGGGCGAGTACTGGGTGGAAGGGTAGAGGCGGGCGTGGGTTCTGCTAAATGGTGAGATAAGTTTTAGTGCTTTTGCTCTTAAAGTCGCCATGGAGATGGAGATTTACGAAACACTGAGCCCCAGTCACTGATGGATTCTGAGCGACAAGACTCATGGATAGCAACAGGAAAGCAGCAAAAGATTTCAGCTGTAGTCAAGAACAGCTTTGTTGATTCAAGACCAGGATCACTAAAAGGTTGAGTGTGAGAACAAATGGTCAAATCTGTGGCAAGACTAAGACCAGAAGAGGGTCAAGACTGAGTCAAGAATAAGACCTCACCATGACTAAAAGAAGTTTAACCCCATAGGAAATCGTGTTTAATGGACATCTAATAGGCATCTAAACATAGATGCCTTGACTAAACCATGGATAATACAACACCTTAGATAGTGTTGAAATCTAAACCAACTTACTCCATTAAATACAGAGACCAAATGCACAATTCCACAGACAGCACCAAAACAAGCCCCTTTTACCCAGGAAACATTCTGTGTGTGCGTGTGTGTGTCAGTGCGTGTGTTCATGTTCAATTGATGTTTAATAGACATCTAGGCATAGATGTCCTGTCTAAAACAAGGCAAAATTAAGGCTGATGTCCAGAAATAGTTTAAAAATGGTGTTAGACTTCACACATATAATCATTTATTTCAGTTTTTTGATGATGGTCTTTTTTGGGCTATTGTTAGACATCATTTTCACTGTCAGCCCAAATTTAATGTTGTTTGGTGCCAAGATGTCTATGTTTAGACTTGGGCTGCTTGGCGTTGGAAAAATCTAGCATCGGGAGATTCATGTTATTCTGAGATTTATATATTGCGATATGAATAAAATTTCAGCAGATGACATGAATATCTCTATTTTTTATTATATCAATATATAATTTTAGATCAACCCAGGCTCATTCTGAAAACGTAGTCCTTTGGACGTTTCTGGAGACCGCGAAATATGTCCCAGAAGGTACGTGTTTTTGCAGTTTTTGCTTTCGTGAATCTCACGAGTGCCGTTCGTGCCTGCGCTGTTCTCGTGACTCGTGTGAACCTAGCGGAGGCCGTTGTCAAACGACTGAATGACTGAATGATTGACTGGGCGACCGGCCAATCGACTGACCCACCCTCCTCCTTCCCTAAACCCAACCAATTTTGCCCACTGACTCGCCCGCCTTACTTCCCTAAACCCAGCGAACGGTTTACAAAAGTCGTCCATAAAAAAAAAAAATCGTCTAATTTTTACCACGTTTTCGGATTTTACCACATTCTCACCCTGTTGTTCACTTATTCGTTTTTTTTTTTTTCGGGTTCTGTATATTTGACTTGAACCCAGACGTCTTCGAGGTCAACACGACGAGCTAACTGGAGCAACTAGTTGTGGCGGGAAAGCCCTCCACAATTAGGTAAGCGGTCAACCGGTAAACGCCAGAAGGAAGGCGTCATAACACCCCGTAGCGTTTGATTAAAAAAATTAAATGCAGCCATACGTACCTCTGGCTACATTATTCGCGGTCTCCAGAAACATCCACGAGACTACGTTTTCAGAATGAGCCTATGTTGCCTATTTCAGATCCATCACCCGTCACCCTCCCGTTTTGTTAATTCTTCTGGAAAACTCCCATAATTTCACCCTGCCCCTGGTCCTTAGCTTTTTGGTACAGCCTGTAACACCCACGGGACTCCGATGGGGCAGCCACTCACAAACAAGATGCATAGTACAGTTACTAACACCACAGTACAGCTACTAACCCGGTTCTTAACTGTGTTATTTAGACAAACACACCTGCAACTATAGATAAATCAAATTAAGAAAAAGATACAAATAAAATAAACAGTGTTTTATTGTTAATATTATTAACAGTATTCAGGTAAACAGTAAGTCAATAATCAAATGTAAAATAATACTGCATAGTCTTTGTTGTATAAATAATTAAATTAAATTAATCCTTATTAAAGTTACAAACGGTACAATTTGTTTATCCTTAATGCTTTTAAAATCCTCTTACAGTTACAGGCCTCAAAAACATACATTTTATACATTTTATACATTACATACAAATTATAAACTTTTATCCAGACAAGACACTACATATCCTGCTGTTCACCATTGAGAATGATCACATTGCGATATTGATGCTGAAACGATATATTGTGCAGCCTTAGTTTATATATCTATTAGACATCTATTAAACACACACACACAAAACTTGCTGTGTAAGAATAAATTAAAAGTCAGGTATGAAGGACAAGAGGTTTAAGTCAATACCAAAAAAAGATGAAGAACACATCAAAATTGAGAGTGAATTAGGGTAAGCCAAGATGGAAATCAGTATAGAGAGCAGAAGAAGGACCATGTTTCGATGTTGTCTATGGACTTGAGCATTTGGTCTCGGTCTTAATTGGAGTAAGATGGTTTAAACTATAACATGTGATCTCCATATTAAAATAAAGTTCTTCCATCATCCACTCACCAACATACAGTATTCCTTGTTTTGGTGGAATACAAATGGAAATATAAAATATGGATAAATCTTGCCAGACTGATCATTTGTGGATAAACTGTCGCTGTAATGTGTTTAGTACGTGTTAAAAGCTGAACATAATGTTCTTCTTGGCTGTGATTAATGCATTTATGATGGATGTTGGGTTGACACTTTAAAACAACCAATAAGACATGAATGGCAACAAATGATGTAATTCTGGCTGCAGGCCGGATGGAAATCAGCCTGGTGGTATTGGGGTGGTACCCAACAGAGTTAAATCACTGTAACTCATGTGTTTCCTTTTGTTCTAACATTTGAAGTATTGATCATGGTTTTGTGCCTTCCTGTTCCTCTAGCTGCGTGTGTCCTCCTGGGTATGAGGGCCAGCAGTGTGAACTGAATCCCGATGACTGTGAAGACAACGATTGTGAGAATAACTCCACCTGTGTGGATGGCATCAACAACTACACTTGTGTCTGCCCCCCTAACTACAAAGGTATCAGTTCAACCTGCATCTAAATAGTGTCTGAGTGGCCATTTACATGACAATGTTTTAAGGCAAATATTTGAAACATTTTCTGGGTTTTGCTTGTTAATACCAAAATGCAGTTTTGGGGACTGAAAACGTATAAATCTGAAAATTAAAAACAAAAAGGGTTTTAAAAATGTCATCGTTGTCATGTCTGTGTAAACTCCCGAAAGCAAGAGTCTATGAAAATTATGACATTGTGCGCATGTATTTTACATATTTCGGAAGGTGTAAATTAAAGGCAAGCATGTACAAACACATAACGAAGCAAAGAGTGAATTTACTTCACATTACAACAAAAAGCTGGGATGCTCATACACACACAGCAAATTCTGCACACACACCAGTGCTGAGCCATCAACTGTTCATTGTAACTTGACAGGTATAAGTGACCAATATTGGCCTGCACTAGCCAAATATCTGTTAACTAACAGTTTCCGTATTTTGTGATTCACAAGTGTTTTCTGTTTAATATGGTTGTGAATTCCATTATGGGATATTGATCTCTGTTCGATTTTGATGTTGAAAATTCAACTCTACAGTTTAGCAAAGTAACTTTTATTGACAATTTAGTTGTTTGAAATAATATTATGTATAATAAATAATAAATAGAAAAGTAAGCCTGTAAAATAACAGAAAATATACCGGCAGTTTATTATCAGGTTTTTTACCGTAATAAACAACACATGATTATTATGAAAACCTACCCACACATACATTTCTGGAGAGCACGAATTATGTGGCCAGAGCTAAGGGCGGTATGACGCCGCCGATGGCTTCTGTTTTGTTTGTGTTTTACCAGCTGACCGGTTACCTTCCTGTTGACCAGTCTCCCTAGTATCGCTTGTAGCTTGCCATGTGCATCGGCAGACCTGAGACGCAAAGAGGAGCTGACCACAATGACAGGGTTTGAAAACGAAGAAGAATGGTTCCAGAAAGACGGTAAAACAAAAACAAAAGGCAAAAAATTAAATAACAGGGTGAGAATGTGATAAGATCTGAAATTGTGGTAACAACACCAACCTAGACAATTTAACACATTAAAATGTTAAAAAAAAGTTAATAAAAGTCACTTTTTTTCAAACTTTTCAAGGTAAAAAGTGATCAGGAAATAGCATAATGCAATTCAAAAGAATAAATAAACTCACTTCATAAAACATGAATCACAAAATACTGAAAACTGCTCATTTATGTATTTTTTACAGTGTGGCATATGTAATACAGTGTTTATTGTTCATGTTCACTGATGTGTAAATGTGGATCAATTTGAGCGTGTGAAAAATGTAAAAAAAAGTTTTAAAACAAAGCAACAACATTTTTGTTTTACGCTACATCGTTGTCATGTAAATGGACCCTTATTACTATTCTTGTTTGCCATATTGCTCTTTTTCTCTCTGTTTTACCACAATGAGGCCATTTTACTTGCCAGACTTTGCCAGTTACATTTATATCCTCCAGCCACAACTGAGGTGGCTAAGAAAACATTAGGAAAGCAAAGAAATATACATGTTAATACTGCTAAAGGGGCAGATTTACTAAACAAACCAGCTATTGACAGAAGTCCTGACTCAGCGGATTTGGAGTTCAGCTGTTGTTAAAACTGTCCGTTCATTTCCACTCCAGATCTGCCAAGTGGCACCACTGCTCTTGTTCTCTTCTTGTCTGTCCTCCCTCTGCTCTATATTTCACTCTTCCTCAAAATAGGAAATGCAGCTGACCCTAAGGACCCTATCATTATAACGGCATTCCTCTTCGCCGCCTCCCTTGGAGCGGGTACAGTTGGTGTAGAGACTGAGTGTACTTACTGTGGTACAGGCCTTGCCACATCCTTAAGCTTGTAGGGTACACACAGCTGTCCAGTTAAAGAACACATTTTTAAAACCAAGCAAGAAAAATAGTTTTTGCTCAGAGGTTGATCTAATGGAGTTGATCTAGCAGACTATCAGAGCTTTCTATGAAAGTCATTTTAAGGAACTGTAACTTTAGCGCAGACGTATGACATTATTAAGTTAAAGAGACTTTCTGAAGCATCTGAAAAATTTAACAAAAAAATATTGAATTTGTGTTTTTTCTTGCATGTAAGAAACGGGCTGTTAGACTTCCTTCAAACTAAGTGCTGCTGCTCATCTTGTTCTGAACCAGACTGGTTAGAGCTCATCTCACACTCAACAGAGAATATATTTTCATTAGTTCCTCACAAAAACTATATAATTATGTGGGTGAAATGAAATGGTAAAAGGAAGGTTGGCGATTTAACAAAGTGACAATGTTTTTTCTCCTCTTTTAACATTGTGGCCATCAGCTTTATGGTACTTGTAAGTATATTTTTGACAGTTTTACAGGGATTACACAACTGTTGGTTTAATATGATTTTTTATATATCACAGATGCAGTAAATTAATCAAACATGACAGGAAGACAGTAAAAGTTCTTATTTATGAATTTCTAATAATCAAAGTATCTTAAAGGAAGTGATTAAGTTAACTTAACACTTTTAACGAATTTATGTGGATTGAACATAACAAAAATTTAATTGTCCCAATTGTGTGGTTTCAGCTCATTTTAATTATGTAGTTTGAACGAGCAAAAAAATATAACTTTTTTTGAGTGTAGAAAACTTTTACAAAATTCCTTTATAACTATAAAGACATTTTGGAGACCCTGGTCCACAAAACTCTTAAGTTGCACATAAATAATTTTACAATAGCTAAAAATACATAGTATAGATTAAATTTATGCCAAGAGTTGGCTTGAGGCTGCAGGCCGAGTGCCTTAGTGTCCCACTAGTGAGGATATACAGTCACATCGCACTTCTACGAGTGTGATATTACGAGTGTGGCGAGTGTGACTCAAACAGAGAGTCTCAAAAACTCTTTTTTTAAGAGGAACTACTTACTTCCACAATTCATTCACTAATGTCAGAACAGCAGAAACCATTGCTACTTCACAAACATCACTTAAGAGCTAGTATTTGAATGATTCTAGTGTAATGTCTAAAGTGATAACAAAGCAGATGATTTTGCTGACGTTTTAAGATTTTAAGGCCTCATCCCCTTCCACCAAATTGTCTCTATCACTGTCTCTCTACTCCACCAATAGCTGGTATGTGGTGAGCGGACTGGCGCCGTTGTCCTGTGGCTGCCGTCGCATCATCCAAGTGGATGCTGCACACTGGTGGTGGTGTGGAGAGACCCCCCCTAATGATTGTGAAGCGCTTTGGGTGTATGACCATACACAATGAATGGGCTATATAAATACACATTACATTACATTAGAAGGCTGAACAGCATGAAATGCCATCAGTCTACAGAGATTTCCCAGTGTTTCTCTGTTGTTATCGGGATATCACAATAATTAACCTAGAAAAAGCCAGAGCAGAGCAAACACTGCCAGATTACTATGGTACAAATACAGCACTATAAAATACAAAAGAGAGAGATTGACTTGCAGTGCCACTTACCTGTTCTGTAATGATTTGTTCAGCTGTCATTTGAAATGTACTCTGAAAACATGCTGTTTTTCTCCCGTAAAGACATATTATGAGGTCTCTGTCGCCATCTCATGCCAACTGCCTTCGCTCTACTCAGTATGGCAGGTTGGCCGCCAACTTGCTGGATTATAAATATTTAAAATAGGCACTATCCTTATGAATAAAATGCATAGTTGCACCAGTTGCACTAGCATAGTGCATTTTGTTGTCCAACAGCTGCAATATTTGTCAAACTGTAGTCCTCTGCTTACCCCTGGTGTGGCGCAGTAATACACAAGAGTAAAGACTTTGTAAGACTGCTGATATTAATTGAATATCTCACGGCTATCAGCCAATCATATTCGATAACTAGACAGAACTGTTGTATAAATATATATTCAGATAATTGATCATATTGTCCTATACTAACAAACCTTGCATCATTGGAATGTTTATTTCTTCATCTTTAAGGGTATGTAAACATCTCAATTAAAAAAAAACAGTCCATGGTCACATTTAATATTGATTAGTTAACTAGCTGATGTCTAACTAACAAGTACTGAATATCCATTTTCCCCTCTTCATCACTGTAGTTCAGTATCTCTTCCATACATCAACTAGTACTAGTCCTTTAATAATGATTATCACAAGTCTAACCACCAGCTTTTTAGATTTAATTTGAAAAATCCACAACCAGAGCTCTGTGCCAGACTCCAGTTTGTGAGGTGCATGCCGGAAACATCAGCAGTCCTGAGTGAGCTGCAGACACCAACTGCACTGATTCCCTGCAGAACACACACACACACACACACAGTTGCAGCAGAGCAGGGTCTAGAGGAAATTGTCCTGGCAGCAGACCACCTAAAAGCCTGTCTCGAGGGCCAGAGCACAGAGAGGGTACATCTGTTTCTGAACCGCTGCTGCTGCTGCTGTGCCATGCAGCTCGCAACATCAACACAAGTGTGCTGGAACAGGAAATGCTAAGAATCTGGGTGAATGAGTCCAGGGAGAGTGGAGGCTGAAAAAGAACCAGAGTGGTCTGTTGTGAAGCCGGACGTCCTGCAGCAGGTGGACGAGAACAGGGAATGAATTGAAGGTTCTGGTTGGCAGTGATTTAGTGCCTTCGAATGCATCCTGCAGAGCCGAGTACTCCAGAAAGGCTTTGCCTTCACACAATGATATGTTTTCAGTCAGGCCTGGAGGAGAAAAAGCCTCACACAGTCTAAATGTTGGCAGATGGTGTGAGGGCCGAAAAACATCTCGAGGAGGGTCATGACACACATGCTGTTTGTGCGGTCAAAGAGTTCCTTTAGGCGCACAACTGTGGGCTTCACCCGCAGACAGTGGAGTGTTTCAGCTTGTGGATGCCGGAGGAGGGCAACTGTTATAGTCATTTGTTTCTTGTTTTTGTGTGTCTTTTAGGTGATCTGTGCGAGGAGGTGGTTGACCCCTGTCTGCCTGGGTTTGACCTCTGCCAACACGACTCCAAGTGTGTTCCTCTCAGCAAGGGCTACAGGTGAGTGTGTGAGAATATGCAGTTTAGATCATAAATTGGTAATTTTTTAAGAATTGCACGCTATTAATCATTAGCAAATAATTCATGATTTGTTTAGCATTGAATCTTCATTAATAGACATCCATTAGCAGTTTAATTTGCAAGTGTGCAGTTTTAAGCGTTACCCATAAATTGCTTCGTTTTCCAGATATAATGTAAACCTCATCATTCAAAATGTGTAAATGTAAAAAAATTTGTTTGGCCATGCTAGTAGAATGGTGTTTTATGAAATCCCTAAGGAGCTGTTATCAAACTAGAGAAAATTTAGGAATTTTGAAGATTACAAGAGTCAAAAAAGGTTTTAATTAGCATTTATTCTGCCATAAAGCTGTATAAGAGAACGTTAGGCCATATCTAAAACAACCCGACACTCTTAAATAGTGGCATATTTTAGGAACCATTTTTAGTGGACTCTGAAACAATAGTAGACATTCTGAAGTGCACTCAATCAGTTCTACAATGCACTGCAATAATGAGTGTAGTGTACAACCTCTCATATCAATCTGCTGCCCATGACTCACTGAAGCTAAGCAGGGCTGAGCCTGGATGGGAGACCACATGGAAAAACTAGATTGCTGTAGGAAGTGGTGTTAGCGAGGCCAGCAGGGGGTGCTCAACCTGCAGTCTGTGTGAGTCCTAATGCCCAAGTATAGTGTAGGGGACACTATACTGTCAGTGAGTGCCGGATGAGACATTAAACTGAGTACCTGACTTTGTAGTCATTAAAAATCCCATGGCACTTCTCGTAAAGAGTAGGGATCTAATTCGGTGTCCTGGCCAAATTTCCTCCATCAGCCTTTTACCAATCATCCCCATCCACCCAATTGGCTCTTTCACTGTCTCTCCACTTCACTTAAAGCTGGTGTGTGGTGACCTTACTGGCGCCGTGGTGTAGAGAGACCCCCTTCATGATTGTGAAGCACTTTGGGTGTATGGCCATACACAATAAATGCATTTTATATATACATATTACATTAAATTTCATTATAACTTATGTGCTCTCAATAGCTAGAAAAAACCCATAATCAAGTGTTTGAGTTCATGCCACATTATTTTTTTTCGTATATCCAAATCTTCACAAGATGGCATCCACAGCAGAATCCTATCAGTATATGTTTTTAAATAAAGTATTTTTTTTTTTGCTATTAAATTAATGTTTATATACTGGAATTGAAATACTTTATTTTAGTACTAAAGTGATAAACAGCTTGCTAAGTGTTAAATAACTATCACAAGATCTGACCAAGAAGTTGAAAATCGAATCAGTCCGAGGGATTCACCAACCAGCAAAGTACAAAAAAGGCCATTTCTTTCAATGCACTCAGTGGACTGTATTAATGGACTAATGTACAGTAGGGAATAGTGAATGAGGGTATAGGATACAACATTTAACTCCCAGGGTGAAATTATCTTAAATTACACTTTTAGTTTTGGTCGTACAGATAAAATCAATACATCAATCAAATCTGTTAGGTGTCTAGTTTTTATTGTGTACACTCACAATGACAACAGACGTTTACTTTTACAAAATAAGGATAATACACAGTTTAGACATTTTCTCTTTTTCGTTTCTGCAAACTGTTTTTAGAAGCACATAGTAAAATGCACTGAAACTGTCACGGTTGAGGTGGGGAAAAGGAGCGAGGACTCAAGTGCAAAGAAACAATGGGTATTTATTAATAATAAAATAAAAATAAAAAGCAAAACAAAACTACCCCGAGGGGGAAAACATTAACAAAACACACAAATTTGGCTCAACAAGAACAAGGCAAGACTGGAGCAGGAACACGGGGAGTGTAGACAACGAACTCGCAAAGGACTGAAAACATGAGGGGGATTATAAAGCAAAAAAGTAAATTGACACACAGGTGAACACAATTAACTAATAATGGGTTGACAAGGAGGGTGGGACTAGACAATAGACGGGAGAGCGCATGACACAGAGAGACAATACAAGCCATGCGCTCACATAACAACACTGAAGCACACGACAAAAGCACGTGACCACAATGTAAACACCGAGCCACGTGCTTTGACAAAAAACGCAAGACACGAGCACACGATAGATAAACACCTTACCGTGCGCTCACACATAAGCAACGCGCATGCTTCATCTCAGCGCCAACCAAAACTGAAACCAACTAGACGGAGGCGCCGAGAAAAAAGCAGCGCGCTGCTGACAGAACAAACACAAACACTAGTACAAGAGCGCGCGCGTCTGAGGGACGCACACTGCGTACACCCACGACGGCGCGCGCGCACACACAGAGACAGAAACAGGACCAGACATTGAGTAGTGTCAGAGCTCTGCCACCAAAACAAGAATTTACAAGACCAAAGTGGCAGAACCCTGACACTAGCCCCCCCCAAAAGGGACGCCACCTGGCGTCCCTAAAGGGAACATCCAACAAGGTACAAGACAGACAAGAAACACTAGAAGACAACAAAACAGGCAACATCAACAGACACAAGACAGGGGGGTGAACAGGCAAGACAACATGAAGGGAGGGAGGGAGGGAAGCCAAGCCAGACCCAACAAGACAAACAAGGGAGGGATGGGAGGGCAAGACCAGGGAGGATCAGGAGGGACAGTCCAGGGTGGATTCAGTGGGTCGGGGGCCCCGGCAGGGAGCCAGGGTGGAGCCGGAGGGTCCGTCCAGGGTGCAGAGAGGGAACACCAGGGAGGAGCAGGGGGGACGACCCAGGGAGAGTCTATCAGGGGAGACAAGGCAGGAGGTCGGTGGGGAGCCGGCTGGGCTGGAGGCCTGTGGGGAGCCGGCTGGGCTGGAGACCAGAGGGGAGCCGGCAGGGCAGGAGACCAGAGGGGAGCCGGCAGGGCAGGAGACCAGAGGGGAGCCGGCAGGGCGAGGCGCCGGGCTGGGACCGGCAGGACGAGACGTCTGGGTGGGGCCGGCAGGGCAGGGCGCCGAGCTGGGACCGGCTGGGCGAGACGTCTGAGTGGCGCCGGCAGGGCGAGACGTCTGGGTGGCGCCGGCAGGGCAAGGAGCCGGGCTGGGGCCGGCTGGGCAAGGCATCTGGGTGGCGCCGGCAGGGCAAGGCGTCTGGGAGGCGCCTGCTGGGCAAGGCGTCTGGAAGGCGCCGGCTGGGCAAGGCGTCTGGGTGGTGCCGGCAGGGCAAGGGGCCGGGCTGGGGCCGGCAGGGCAAGACGTCTGGTTGGGGCCGGCAGGGCAAGACGTCGGGCTGGGGCCGGCTGGGCAAGACGTCTGGGTGGTGCCGGCAGGGCAAGGAGCCGGGCTGGGGCCGGCAGGGCTTGACGTCTGGGTGGTGCCGGCAGGGAAAGGAGCCGGGCTGAAGCCGGCAGGGAAAGGAGCAGGGCTGGGGCCAGCTGGGCAAGACGTCTGGGTGGCGCCGGCAGAGCAAGACGTCTGGGTGGCGCCGGCAGAGCAAGACGTCTGGGTGGCGCCGGCAGGGCAAGACGTCTGGGTGGCGCCGGCAGGGCAAGACGTCTGGGTGGCGCCGGCAGGGCAAGACGTCTGGGTGGCGCCGGCAGGGCAAGACGTCTGGGTGGCGCCGGCAGGGCAAGACGTCTGGGTGGCGCCGGCAGGGCAAGGAGCCGGGCTGGTGCCGGCAGGGCTAGACGTCTGGTTGATGCCGGCAGAGCAAGGAGCCGGGCTGGGGCCGGCAGGGCAAGACGTCTGGGTGGCGCCGGCAGGGCAAGGAGCCGGGCTGGTGCCGACACTGGAGGGCGCTCAGGGGCTGGAGCCGACACTGGAGGGCGCTCAGGGGCTGGAGCCGACACTGGAGGGCGCTCAGGGGCTGGAGCCGACACTGGAGGGCGCTCAGGGGCTGGAGCCGACACTGGAGGGCGCTCAGGGGCTGGAGCCGACACTGGAGGGCGCTCAGGGGCTGGAGCCGACACTGGAGGGCGCTCAGGGGCTGGAGCCGACACTGGAGGGCGCTCAGGGGCTGGAGCCGACACTGGAGGGCGCTCAGGGGCTGGAGCCGACACTGGAGGGCGCTCAGGGGCTGGAGCCGACACTGGAGGGCGCTCAGGGGCTGGAGCCGACACTGGAGGGCGCTCAGGGGCTGGAGCCGACACTGGAGGGCGCTCAGGGGCTGGAGCCGACACTGGAGGGCGCTCAGGGGCTGGAGCCGACACTGGAGGGCGCTCTGGGGCTGGAGCCGACACTGGAGGGCGCTCTGGGGCTGGAGCCGACACTGGAGGGCGCTCTGGGGCTGGAGCCGACACTGGAGGGCGCTCTGGGGCTGGAGCCGACACTGGAGGGCGCTCTGGGGCTGGAGCCGACACTGGAGGGCGCTCTGGGGCTGGAGCCGACACTGCAGCAGAGGTCTTCCTCTTTAACCTCCGCTTCTGAGTGCGGGTCAGCCCTTGAGGGCTGGACATGGGCTGGGAGGCAGCACTGGTGGTGGTGGTGCGAGGGATCCTCTCCTCCTGAAGGATCCCTTTCTCCTGCTGCTGAACCATGTGCTCTATAAATTGCTGGTATGACCAGCCCACCATTCTCTGGATTTGCAGAGGAAGAAGGGGCTTGTCCAGAGCAAAATTTAGGTGGGTCATAAGCAGCCAGTCATTAAAATTCAGCCCCTCAGCTGCCTTGCGGAATTTCTCCGCAAACTCCTCCAAATTCAAGCCACATTGTTTCAGTGACTGCAAATGCAGCAACTTAGTAATGCGGCTGGCGAAGGAGCCATCTTCACTCCGCTGGGTCCTCATTCTGGCTAGTTCGTACTGTCACGGTTGAGGTGGGGAAAAGGAGCGAGGACTCAAGTGCAAAGAAACAATGGGTATTTATTAATAATAAAATAAAAATAAAAAGCAAAACAAAACTACCCCGAGGGGGAAAACATTAACAAAACACACAAATTTGGCTCAACAAGAACAAGGCAAGACTGGAGCAGGAACACGGGGAGTGTAGACAACGAACTCGCAAAGGACTGAAAACATGAGGGGGATTATAAAGCAAAAAAGTAAATTGACACACAGGTGAACACAATTAACTAATAATGGGTTGACAAGGAGGGTGGGACTAGACAATAGACGGGAGAGCGCATGACACAGAGAGACAATACAAGCCATGCGCTCACATAACAACACTGAAGCACACGACAAAAGCACGTGACCACAATGTAAACACCGAGCCACGTGCTTTGACAAAAAACGCAAGACACGAGCACACGATAGATAAACACCTTACCGTGCGCTCACACATAAGCAACGCGCATGCTTCATCTCAGCGCCAACCAAAACTGAAACCAACTAGACGGAGGCGCCGAGAAAAAAGCAGCGCGCTGCTGACAGAACAAACACAAACACTAGTACAAGAGCGCGCGCGTCTGAGGGACGCACACTGCGTACACCCACGACGGCGCGCGCGCACACACAGAGACAGAAACAGGACCAGACATTGAGTAGTGTCAGAGCTCTGCCACCAAAACAAGAATTTACAAGACCAAAGTGGCAGAACCCTGACAGAAACTCCGTGAAAACAAAACACAGACATGAGACAAATAGCTATAGAAAGCTTGAAGTGTTTACTTTTAAATGCAGCGAAAGCCTGTTGAAAACAAATATTGCTTGTTAATAGGGGTTGTAAAATAATTAAGGAAAACACTACCACTTGACAGATTAAAGTCATTTGAAACTGATCACTGTCCTTTTTTTAAAAATCTCATTTGTTTTTATACTTCGTTTGCAGTATATGTCTTTCACAAAATACGCTTTAAAAAAATACTATTTTATATCTCTTAATATAATTTTAAAAAGGACTAAACCGTGACCTCGAATTTTATGAAACTGCACAATTTAAATACATATATGTACTTTACATAAGTCATGGCAACATATGTTTTTGTTAACAATTTATTAACATAAGTAAACAATGTTTATTATTTATTTATTTTTTTTCATTTTAATGTAATGCAAGGTTAATTTGATCCAACTTAAAAATGTAAGGAAATTCCTAAGGCATACTGTAAAACTGTGTTTTTAACTCAGCTCTTCCCCAAAACATCCCTCTTTGCTAGCGATTTCAAGCCTCTACACTGTGCTTTTGTTGTTTTCTTCAGATGTGAGTGTTTGCCTGGTTATGTTGGCCAGCAGTGTGAGCAGGATTACAATGACTGTCTGGAGAACAAATGTCAGCATGGGGCAGAGTGTGTTGACGCCATCAATGGATACACATGTGTGTGCAAGGAGGGCTTCAGGTATGTGGGTTGTTAAAGATCACACACATGCATGTTCTATTGCAAATAAGGGTACACTAATTAATTCAGTTGTTGTCATGTTATGTTAAATACTGTAATACAGACAAAACACAACGTGAACCCTACTTCTACTTTTCTAAGAAAATATTCAGAATTATTATTTTTCTGCATTCAAATGTAATACAGTAGGTTTCAGTAACTATTGAAGAAATTTGCATTGAGCTAGAAATAATCAAATAATCTGCAATTTTATGGTTGTTGATATTATTAGTATTACTAGTAAAAGTAATAGTAAATATTGTGTGAATTTATTCCTTATAATACAATAATTAGATTCCAAAACTGCTAAAGAAGCAACTTTTTTTTATTTACACAAATGTTTCAATGGGTCAAAGACAAAAAGTGGTGTGTAGTAATGTAATTTCTGTTTATAAAATTGTCATTTTAATTCTCTATACTTACCCTAATGCTTAAAATTTCTCACGTATAAGTTCAAGTATTATAAGTACAAAGTAGAATAATTATGTTTATTCTTTGTACAAATATATATGCTACACTGAAAGATGATAGATCATTATTTCAACCAAATATTTCACTTAATCTCACAAATTCTTTGGAACACAAATTCTGTATATATATGTATGAATTGTTTTTAAAAATGTAAATATTTTAAAACAAAAACAAACAAAAAAACAAAATGGTACATCTTGTCTTTGACCCACTTGCACAAGGGAGAGATGCAGATTCCCCGATACATCCTTTTATGATAACTAGGATACTTGCACACCTGTGATCATTACTATTATGAAAGTTTTGAGAAATGGTGCAAACATATGTACACACACACCAAGCTTTTTGTTGATGATTTGTTAAATGATAGTATATCATTAAATCTGAAATCCACTGGAGATGAATATCCATATGGCTAATTATAACACACAAGCACGCATGTGTGTGTGTTCTTCAGAAGAACAATAGCTCACTCCCTAGCATCACTCACTCCACTACAGTTTCTAATTAAGGAACTGATGGTGTCTTGAGTCCAGCATTAATCTGGCTTACCACCAATCCTGACACGCCATCAATATTCTAACACCATCTTCATCTCTTGCGGGATTTAGATTAAAGCAGAATGAATTCGATTAAAGAAAAATGGGCTTGAAAAATTGCCTATATTATTTTGTTTCAATTATTTCAGTAAATAACATCTAATGCACATTCAAGATCAAAACTTTTTTTATATATTATTATAAGGTTTTAGTGAGTGTAAAACATTTAGAAAACTACTTTTAAATAAACATTACTTTGTTATATTTTTGCTTTTAAATAAAATAAAACTTTGGAAAACCGTCAGGTACAATTGTGTCAAAATCATATTTGAAACACACTTGAAATGTGTTTCAAAATGTTCCAAAACCACACATTTAAAATACTTTTTTTTTTTCTTTTTTTACGTTACTCCTTATGCTCTATTTTGGGCAAATAAATGCAGTTTTATTGATCATAAGACCCTTCAAAATCTTAATTATTTCAGACTTCTGAAAATGTCAAATGCAATGTTCCCATATTACACATTTTAAATTAAAAATAATATTATTATTTCTGAATGTTACTAATTAACATTAAATCAATAATACTATTTATTCATTCATTTATTTTTCCTTTGGCTAAGTCCCTTTATTAATCAGGGGTTGACACAGTGGAATCAACCGCCAACTTATCCAGCATATGTTTTACGCAGCGGAAGCCCTTCCAGCCACAACCCAACACTGAGAAACACCCATACACACTCAATCACACACATACACTACAGCCAATTTAGCCTACCCAATTCACCTGTACCGCATGTCTTTGGACTGTGGGGGAAACCGGAACACCCGGAGAAAACCCATGCGAACACAGGAAGAACATGCAGACTCCACACAGAAATGCCAACTGACCCAGTCGTGGCTCAAACCAGCAACCTTCTTGCTGTGAGGCGATTATGCTACCCACTGCATTATTAATAATACTACTAACTGTATTTTGATAAAAAAAAAATTACTTTGGTGAGACATTTTTAGAATTAGTAGTTATTCCAGATTTTGGAACACATGAGGCATCTGAATTGTTCATTTTAATCACATGATCTTTTTTTATCATGAAAACATTACAAAGACACATGTTTTATTCGTTTTTATTGTGTTCTGCATGTGTTTCATATGTTACTTTACCATGTAAAGCTCATGTGGCATAAAATAAAATAACAATGATATTATTAATAATCTGTATTCTGCATTTGAATTTGACAGACTTCAGCAAGTATTCAATAAAATATATTCACGTAGCTAACTAACTGATTAAATTACACTCAAATGTTTGAATAAAATATTAAAGAACTGATAATAAATGTTTAAAAATGTGTCCCTCTCACTTTTTTTAGTGGGCTATTCTGTGAGAATCATCCACCAATGGTATTGCTCCAGAACACAAGTCCATGCGATCAGTCGGATTGTCAAAATGGATCCGAATGTCTGGTCATGGAAGGAGAGCCAGTGTGCCGTTGTCTGCCTGGTTACTTCGGCACTAAGTGTCAAAAAATGGTCACACTGCACTTTCTCGGCAAGGAAGCTTACGTGGAGCTCTCCGGCACCAGGATCCGACCACCCATGCACATTTCCTTCCAGGTACACCTATAACCTGTAACCTTCCTGTAATGCTTTATAATAGATCCCAGATCACCTTCTCTAATATAGACTTCACATTTCAGCCTCAGATAAGTGTGCATATCCTTCACGAGAAGCAATCTAGCTCTGTCATATGTCTTTTTTTTCTCGCATTGCGTGGTCTAAGCCAGCTTTGGCCTCTTTGACATTATGAGAATGTCATCTCTTGTCCACCTGCGTGAATAATTCCTCTCCTGAGGATATATATTATGGTAATGGAGGTTGAGCTGGGCTGTTATCCATGCAATCAGTGGCCCTGTGTAACCGCTAGATCTGCTACAAAAATGAGCCTATCTTCTCACCGTCGGGAGGGCAAGCTAATGTTAATTAAAGTGGGAGAAATTAAAAAGAGCTCAGGAGCTGGTTATCTCCGTGTGGACGTCAGCATCTCTTAGTTTTAGCATCTTTGTTGAACTAGAGGTCTTTGTGAGCTAAGTACAAGTACATTGGTAGTACTCAGTGCTGCTTTTTAATCTGAGTGGGATTTTTCACAAGCAGGAAACAAGATTAGTGAAGTGTTAAAAGAAAACTGTGAAATCCTTGACAATACATCTGGTGTAAAGATTCATTTTTGTCAGTCTGATCACAAGTGGATGTCACTAAACACAGGTGTAAACAGAGTTTAAAATGATTGAAGTTTGGCTTTTGACCACGATCAAGGATGAATGGAAACTCAGTCACATGCATTGCTTTCATTTGCAAAGTGTACTGTAAACGTAGTGTAAATGCATTCATAAAGCCATGAAAGATCATCTGTTCTATGACTAAACACTTGATTGTTTTAGGTCACATTGTACTAGGTTGTACTAAAGCACACATATCATGACTGAAATGTTAGATTGGAACCATATTAGTCTTAAAAATAATACATTTTCAAAATAACACAATTCTTATACAGTATACAAAAGTTTGTTCAAAACACAATGATAAAACACAAGTAAAAGCATAAATATTTCGGCAATTCGTCACACGAATGCGTCTTGCCTGCTGTAAATAAATGGAAAGTGATTGTATGGATATGTTTTTATGTTTAAATGTATATCTTAAGTTCTTGAATTTATTTTAATGTTGCGTTTATCACAATGATGTGATACGTTAGAAAGTCTTCAAATGCCAGTTATAGTATAAGAAAGATGGCTTGGACTAACAACTTTGTTAAACAGCAACTGATTGTTTTTCATTAACTAAAACAACTTTTAATCATAAGGAAATACCTTCGGTTAAAAAAATAAGGCTTTACTTACTTTTTGAGGCTAGTTTTTTATCCACCATGGTGAAATTTATCTTCTTTGTGTACACAGAATGTCTTTAAGGTGGTGGTAGCTGTTTGTAATGCCTGATAGAAGGTTCTCCAAACTCAAGTGATTCCAAGAATTGCCTTTAAAAAGCATGTTAATGTCGGAATAACACTTGCCAAGCTGTAATGGTACTTTGGAAATAAATGCTATATTGAACAATTTAAATACTATAAAAATCTTAGATATCTGAAAATAAAATTCCGGTAAAAAATGTGTATCTTTAAATGTTTATGAGTAGTATCCTCAGACTTGCTGTAAAATATATATTTTTTGTTTAGGTTCTTCTTATTTTATTTACTTACATTTTATTTAGTTTTTTAGACAGAACAGAAAAACAAAACTAAGAAAAAGCAAGTCTCCAGCAAGCTTTTTTTTTTATGTCTAATAGACGTCTAAACAGTCATCTTGGCTAAAACAAGGCTAAAAATCTGGGCTGTCAGTGAAAATCTAATAGATGTCAAATAAACAACAATTAATGACTACATATATAAAGTCTGTCTAATGTTTTGGGCTATTCTTAGAGATCTATAAGATTTTCACTGACAGCCCAAGTTTAGCCTTGGTTTAGCCAAGCTGTCTACATTTAGATGTCTATTAGACATCTATTAAACACAAAATTGTTTGCTGAGTCAGACTTGTAAAATAAAAAACAAAAACAAAACAATATCTATTCAGCACAATTCATCCGCTTTCTCCAAAAACATTAAGAAAAGGTTGCCATATGGTAAATAATCTCTTATATGACCCTTTCAAAGAGCATCAACGTTTTTTGCTGTAAAATATTTCATAAGATTTAACAATATTTTACCTTCTCGCTTTGTTCAGTCGCACCAACTGACTGTGAACAGCCCCTAAAGGACAACACGCAGATTCTGCAGGCGCTTGGGAGCAGCAAATATAGAAAAGCAATCAAATTAGGATGCTTTTTTTATTTCCAGCGTTCTTAGTAAAACTGTGCTAAACAGTGTTAATGACTTGGTCCTCCTGTGACACATCCACTGACAGAAAGCGAATACAGGGACACATTATCTTCTTCATATCCCTCCAGGCTATGAATGTAAGCAGTCCACTCGGCCCCTAGCTGATGTGTGTAGGGGCTTCCACACTCCATAAGCTATCAACTGCTCTTTTCTTTCCCCTCATCCTCCCGGACTAGCGCTTATATATAAACGTGAGCTGTTTTCCATCACAGCTTGCTCTCAGGCGTTTCGTTTGATGCCCTCGACTAAACAGGGAGTTAAGTTCAAGGCCTGCAGCGGTTGTCTTTCAGCGTATGTGTTGCGTCAAAATAGTGTGCTTATCACACACTCTTGATTGTTTTGTACTTTTTTTTCCTTTTAGCCCTCCACCTCGATCACTTCGAGAAGTGTTCCTGCCGTTCTCCTTCACTGAACTTTCAATGTCTCTTTCCCAATTCCCCTCTTTCTGTCTTTGCAGGTAGCCACTGATAAGGATAATGGCATTCTGTTGTATAAAGAGGACCATGACCCACTCGCCCTAGAACTGTACCAGGGACACATCCGTTTGATCTATGACATTTCCAAATACCCCCCAACCACTGTGTACAGGTGAGGATAGAGTGAACATGCACACATACTTGTGGACAGTTTTTATTTTATTGAATACCCTCCTAAAGGTACATCTTTGTACCTTATTTACACTTGAAGTTTTGTTGTAGTACTGTGCATTGTAAAGTTGTAGTAAAGTGCATATTACTATTAGTATGGAAACTTAAGGGGTGGATAATGAACAAAATTATACATTTACTGCTGGCTTTATGAACACTAGAACTACATAGGCAGCTTGACTGTTTTCAATATTTGCAATTTTGATAACTTTGTTGAAATTAAACCCACAAAACTATAATACCCTAACTTTAAAAAAATGTTTATATTCCATTTTAACCTTGTTTTTTTATTAAAATTACAAAAAACAAGAAAATTTCTACCTTTAACTAGCATATCGTTCAAAATGACAGCATGCATTTCAGTGTCTGCTACTTTTCCCCCTGCCTATTTAACTACATCAACGTATACAACTTCAGATATACGTTATTTTTTAAATGTATATCTATAACATATTTCGGTGCCACGAAAAGCTTTCTGCGCTGCTCATGAAAGTGAAAATTAAATTGAGGTGCAGTTATTTGTGCTCCAGTACAAATTTATAGTATGTATAACCAAAAAGACTGTATTATTAGGGTGATGACTTAATGAAATATGACGACAGACATCCAAATTTAATTTTAATATCTAAATGAAAGCTTTTAATATTAACATGACGTGGTAATTCTAATAGTTATAGAATTCTGGTAATTCTTGTGTTAAAATACTATGGTTTAGGGCATAGAAACATGAATATTTTTGATAAATATATGCTACATGTGTAGTTAAAATGGATAGGAAAAGACTTGCATTTCTTTTTGGCAAAATAATTATAATACAATGGGCTGGATTAGACTGGTTGAAAGAAAAGAAACTTATTTTTTGTTATGTTTCACATCATCCAGAAAATAAGAGTACACATTGGTTATTTGCATTTTTTACAGAAATTGTAACAAACACTGGTTGTAAATTGGCAAATTGTCCTTTTAAAAGTAAAATTTTTTAAGACTTAAAGATAAGAAAAGACACTACACCATGCTCTAAGATCATTTGTTGAGAGAAATTAAAATTAAGTTACCTTCCCACATGGCCCAAAAGCATTAAGGACATGTCCGAATCCACTTTTGCTATTTTAAGGACGAAAAAATATTGCCTGCGCTCTGGTGCATGGTCTAACAGGGTTGTGCTTATTTTGTTAATGAGTTACGGGTGTGTTTTGAGCACAGCATGCATTAAACCAATCAGAGTCTCATCCCCCATTCCCTTTACGTGTCAGTTGTGTCGCGCCATGGCACATTTCCTATTTGAATTGCGGACTTTGCAAAACTATATGCTTAATCAGCGTAAAAAAAAAACAGTTAAACGGACTATCTGCAGTGCGAGGATAAAGAAATAGCCTCCTCCATTTGGCCACTTAACTTTCACTTTACTTTTACTCTTAGCTTTACTCCTTTACTTTCGTAAATAAGAAATGGTGATGTACACACTCCACTGAAGACATCCATAAGTCCACATAATTAAATTCCTTTTTTAAGCGCAGATTTGTTTCAAAACTATTTCTAAATTCTGTTCTAATTTTCAGCAAACAAATAAATGAACAATAATAACGAAGTGTGGTCAAATGAGTTATTTCCAAACATGTCTTATGCCCTATATGGTCCAAAACTCAACAGATGGAAAAATATAAACTTGTTTTTATTAAAACAAATATAAATATGCAAATAATAAGTAATACTAATAATAATAATAATAATAACAACATTATACAAATGCAAATTGTCATGAATAAAGCGAAAAAAAAAAAAACCTGATGTGAAGAAGGCTTGTGGGTATTGGTTTTATATATTTATGTAGAAATTAATATTTTTAAAGTTTAATAAATATCACACTTAAAGATATTTGTGTATTGCTGTACATCCTGTGTGTATTAAGCAATGTGTAAGTTTAGACCCGCATGGGCGCATAATTAACGCACTTTATGCTGGACTTTAGACCAGCTTTCAGTTGGTCAATGGCTCTATTTTTAGTTCCTCAAAATACCAACGTTCCAACAAAGCACCTAAACACACCTTCTTTCTAGACTGGAACACCCATTAGCCCACAAAGAGGCGCAAATGGATTTGCTATTTTATCGATGTGGTGCAAAACGTGTAAATTAGGGTTGCGCTGGTCTGAAAATAGCAACAAATTGCACCAAACATTGACTTGCACCTTATTGCGCCGGGTGTATGATAGGGCCCTAAGTTCATTAAAAATAGTTTGAAGTCATTTAAAAGCTTGTTGATATAAATGACACTTTTCTAATTTAGCTTAGAAACATGCTACCATCAGATTTTTGCACTGCAGATCTTCAGTGTGCCACGAGGAATGTTTCTCATGGCTGCTTATGATGCTCCCTTAGAAGGCAGCTGCTTGTGTAGCTCACTGGATTTTATAACGAACCCACAAACACAATTGCACCTCTGTTCTACACAGTAAATAAACCCATAAAGCCAGTCTTTTTTTACTGCGACAAAATCTAAACAGACATATAGCAGCCTAAATGATTTCAAAACATCAAACATACACACTCATTCGTCTTCCATAAACCCCCCTCGCTCTCGTCAAGAATAGTTCAGGGTAAAAAAGGCATGTTTGCGGGTAGATTTGCTCCCCGTTCTCAGGAAAGTTTAATCCCTGTAAGCTCATGGCACATCATAAAACCATATAGGGCCCTCAGGTTTGCATGACCTGTTTGAATCTGCCTCAGGCGAGACCTTGCTTCCCTCTCCCGGTTCCCATGTGAACGCTTCTGTGCTGCAATGCCATGATTTCTATGCTCATTGGAGCCCCCATAAACACAGAGCTCTTAGCCCTCACCCCCTGCCCTTTCAGCAGACAACAGTCTTGTTGAGTCTGGCGCAGATGGTGCCTGACTCCGGCCTGGTGGGTCACTGCGGATGTCATTAAGCTAGCACAGGCTCTGTAATGGGTTTCAAGAGCCCAGATTCAAGTCTTTAAATACAGCCTACACACAAACCAAGTAACAGCTTAAAATTTCAAAGCATTTCTAGATTGAAATCAGTGTCTTTTTTATCTCTGTTTGTTAAGAATGGGTATGTGGTGTAAATCAGGGTCTTTTTTATCTACATCAGCAGAAGTGTGAACATTTGTGACTGGCAGCTGTTTTAGCTGGCAGTAGATGTGAACAGTGGTGAGCTGGCTGCTCAGGCACTGCCTGCCTGCTTGATGACTTTGTATTGATCCATTGCCTCCCTTTCCTGCTGCAAGGGCCACTCTTCCCTTCTGCTTGCAGAGCTGGCCCAATCGATCGCTCTATGACTCTCAGAATGGAAAATACATTTTCAGCAAGAGTACTTGCCTTTGCAGCATAAGTATAGATGCAATTACAAATATTAATGCCATAATTAAGGACATTTATGCACTTTGTCTGCCTTTATTTGGAGGGAAGGATAAATAGTTTTTGAGGCCTTGATATTGGTCAATAATCCAAAAGTACAGCAACATCAAGCCTCTTTAAGGCTAGTTGATTCACTCGGCAGCCATCTTGAATTACAGCTTGAATTGGGGAAAAATCTCCTGCATGTTAAACCTGCTTTTGCAGGCTTGATAAGATGGAATGAACAGCATCTACAAGCAACACAGCTTACTGTTTCATCCCTGCAGGTACAGGACGTCAACATGATGTCATATTGATGTTTTAAGCATCACGGGTACGTTGGATTTTGTTTGTAAATGAAAATTGGGTCGACGTCAGAACCCAACTTCCAACCTAAAAATAACCTAAAATCAATCAAATATCAACGTCTAATCATGTTACACCTTGAAGTTGTATGGACATTACCGCTATAACATTTATTAGACATTCACTTTCCAACACAACCTAAAATCAACCAAATATCAGCATAATTTCACGTCATTATTGGACATCAAAATAACATTGTCCTTAGATGCTGGCCAGACATTGAATTTTGGTCACCTGACGTCATGACCTAAATCTAACCTAATAATAATGTCTTATGATGTTGTGTGCATGCTGGGATAGCATATGTACTAAATACTAGACTAGTGATGTATTTGAATTCCACTTATACCCTCATTGCTATTCCCTACATGTAATAATTCACTTAGATAGTCCACTTAAAGGAGTGAATGAATTTGAGCACTAAGTGCACCAGAAGTACAGCAATGCTGCCTTGTTTGTGTTTTGCTGGTTGATAAACTCCCTAGACGGATTAGATTTTCAACATCTTGGTCAGACACTGTGATAGTTAAATAATTATTCTGTCTATTAGTAATGACACAAAGTATTTAGATTTCTCTTATGCATCCAAACTTTACTTTTTATTTAAATAATATTTTTTTTGAAACTTATGGTCATGATTTTTTTCTAGCTGTTGAGTGTATATGGGTACTCATTGTTGCGGTGCATTGTGGGATTAATTGAGTGCACTTTAGAATGTCCACTATGGTTTTTGAGACCACTAAATTCTGGTTTATACTTCTGCGTCGAGTGATCGTCAAGACCCACAGTGTTCTTCTTTGTCGAGTTTCTTCAAGGTTGTTTTGTTTTTCCGAACGCTACCTTAATATACAAGTAACTAAAACTTGCTCATTCAGAGACAGGAACTGGCAGACATGCAATCATAAGGTCAACACAAAACATCTGGAGCTGTTTCATGGGACTCGACACTTGTAAACACTCACTACATTGGACTTATGGCTCTGAGCTCCGCCCACACTCGGCAATCACAGAGCTTGTGATAAGCGTCGTTGTGACGTGTAGTTACATTTTTTGAGAAGTCAGTGTCGGCATCAGCCATGGCAAGAACTATGTGACTTCACGAAGTCTGCACCGAACCATATGCGTGTGCTTGATGCAGAAGCATAAATCAGCCTCAAAAGTAGCTGCTTCCTCAAGTAGTGCACTATTTAAGAGTATGGGGTAGCTTTCGAATATAGGACTTCAACTGTTAACTGATGTGCAGTTGTGTGGCTTAATTAAGTATATTCTAATGCCACTTTTTTTTTTTTTTTGTGGACCTTTAGTCTCTACTAAATCCAAAATGCCTCACAGCACCCACAGTTAATCATATATCCCTCTAATTATTTTGTTTTTCCCCAAGTGACATTGTGTTGTGTGGCTTTGGCTTCTATAAACCCCATTGTAATGGGGTAAACAATTTGGTTAACGTGAGGAGAGGAATTGTCCTTTCAGCTTAATTCAGCTGATTTGGTCATGGCAGCTCACTGCATACCCCAGTTTGATGGCCAAGCTCCTGAGGTCTCCATGTCATAGTTAACGCTAACAATGTGGAACCAAAGCTAACATTGTCCCTCAAAAGCCAGCTGCTCAATTTGTATCCTACTCTACGCCGCAGTGCTTGGACGTGGGTGCAGCGTTTGGGCAGCTCCCTTGCTTTGGTTTTCCCACCATGGAAGCTGGAGTTTTGAGGCTGTGGTTGGAGCATTCCTGTGCCTAGTCTGCTTCAGTGGCTCTCTGCGGGTGCTTGACTTCTAATGTGGAACTGGGTCATAAAGACTCTGTGGGGTGAAGATCAGAGGAAGAAAACTCGCAAGATTCCCACACCATCTACTGGTTCCACTCAGCTCTTCTTACACCTTGTCCTTATTGAACTTCAGCAGGAGAATAGATCCCTGACAGGAAAAACAAGAAATGATGAGGAAGAAAACGGAAATGGTGAGAGAGAGAGGGGGAGGCTCCTGGGTGGAGTGAAAGAAGACAGATTGGACCCCGGAGAGATGAAGAGTGACTGGGAGCTGACGAAGAGTGAAGGACACTTATCTCTGCAATGTGATCCCGTCTGGTTGGAAGGTGTGGGTAAGGGGAGGGATGGAGAGATTGATATATGCATTGGGGAGGAGAGCGAAGGAGGCTCTTAACTAGCAGTAATGCCTCATTACCATGAGATGAATGCTTGCGCCCATGCAGCGTGTTAATGCGCTGCCCTTTACTAAATTTCACGCTAATCTGAGTATTAGTATAAGCAGCGGCACGGGCAGTTCCTCAGCAAAAATGGCAGTTTGTGGAAACATCTCAGGAAATTGAATGAGAATGTTAGAATTGCAGTGTTCCCTGCCCCCAGCTCCTCAGTGTGGGTTCGCCATCCTGCACCACGCCTAACCACGGCTCTCAAAAAACAGCTAATGTTTGGCAGGTCAACTAGGTTTTGCACTGATCGTATGAACAAGGAGGGCTCAGGGTATGTTTTTAAAGCCAGTTTTTAGTTTCGCCTGAGATTAACACCACATTCCTGTAAGAGGGAATGTAGTGGTAACTCAACCTATGGATAAACTCATCAAATAGTTCCCAGCAGACACATAACGTCATGATATGTTAATATTAGATTAGATTTAGGTGGCCAACGTCTAAAGACATTGTTATTTTGACGTCCAATAATGATATTTTATTGATTTAGGTTTTGTTGGAAAGTAACCAAAATCCAACGTTGAGCTATATCTTAAGCTAACGTCATATTGACGTCAAGTACTGACATTTATTTGTCAGGTATGACAATCAAAATTCAGCATCTGATAGATGTCATATTGGTAACATCATTAGATGCTGATATTCTGTTGCATTTAGGTTTTGTTGGAAAGTAAACAAAATGCAACATCTGTCTGACGTTGGACATTGACGTCAGCCTGACGTTGGGTTCTGGCGTCAACTTGAATTTCTTTTTCAATCTAAATGCAACATCCCACGTCATGCTGACATTCTGTGCCTGCTGGGTTGTGATGGTCATTCAGCCTGGCTACATGCAGAGTGATGGCAGAAAGCACAGTCAGAGCTGGACAGTGCTAACTGTCCATACAAATATTAAGTCCTCTCCGCTAGCCACTATATTAGCACACATCATTTTTTACATTTAGGATTTGGTGGACATTCTCATTCAAAGAATTACACGCCATTGAATGTACACATTTCATGCTTCATTTTTGTGTTACACCAACTTCCCCTGAGAACCGAACCCTTGACCTTGTCGTTTGAGCTTCAGGAACGCTGAATTATTCTACTTACTGAAGTTTTGATGTTAGCTGTTAGTTTCAGTTCATCTGCAGAGCAAAGCTTCTTGGTTACACCCCATGACATCCTACACGCTACATAACAATATTTAGCAATTCACGTTCCAGAAGAGCATAATTGACTTTGCAGCTGCAGTCCGTTACTGTTGGCCAGAGTAAGCAAATGATAGTACCGCATAATTGAATATGGAAAATGTAAATATGTCTACAGGTCTGCTGATTTAGATAACTCTTCGAGATGAAGAAACCGGTAATAGTTCTTAACTTTGTGTATGTGTCATTTATAATGCGGTTTTGCTCAAGGAAAAACAGAGTATTTTATTTTCAGCTGACAGGAAATTGACTTCCCCTCGTGCGAAAGGGGTGACATGAGGTTGCTGAAATCTTCCACGGGTTTCTGTTTGTTTTTATTGAGTTCCATAATGGGCCGCTTGAAGCTAATATGTAGGCTAGCCGCACATCAAAGACACTCCACCTTCTCAGCCCCCTATTCTAAAAATATTATGGCCTCGGGATATTTTCTGTCTGTCAGAATTTGAACAAAAGGCCAACAGTTGCAAGCACTGTCCTTCGTTTGGTGTAATGATTCCCCCTAGTGGTGCTACACCTTCACTGCATATATTCACCAAAGCTTTTTCAGTTCCAAATGATGGATTTTGTCCCCCGTGGTGAGATTTATGTTCTGATTAAGTCTATTTTCCTTCTCATAATAAACCCTTCCTCTTTGTTCCATTACATTCCCATTCTCACCACCTTTTCCGCAAAATACTCTTCCCATTTCCTTCCAAGCCAGCATGTAGACCGACTTAATGAAAGACGGCTGTCAAAACTAGAGACAGTGGATGGAAATCTCCTCATATTATATTAACGCTGTTCTTCTACGGTGGTACTGATGTATCGAATGGACAGGCTTGAGATATTTGGGGGGGTCTCAGCCGGCAGACTGCAGCGTGTTTGTTGCAAAAGCCTATTTTGAAACAGGAATTGAATTATGGGCCTGTAATGCAAACCACACGTGTGCCTGTGTTGGGTCTTTGTTCAGCCAAGACCTCCATGAACCGTACCCCCCTATATCTGGGGACACTGATCTCTATCCGCACCTATGGCCTCAGCATTTCAGCAATGGAAAATAGTGTCGCGAGCCAGCGCAAATACTCGCCGCCTGCCCACAAAGCAAAAATGACTCCATTTTAATACTAGCCTGTTTGTTTGCTTAATGTATTTGCTGGCAATTCTATGTTGATCTTACTGTTTTGCACATGTAAATATATATAATTACATATTTAAAAATGACATTTATTTGTTTATTCTTTCCCCACAAAGACAGCACAGGAGGAAAACCTTTTTTTAGGCCGAGGTGCAGATTAAGATATACTGTACTTACCACAATATAATTTTTCTCACCCCTTTTCCTCTCTCTCAGTTGGTCTCTGTTCTTCTTTGCCAAACCACTGTCTCTAGCTGTCTGTAACTGCTTGTGCACCATCCAGCAATAACTACTACAATACAAAACTAGGGTTTCAGCAGGGAAAGACTGCTTTCTCATAGTTCAGAGGACACCGATAAGTTCATAACTGTAAATCTCACTTCATACAAGACACAGTCCTAGAAGTCAGGGGAGTCCCAGCCAGGCAGGGCGCTGCATGCACTGCAACGTAAGAAACTGAGAAGGAAACAGCCGAAAATGATCTGACTCTGGTGCTGTCACAGTCTATGAGATGTTTCATGGACGTTTCGTGGAACAAACGGCACTCTTCAACGGTGTAAAAATGACCGTGCGAAACAGAATCGCTCTCAGGAGTTGACCCAGTCACCGTGCCAAACTCAGCAGGATGTGATTTGAGCGTGCTAACTCAAAGAAAGACTGAACTCATGGCCAACACAAGCTCTCCTTTTCCCACAGCATAAGCTCTGTGTGTGTCTGTGCCAAATTCACTGGAAATACACCTGACGGAGTGTAATGTGGAAACCATAGCACTTTCAGACAGAGGGGAGATATTCTGGATTGCATATTTGGGACTTTCAGCTGGGCTTAGAACCTTAATTTAAAAAGTTAATTCGTCCCTGTGGTCACATGATGCGCTCAGTTAAAAGAGTCATTAAGGCTAAAACAGTCATTAAGGCAGACTTTATCGCTAGCATTTGTTGCCATTGTTTGTACAAAATACACACATTAAAATCATATTTTCATACAACATTTGACATATATAAAGCTTGACTGGAAATGAAACAAAAATAAGATATTTGCTTTTCTTTGTTTATTTATTTATTTTGAAGTGTAATACTTTTATAAAAGACAGTAAAAACCTTGGCAGGCTTCAATAATAATACCGAGCAGCAAAACTGCTGACATCTTTGATAATAATAAGAAATGTTTCTAAAATGGCTACAGCTTTACCATTACAGAAATTACTGACATTTTTAGATGTTAAAGAGCCCCTAATATGCATTATTAAAGGTCAAATTTTTATTTTAGGGGTCTCCAACAATAAGCTGATATGTATGCAAGGTCAAAAACACTTTCATTGTTTTATTATATGCATTTATTTTTACTTAATTATCATATTTACTTGATTACCCCATATAGATTTAACCTGAGAGATAAATTACAAGGGCTGATCAATAATATATGAGTGATTACAAGCCACACTAAGTGATTACAAGTTACAATGCAATGTCCCCTATCGATGTTGACGCATTCAGGCAAAAGATTCGAACAAAGAATGAATCATTCATCTGACTCTGGGTTGAATCAAAAAGAATCAATAGTTTTAAACAAGGTGTACGGTACACTTTCACATTTAAACCTCAGCTGGATGTTTTCATTCACTTAGTGCTGTGTCACACTGTATGGATGGTAATTTTCTTTAATCATTCTTAATCCCAATTAAAATGGTTTAATTTCACAGTGTTACTGTTTTGCGCCTCATTTTTAATCTGTACACTTCACTGGTATTGTCAGTAGTCATTTGCCAAAAATATTCTAAATATTTAAAGATATTTTTACATAAATCACAGATATTAAAATGTTGTTCATTTTTACTCTTAACGAACCTATGTGTTTTTTCTCGCAGTGTGGAGTCAGTGAATGATGGGCTTTTCCACACGGTGGAGGTGCTGATCCAGAATCAGACACTGAGTTTGGTGGTGGATAAAGGGACTCCTAAAAGCTTGGGCAAACTCCCCCGTCCCCCTGCTGTGGACCACAACACACAGCTATACATAGGCGGTATGAGTCAAAGACACTTCAATGTTCATCTTAATCAGAGATGCCCAAAGTAGGGCCTGCAGGCCAAAGTTAGCCCTATGCTAACCTTTAATTTGGCCCACCTTCCCATCTGAAAAGAGAAGGAGAATGATGGGGAGTTGGTTGGAATAAATCCATTTGACAGAGATCGTCATTTCGAATTTAACATAAGCTTTTGTTTCTTTGTTTTATTGCTGAGCTACAGGAAAAGCCAATTGACATTAAACGATTCAATTAAATGAATTAGACTTATATAAATATAATTACTTTCACTTGACAGATAGAGCATAATGCACAAGACATCGTTGAGCAAATGAAACTAGTGTATTCAGCAACTTATAAATGGGATTGCTTATGTTTTAACTCGTATACATTCATTATAAAATGTTTAAAATGATACTGCATTAGTTAATATGATTCAAAGTAACATTTTCTTTTTTTTTGTTTTACTGAATAAATTAGGAAATTCGACTTGGCAATGTTTAGTTATACAGACTAGTATATATTCAGCCCACAGCCTTCAATTAAGTTTGCTTTTTGGCCCTTTATATGAAAAGGTTTGGGCACCCCTAATCTAAACTGTACTTCAAAGTTCCCAAATATTAAATTTGGCCTGTTTAGGTAAAACATTGGCCAAATGTTTAAATACATAATGTAAGCATCAGCTGTCCTTCTCTATGCAAAGTAATGTATATTGTATGCAAGCAATTATATGAATTGAGTCATAAACATTGTTATTGAGTATATAAAGCAATATAAATATAAAGCAGTATAATAAAGCAAAACGATACGATATAAGCTACGTTATGGACTATTGAATGTGAATACCAATATTCAGTGTGATATTTTCATTGTTTGATGTTCTTCCGTGTCACATACGTGAACATCATTGACTAAGAGTAATTGTATTAAAAATATATATTACATACAGAACATACAGTAAATTTGTAAACTTTATAAGTGTTACTGTAATTGTAAAAATTTCAATTCTATATTGGAAAAATCTGATAATGTGATATTTTATGTTCTGCGATAAATATTTCGATATGAATACAGTTTGACATGATAGTTAAATGGCATTATTTGGCAGTTTTCTAAAGAGTCTAACAGTATTTGGGTACAGAAATTGAATAATTACAATGCAAAAAAAAAATGATTTTCTTACTTTGTTTTGTCTTGTTTCTAGTCCAAATATTAAAAAAATCTTGGACCAAGTAAAAATATTGGTTAGTTTTCACCGTCAGAAGAAATAAGTGAAAAATAAGTAAGAAATGTATTTTGCATAAATCATATAAAGTCAATAGAAATACAGTGATTAAGTACAATTACAATTAAATACAAACCCCTGGTCAGCTATCATTTAGACTGGACAATGCATATCTTTCACACATTTCGATATCGGTGCTGAAATGATATATTGTGCAGCCCTAGTTCGTTTCATAATTTATGTTAATTTAGACTAGACTTAGAAGTTCTCTGATTATACAATTTAACTATGAAAATGTCAGGGTAAAAATCCAGATACATTTAACTAAATAAATTGAAATGGTAAAATAAAAAAAAAAACTAAATAAATATCAGTTATGTGTGTGTAGTTATAGTACAAAACTAATGTTTGCTTGTTGATATTTCAGGTGTGCCATCTCTGATTGGCACATCAGGCCTTCGGCCGGGCCCATTCCAGTCCTTCAACGGCTGCCTTCATGACGTACGCCTGAATGGAGAGCTCCAGGACCTCGGTGCTGGACTGGCGGGGATAGAAGGCGTCCTGTTTGGGTGTCACTCCTGCAGCGTCTGTGACCAGGGAGCCTGCAGACAAAGAGGAGACGAAGGGGTGACCTGTGACTGCCCCACAGGACACAGCGGCCCACTATGTGAACAGATGAGCTCCCAAGACCCCTGTGAAAGCAGCAGGTACACAAACACATACGCACTGGATACTAATGCCTGTCCTGATTTTGCAGAGTGGCGCAAATTCCATTGACAACATATTTTGTTTTTGGAACAATCATTACTGTCTAAAAATCTTTAAATGTGTGGATTTGTTTGATCTGTGAAGTAATTTCAACTGAAACATTAAGGCAGAGCGGGACCTATTGAGTAGCTTTTTGTCTTTTTTTAAAAATAGCCAATAGTGTTTTGTTTATATCACAGATCTGCTCTTCAGAACTACAGAGCAAATGAAAAGATCTACTGTAATCACTTAGCCACTAAACATTCTAACTTGCAGATTTAGGAGAAAAATCTGCATTTAACACTGAAAAAAAGCACAATCATTACCTTAGGTGATTGTTGTCATAGAAGTTTATGCTTTTCTTCAGCAGGCTTGTCAAAAGGTGTTTTGAACTTGAACTGCAACACCTAGTTCAACCACTGCTTTTCAATCTTATATAGACTTGCTGCACCTTTGTGCTCTCCTGCACGCATTGTGATAGATCTATATACAAAAATATTTGACTGTTTTTCTTTTCTTAGAATGGCTCAACTTGAAGTGCTGTAAAAACAATTTGGGTGGAAATTATAAGGCCATATGGCAACAACGTCTAATAGTGGATCTAACTTAGAAATTTCAAATGTAGAACTTTGCTTTTATTTAATAATTTTGTTGTTTGAAATGATTTAATTGGTGTTACAATATTATAAGTTTTAACATAGAACTTATAACTGACACCTTATCCATACATTCCAAAATCTGATATTCGAACAGCTTTAATTTATTCCTTTCTTTTTGGTGAATGTTATTGAAAACAAACATAATATTGTATTATCATCTTTACAACATACAGGAGGTATAACTATTTCCTCCAGTAAACATTATAACAAGTCTAATATATCCAGATGCATCAGAATAATGTAGTCGATTTGCTAGCAATGTTTATATAATATACTATATACTGTGCTATGCCTGTCTTATCTGCCTCTGAGTTAATTTACCTGTAACGTGTCCATCACTGCTCTTATCAAATGTCCAATCTGCATCATTCTCATGGTCACTAAAAACAATCTCATCCTCACTTTTATCTGCAGGAATTGCCAGTTTTGTGCTTTTCTTCTTTTACCTACCATAGAACATGATGGTCCACAATAAACACTATTTCCTGTGTTTCTTTCTAATTAAAAGTATTGCCATTAAAATTTGATTTTATCTATAATGCAAATGACATTAATATGTGACTAATCAATATGACTAGCATTTATGTTGTTATGTTTACAACCTAAAAGATCTTAGCTAATCCTAGCATACTGCAATATTTGATTGATTAATTGATTTACAAAAAATAATTTGATTAAAACTTTTTTTGAGTTGTGAATATGTCATCATAACTTACTGGAGGAGATGCTTTAGATTTTTTTGTGAATCTGACATGAGTTGATCCTTTGTTTTTATTGCTATTTTCATTTGCCTTCAGCAACTACTCAGAATAAAAGCCAGTCTGTCAGAAATCATGCCACAGAAAAACACTGCACGTCATGTGACTTAACCAAAGCACATCATTGGCTAATCTAAGGTCTTCTTTTTCCAAAAAAAAAAATACAACGTCAGTCTTAAAGAAACAGTGGAAATGAACATTGCCATATGGCAACATCATGCGGTAGATGGTTAAATGCAACGAGAAATGTTTTAAAATGCAATTATTAGCCTGCATTTTAAAATCTTTTTTTTTTTTTCAATTTTTATTTGGATATGGCAACTTAACATCCCACTCTTGTGTGTTACTATGCATAAATCTCTGACAGAGCTGCCTCTTCATCAGCCAGTCATCTTGTGAATATTTAGTAATCAAGCTGACATCATCCATAGCAATGAGGTCAGGCCTGCCCTTTCTCTTTTCTTAAGTCTTTTCTCTCAGCTTAAGACTTCTCTATATTCCTTAATAAAAATTTAAAACTTGACACAACCTTTAAACTTGTCCCTTAGACCTGATTGGATGATTGTAAAGTTTGTCCAGGACCAACAAAGCGACATGTTGTACTTGGTAAAATCAGCTAATAAAAGGCTCCCTCTGTTTGCATGTGCAGGTGTGTTCATGGGGAGTGTGTGGCGAAGGGCTCGTCGTACAGCTGTTTATGTGTGGATGGATACTCAGGCCAGTTCTGTGATAGACAGGACGAGTCCAGCGCCTGCAAGGGACTGCACTGTGTTTATGGAGAGTGCAGACTGACGGAGAGCGGAGAGCCCGCTTGTCACTGCCAGCCTGGATACAGCGGGCCAACCTGCGAAACAGGTGAGACTCTAACATCCAACACGAGTGTTCTTTTACAATGAGGGACAATGTCAATTTCTAGAACCTTCAAAGTCTCTGTTCCCAGGCCTGTAGCTGGCCGATTGGACAGGGTGGTTCTTTTTTTTTCTCAAAAAGTGAACCTTTTTGCAGTTATTCGCCTCATTTTCTATTAAATTTTAAGGTTTGAATACTGCATTTTAGTGACATTTTCAAGCACAACTTTTTTCTGAATTAGCTTGTCGGATGATAATCACAACTACACTTTTTCATGCAACAAAATTATTCCCTACATTTTTGTCAAAGTGCTTACCATGCTATTTTATCACAAAGTGTCTTAGAAATGTGCATTGAAACTGTAAGTTATTACAGTTTTATAAATATTGTAATGACCTTAGAATTTTTAATTAAACATTTTAACAAAAAAAACATAAAAATATGCTTGTTTTAATAATACAAATGTATTATCTATCATTTAAAAAAAATCGTAATGTTAAAATTAAATTAAAAACTATAGCCTATAGGTAAACAACAAATATGATGACCATCCAACAAGTTAATTCAGCTAAAAGTAGTGCTTAAAATGTCACCTAAATTCAGTATTTTAACCTCATTATTAAATGGAAAATGAGGCGAATAACTGAAAAAAGAGCTACCTCTTTGAACAGGCTGGCTACAGGCCTGGAGCCTCATGTACGAAGACTTGCGTGGAAATCTTACTAAAACACTGCGTACGCTGAATCTCACGCATATTCTTTTGTACATCTGAATGAACGTGAAACTGAGCGCAACATGCACGAGCACAAAACCCCTCCCTGCCTCCTCCCCCGTATGAATATGCAAATGACTCTACTTTGGAAAAACCCAACGAAAAAGCAATGGCAAAAGCAGGCAAAAATAGAAACTTTGAACAGTGTGAATTAGAGGTGCTCCTTTCGGAGGTAGACCGGAGAAAAGCGGTGTTATTTGCAAGTTTGTTCTCCGGAATTAACAACAAAAGAAAAAAAATAGAGTGGGAGAGTTTAGCTGATGCGGTTAACACAGTTGGGTCTGAACATCGCAGTGATAATTCGAGTGAATTATAAAAGAAATATTGTGATTCATACGTGTAAACTGTCGCAGAAATCGTAACAGTCTCAGTGGCGCGCTTGTTAGACGCATGTCTGCATGTTTTGACACGTTCGAGCATGAACTCGGTTCGAATCCAGCGTCTGATAAACTCTTTCTTCTTTTTTTTACCCCCGCTACATATTAGATTTTGCTAACTATTTATCACGAGAAAGACAAGTAGGAATCATTAATAAGTTTGTACATCATATTTTATTTGCACATTTATTGAATGGAAATGTTTCTGATTCACGCATGCAAATTCATCTTCAGATAGTGTCTTTATAGCAATGTGCGAGCAGTAGAAAGCTCAGATTACATTGGGAAAACAGGCGACTGCTGCAAATTGTGCTTTAATGTTTAGCTGGTCAACTTTATGGTATGGAAACCTTATATACCTGCTAGATGAACCCGTCTCATACAGCTGCCATTGCAAGGCTCAGACACTTTGTAGAGAGGAATTTAACACAACTGCCTCTAGGAGTCGCCAATGGAAATAAAACAGACACGCACAAAAAATGTGCGTACGCCAGCCAGAAAGCTGCCGTGAAGCTGCGCACATTCCCACGTTCAGTTCATTGTTAGTAAATCCAAACGTGAGCGATTCTGAGCGTGAAACCTGGCGTACGCAAAGTTTTTGTGCGTACGCAGCGTTGATACATAAGGCCCCTGGTGTCATTATACATAGGTATATTAATATGAGATAAAGAACTTTTTTACCATTTTAATGGATAGCTTACCCACATTTAAAAATTCTATTAACTTTTCTGCCATAGTTTCTAAAATAGTATAATGGTACTTTAATTCTACAAATGTAATTTTAATGAAAAAGTGATCAGGGTTTCATGATTTAAATTGAGTCAAAGCAGGCTGTGTTTGCATCAGCTTTAAAATCAGAAGAGTGAATCATCGAACCAATATATGTCCATATGTTTATTAATGTAAATGCTTTCTCCGGTGCACTGACCTCCGTCCTCTCCTCCACACAGAACTGACATGCGAAGGAGAAGCAGTTCGTGATTATCTGTATCGCCAAATGGCTCATAAAATCTGCACGTCCACCAGCAGAGTCCAGCGGCTGGAGTGTCGCCACTCCTGCTCATCTGGGCTGTGCTGTGCTCCCACCAAAAGCCGGAGACGGAAGCTCAGCTTCAAGTGTCCCGATGGATCATCCTTTTCCGAGGAGATGGAGATCACTGTGGAGTGTGGCTGCACAAAGTGCTCATCGTAATTAAAGAACACCTCAGCCCGTCCCAGGACCAGCAGAAGAATAGGATGAGGGAGCGCAAAAGAAAATATATTGTAAAATAAACAAAACACAAATAGAACTTATTTTTATTAAGGGATGTTTTTTTAAAGAAAGAGACTGTTTTTATGATGTTGCCTTTATGTGTCATAAGAAAAGTAATTTTGTATCAATAAATAAAACAAATACACAGATTAACATTCCTGAAAATATATGAATTATATAAATATGTATAAATCTATATAAATGTACAAGCTAACCTAAGAATTCATTTGGTCTGTGTATTGCATGTCATTGTGTGAAGTGTGAGAGCGGAGAGACATTTTTTATGGAGGAGCAAGGACTCTTGACTCTATATCACAGGAAGTGGTGAGCCGACTTCCTGTGCTTTGGCGGCAGTAAAGGAACTGCCTCCTGACAGACCTGCAGATTTCAAGGAGAATGGACTGATATTTTGTACTTTGGGTGTTTTGTGTTGTTGTTTTTTTGGCTTTGCTCCTTCAGAGAGATAGAGAGAGACATGGAGAGCTCATCTGGGTGACTCTGGTTTACAAGCTGCAACTCATCGGAGTGTTTTTTTGCATGACTGCATGGAAAAGTTAAATGTGAACTTGTAACATGCTGCGGTCAGGCAGTAAAGCTGTTGCTATCTCTACCTGTTTTCCTTTACAGTTCAAATGCATTTCCATTGTCACCGAATGGGCAGGCCATACAATCTCTGGTGCAAAGCACTTCATACTGACGCCGTATTCCGTCTTAACCGTCCTTTACTAAAATATTAAATGCAAATATGTTACACCCATTACTACTGTATTGTTTCATGTGTACCCTTTTTGTTTATTTGAACTTTTCAGATGTAACACTCAGTGTCTTATTCGAAGAGAGCGAGGTCTATAGATTTTCCAAAGGAAAAGTGAACCAGTGTTATTGAATATTGGGCCTCGTCCTGTCTTTAACTCCCGTTGGCCCCACATACTGATAAATGAGGTACAGCAGATTTAGGTATCCCCAGTCAATAATGTAACTGAGCTTGTGTGCACCGTGCGTCATGTTAGCAGCGGTGCATTTTCTAATAATGTTTTGTTAAAAATGAATTAGAGAGTGACGATTAACTTACAGTGAATGTTGAATTAAACTTGTAATGAAATACAAGATCGGATGTTTGTGCTTCTTGTGTGTAAGCTTGTTCGATAGGGAATTTTAAGTAGTAAACTGTAAATACTTGCTCTTTAACGTTATTTCTTTGCCACAGCTCTGGAAAAGAGACCACTTTAAAGTTCAGTTTCCTGGATTTGCTATACTTTTTTTCTGGATTTGGGACAGGTTTTGAGTAAACATACATTTATGTTTCATTTTCTAAATTACTGATAGTGTGTGTTAAATTCAGAATCAGAATATAAAATAGGGTGTGTGTGCGTACGTACATTTGTTTTTATTTCTGTTGTTTCATTTTATGATGAAAACTAATATACAGAGTTGTCTTCACCCAACACCGGGACTAATATAAAAAACCCAACAGCTGGGTTTAAAATGTCTTTTAAATTTATTAATAAATAATATCCCAGCGTTTGGATTGTCTATATTTTACCCAGTGTTGGGTTAATACAGTCCAGCATTTAGAATGTAGTATACTTTATACCAGGGGTGCCCAAACTTTTCCTTATGAAGGGCCAAAAACCAAACTTGATTGAGGCTAACGAGCCAGATTTAAATATAATTGCCATGGGTAATTTCCAAATTCGTTAAATAAAGTTTAAAGATAACTTTGCTCACTGATGTCTTCAACATAGTCCTCTGTCTATCAAGTGACACAATTTACATTTTTAAAAATTAGATTCATTGACATTTACATTTAATTGAAACATTTAATTTTAATTTACTTTTCTGGTAACTCAGCAATTATACACATGAACCCTCTCCATCATACTCAATATCTTCTACGATGGGGTGGTGGGCCAAAACAAAGGTTACAATGGGTTAACTTTGGAGCATGTGCCCTAATTTGGGCATCTCTGTTTTATACTGACCTGTCTTCTTTTCTGTAAATAAATGCTTTCCATAATAATAGTTTTATTTGAATTTTTGAAGACACATTATCAGTAGTTCATAAAATAACAAATTAATGTTTTCAAAATCTGTCCATCAGTGGTGCAAAACACTTACTAATGGCATATCCAATTTATACTGTAGTTGTTGTTTTTTTAGATGTCATCTTTATTATTTTATAATGTAGATTGTGTCAAAGCAGCTTAAGATATAAGTTCTAGTAAATTAATACTGTGTCAGTCCAGTTTTCAGAGTTGAAGTTCAGTTTAGTTCAGTTCAGTGTGGTTTAAATTTCATTGCTGAATGTCCAAACAAAGAAGAGCAAATCCATCGATTCCGCGCTCCACAAGTCCCAATCAAACAAGCCAGTGGCGACAGTGTTGAGGAACAAACTTCACCATTTGATAAACGTAAAGGGGAAAAAAACTCAAGAGAAACCAGGCTCAGTTGGGTACGACCATTTCTCCTCTGGCCAAACTTCTTGTGCAGAGATGCAGTCTGGCGCCGGAGGCTGGAAAATGCTGGACGTCCATCATGAAGAAGCTGCTGGTGTGAGTAGGTCACCGGCAAGTGTTCAGGCTGGCTCATGGGATCAATGCAGAGACTCGTCTGTCACTGAGGTCTTTCAGGAATCAGTCTCATGCTCTCCACTTCTCGATGACCACCACAGCATCTGCTCAGGATACGGCCTGGTCCAGGATTATGGAGACTTCAGGATAAGGAAAAACAGACTAACCTAATAGTGATGCTGTTCAATTTATGTTTTTTTTTTTTATAGTGTTAGCTGAAGTTTGTCCATGTGGTACAAAAAATTGCCTGTGTTAAAGGTATTAGATAATCCCAAAGACAAAATGTCATGTTTTGTTAATATTTAAACAGTGCATTTAGAAACATATTAAAGTTTCAGCATTAATGTTTTCTTTATTTTTTATTTTTTTGTCAAATTATTGATGAAATAATGGTCCTTTACATTCAATGTAACAGATTTATTTATACCATTTTTTATTGAACTAAAACAGCCCCTCCCCCCCCCCCCCCCCCCCCACCCCCCCCCCCACCCCCCCACCCTCCCACCCTTCAACATTATTATGATAGTTACTAAATAATTAAATCAAGGTTGAATAATATTAGGCTACTTTATTGTTATTAGGGAATACCCCTTACCTGAAATCTGAATCTAGGCTATACCTTGCCTGAAAAAGTTGAGTTTTGTTTTTTCTGTATTTAGGTAACATTAGCTGTGTTTCGCATAATCTAGCTGTCGTTTAGATTAATGTGAATACTAAAAGTATATTCAGACCATAGGCAGAAATAAACTATGCAAAGATCCGTGCATTTAGCAGTTTTGTCCACTAGATGGAGGTGAACACCGGTTTTACATTAAATCTGAATCTGAAACGTGTCCTGGCAGGTGTTGAGGGGTTTCTGACTGGATCCTGGTGATCATTTTGGTTAATGTTTGGTGGATTTGGCATTTGGGCTTCATTCAGGAGATAAAAAATGCATGTGATTAGTCTTGTTTCTGATCCAAATTTATACGGATTGTTTAGTAAGGCTTTTTTTATTTCTAGTTAGTTTTTATTTCTAGTTCAGTTAGTAAACAATGACATTTTTCTTGAGCTTTGATAAGTTTTTCCTGCTGTTTGTGCTCCACAAAACCTGTGAGACCAGTTGTCTTTGAATAACTGGATCTTGATCCTTTTTTCCTTAAGGGCACTCTGAACGTTTTGTGTTGTCGTTACTCACTTTGTTTTAGTAGCCTTGGACTTTATATTAACACAATATTGTGTAGATAGGAGCTATATATCAGATCTCCAACTCATTCTCACTGACCTTTACAAATCGTATTCTTTTTCATTTTCAGTCATAGTGGCCTGTACCATTTCTTGCCATTAAAGTGTTAAGAATGCTATTTTTGTGTCATTCTAATTCATAATATCATTCTAATACACTTCAAAAGTCCTGAGGTCCTTTACTATTTGTAGCACACTGCTTGTCTGTTTGATTGTCTCAAATAGACACAGTTGGTTTGTTTATTTATTGTGTTAATTTTTATAAAGGCTAAATTAAGGCGGGAGCCACCTCCAATTGGACTGGTCAGCACCAAGTGAGGTCCAAGTGGGCTGTACAAACCGCATTTTAATTTATTTAACCGCTTATACATGAGTCCAACCTCTTTTGTTTTATGAAAGTCTACACCTACCCTAACCCTAAACCCAAGTTCACAATAACCTGTTGTTTTTTATGAATGTCGACACTTGGAGATCTCCAGTCTGCAGTTACTGACTTGGATTTTTTATTTATTTATTTATTTTTTATTTTTTTTTGGTGAGTCTTTCTGCATTATTGTGCCAGCAGGGGGTGACAATCGACTGTATTTATGCATGTTAATGTGTGAGTCATTGAAGCATTCACTCAACCAATTCATTCAAACTCCTAGCTAAAACATATAGCCTACTTTCTAACAATAACGATATAATAAAGCAAAAAACACTATGTGAAAAGGACAGTGTCCAAATTTAACAGAGGCCTGCTAGTGAAGTGCTGAGTGCTGAGCAACCGTCTCCTATGCAAAGAATCTCTGGTTCAATCCCAACTTGGAGTGAGTGGGCGGTGTAGAACCAGCGGGTTACACAAATTTGACATAATATCGCATGAGACCACTAAAGAAAAGTTTGAGATTATGTCAAATTTACTTTCATACAATGCACATTCATAATATATCCAGCTTATCTTTATGGGATATGGCCATTTTTAATGTTCAATAATTTCATGGTTTTGTAGTTAGGGTTTTACTGCAAATACTGTACAGAAAAATATTACTTTTGTATTTGCTTTGCCCTATGAAAATTAACAATGGTTTTATTATTGTAAAATGTTACCTATTTAGTTGTTTGTTTTGTGCATTTGCTTTTGTATAACCACAGTTTTTAAAGTAGTCTTATTTAGTGCGTTGCAAAATATCTTATTTAGTGCTCATTCAATTGGAGGTAATTACTCTTTAGTAATTAGTAGCTTTAGTAATTTAGTAAATTAGTAATTTTATTAAGTTTTTCAGTTTTGTTTAAAGTTTTGAATAATATTTTGCCAGAGATAATCGGAGCAAAAATACGCAAACTTTTAATATTCTGTCAAATATTACCTTTGTAGCCTGTTCAAAATGAACATATTGTATAGTGTACAAAACAACATTTACATCAATAATATTAGCAACGGTTAGCTATTATTTGAGGGAGACTAATGTTAACTATCCCAGTTTCGGGAATGTAAAATATCCCAGCTTTTCCAACTCGATCGATTATTGCCTGTTTTACAGCACATTCAAAACGGCCTCAACATTCACAAAAAAAAAAAAAAAAAAAAAAAAGCTTATCAGTTGCTGGCTGCTAGCCAGTGTATCATGTAGTGATTATTTTGACCAACAGAGGGCGTGGCGAGCTACACTGATTAAATCACAAGTTTGGCAGTGAAGAACAGAACCTGGATGTAAACAGTGCTGTTATAATCAGTCATTAAAAGAAACTCCATTACTGCTTTCAAGGTAATCACGTACTAACTTTTAATGTTAAAAGGAAATAATACTGTTTGTTTGTATGGTATAACAGTGCTTGAACTTGCTTTTGGTTGGTTTTGTACACAATCTTAAATGTTCCTCTGTCACTTAGGCCTATACACAATACCATATCTTAAAGTAGGCTACTATACTAAATAAATTGACACCCTGTTTAAACACCCAATATGACACCCTGTTTCAAAATTGTCAAAAATGAAACTAAAATAATGTAGTTTCTATTTATATTTGCGGGTTTCTCAACAGCAAAAGTGTTGTAGTTGGGTAAGAGCAGTGAATGAGAGAGTAGCCTACTACTTTTGCCAGCTCACTTAAAAACGCCTTAAATGTTTAGTTTACAAATACCTATAGTTTTGTTTTACCAGTTGTTTTGTTTTATAGAACTTAATAATTAATGTTTATGAGTTTCCTTTGATTTGTTTTTAAATTATGATTCATGTTTTATAATGAAAATTATTCATAAAATCACTTTGCCTTTACAGTAATATTAATTTTCATAGATATTGTAATAAAGGAGCTGAGTAACACTTTTGTACCTTTTTATGAGAACATTTATGTACATCACCTTCATTTCAATTGTACCATAAATGGTCCAAAACGGTATCATAAGAGGTATCATTTCTGTACCATATAAGGTTCAACTTTTGCAAAGGTACAAAACCATTTGTAATGAGAAACATTATTTGTTCCATTGTTTACCTTTTTTCTGAGAGTGTGGAGTGTCTGGTGAGGTATTACAAGTGGTGTTTCTTAAAAGTTTTTGGATATGGATTTGGATGTCAACAAGGCTTCATTAGCTGGAGTTTTCATTACATTTCTCAAACATGCATTTATTTATCTATAAGGCAACTTCATTAGTGCACCTGTAGAAACCCCATGACAAGCATTATTCTTTCATTCTCTTTCATTTTTCTTCATTGTTCTTTCTGACATTGACAGTGGAGCTTTTTTACGGAGACATTGACAAAGTAGACATCAAGGAGCTCACTCCATTTCAGATACAAGGTAATTTTTACTTTACTATTTGCTGTTGCTAGTCTGAAGTAAGAGCTATCAAAAAAAAATGATTTATCACTTTTTAAGTAAAGTACTTAAAAATAATGATTTATCACTTATTAAGTAAAGTACTTAATACTTGGGCACTGTTATTATATAATTATTATATAAACAGTGACATAAATTAGTCTTCAAATGACAATAAAATAAATTATCGAAATCATTTTGATGCCAGGCGACGCTGTGGCGCAGTAAGTAGTCCTGTCATCTCACAGCAAGAAGCTCGCTGGTTCGAGCCTCGGCTGGGTCAGTTGGCGTTTTTGTGTGGAGTTTGCATGTTCTCCCTGCGTTCGCGTGGGTTTCCTCCGGGTGCTCCGGTTTCCCCCACAGTCCAAAGACATGCGGTACAGGTGAATTGGGTAGGCTAAATTTCCTTAGTGTATGAGCGTGAATTAGTTTGTGTGAATGTTTCCCAGAGATGGGTTGTAGCTGGAAGGGCATCCACTGCGTAAAAACGTGATGGATAAGTTGGTTGTTCATTCCGCTGTGGCAACCTCGGATTATTAAAGGGACTAAGCCGAAAAGAAAGTGAATGAATGAATGAATGAATTTTGATGTCAAATTATCAAATACAAAAATTATATATTAAATACAAACATACAAAAATTATATAGCCAAGGATAACTGTGACAACATTACTGCTTACTGCAGCACACTAGCACACAGAATACTACAGATGACCTCAAAGCCAGCAGACATAGAATTAAAGCCACCAACTCCAATTTAGATTTCATGGGCTCTCAAAGGTTTCTAAAAAAAGTGAAGAGTTCAAGACACTCATTTAAAGTGAAGGTCAGGACGACCTTCTAGCTCTATTATCTTTCTTAGTAATCCACAGGAAAAGAGAGATTTTAATAGCATTCAGATTAAATGGCGAGCATCCCAGATTACCCGGAACAATGGCGCAGTAATACCCAGCTGCACCGGGTTTGCAGCGTGATACGTCCACTTGTTTATTGAAGTGGCTAATCTCTCCATAAGTCTTGTCCCCGTGAGAATCTGTGTTTACAAAAGGACGGATCTGCTCCTCTTTCATGCCATTCAAATCCTTTCAAGTGCTCGGTCATTATGTTCAGTAGCTTTGCCTCTTAACCCTGCTTTCCTAGCATGCTGCTCTTCCTCCTGCGAGAGCAAACGGAGAGGTAAAACTGCCAGGGCATGTCAAGTTATTAAGGCACTATAATACTTGCGATTCCTCAGCATTAGCCACACATTGTGGTCATTTGAGAACTGGCTCCTGGGGATGAACATTGGCACAGAGTTCTAACGGAGATGCAGGAAATGAAGGGAAATGCTTCAAGGAATAGTTTAGCCAAAAATGACTATCTTGTTATCATGTACTCAACTCTTTTATGCTTTCAAATCCGTGACTTCTTATTTTTTCTAAGGAACACAATAAGTGAATTTTTCCAAAATGTGGTGGTTTTGATTAATGGAGCTTGTAGGAAATCCCTGTGTGGAAAATACCAACAGATTTCTGGCATCAAAACAGATTCAGCTGTATAATGAGGAATGTGAGGGAATTTGTTTTTATTTTTGTCTTACAGTAAATAAATGAAAAAGAGTGCTGTATAGCTAAGCAAGATAAATGTAAAAGATTTAATGTCAAAAAGTCAAGACAACAAATATGTTTATGATGCTTTAACTTATTTTAATAAGTTAGTCATGTTTCAACAGACTTTTTAAAGTTATACAAAGTATACTTGATCGATGTAAGTTCCGATGACAAGAAAAGTAATTTTTTTTACAGTCTAGTAAGAAATAGTAATTTTGATGCAAATAAAAAATTTGGTTTTAGAAAATAGGTTTAGAGTTTAATAGGTTGTATAGGTTTCTTAAGAGGGTGGCACGGTGGCGCGTTGCAGGTAGCAGTGTCAACTGGTCGCTGGTTTGACCCCTAGCTGGGTCAGTTGACATTTCTGTGTGGAGTTTGCATGTTCTCCCCGTGTTCGTGTGGGTTTCCTCCAGGTGCTCTGGTTTCCCCCACAACTCCAAAGGCATGTGCTATTGGTGAATTGGGTAAAATTGTCTGTAGTTTTATGTGTGTTTGTCCTGGTCCTCCAGGTTAAGGGTTGAGCATTTTCTGTGATTACTTGTGTCAGAGCAACAGAGATGATGTTTATTTAATTTCTGTTTAAATAATATATATTATTGATATAATTTGGAACCAAATTAATATAGAGATGTGGTTTAGACTGGGATTGTATGTGGAGTGTCTGGTGAGGTGTTTTTGTTTATCTGGCATCTGTTTACATTTGAATTTTTACGACCCACCTTGTAAAAATTTGATTTTACGAAACACCAACATGGTGTGGCTAAATATCAACTTCTATATAAATGAACCTTGGAGTACATAAGTAAGGTTTCTTTAAGTAAGTTTTTGTTAAACCTTTTAATAAATATAATATAATTCATGGTTTGTTAATTTGATAGAGTGTTTGATTATTACAAAATGTATTAGAAAGTATTAGAAAGAATGTATTAAATGTTCAGAAAGAAAGAAAGAAAGAAAGAAAGAAAGAAAGAAAGAAAGAAAGAAAGAAAGAAAGAAAGAAAGAAAGAAAGAAAGAAAGAAAGAAAGAAAGAAAAGATAATCCAGTGCTTCATGCTTGAGAATTTTTGGTGAACTATATTAACTGAATAACTGAAAATGTTCGTCTTATGAGTTGCTCACAAACATAAATTTGTTATTTTAATATTAAAACAAATAAGTTAGTTTTATTTTAATCATTTTGTTTTGAATTTTGTGACCAAGATATGATAGCTGGGATGAATGTCAATTTTATTACAGTGACAATGTAAGGGTTTTGTTTTTTTTGCATAGCTTTAAATTAAAGTTCATATTCCTTACTGATATGTTCATGTTTCTTTTCTACTCTTTGAAACTTAAAAGAAATCGATCAGAATATTATTCATTCATTATATTTTCTGCAAAAGAAATTGATTGAATAATTGAGTTAAATGAGATTGAGTTGAATTGAAAATTTTCATCACAACTGCACCAGGTTTCCAGAAGTGTTTATCAGTGAGTCATAAGCAGAGGGTATCTTGACAATATTGGAAATGAGTGAATTATGGCATTGACAGAGAGCATGACACTGTGTGAAAGAAAGTTCCCACCACACAGCTGCTTATAATCAGGCTGAGAAAGCAAACAGATGGTACCCAACTGGCAGGGTTGTCACACACCAGAATGTTGTGCAATATGTCAAACAGAACATGTCTGAGATACAATTAGTTTCTGTAACTATTGCTTTATTTTTACATAAACTTTTTATGTAGCAAATATAGAATTTATATATGTTTTAAATAAATGGTACTTGCAAAGTTTGTGCTTACAAACGTAAACAATTGTTGTGTGCATTTATATCATATTGTTATAAATGAAATCTAAAATGATGTAGTTTGGTTGTATTCAGCCTATTGGAGAATATATCGTCCTATTTATTGTTCGCACACACTGCGGTTTTGCTATCTGTGGTTTTAAATTCGATGTCAGGTAAAGTCTGATTGGATGTCATTATTTTTGGCATTCAGTTTCCAGTGATATTATTCTTTGGGATGTCATCATCGTTGTAGTTCTGGTGTAAACTTCTTTTATATTAACTATGATTTTGAGGGATGTGTTTTTATTTACAGTTGAACTCAGAATTATTTTTACCCCCTTGAGTTATTTTTTTCCCCCAATTTCTGAGAGAAGATTTTTTTCAACACATTTCTAAACATAATAGTTTTAATAACTCATTTCTAATAACTGATTTATGTTATCTTTTTCATTATGACAGTAAAAAATATTTGACTAGATATTTTTCTAATCACTTCTAAACAGCTTAAAGAGACATTTAAAGGCTTAATTAGGTTAATTAGGTTAGGGTAAGTAGGCAATTCATTGTATAACAGTGGTTTGTTCTGTAGACTATCGAAAAAATATAGCTTAAAGGGGCTAATAATTTTGACCTTAAAATGTTTTTTAAAGAATTAAAAACTGCTTTTATCCTAGGTGAAATAAAACAAATAAGACTTTCTCCAGAAGAAAAAATATTATCAGACATACTGTGAACATTTAAATATCATTTGGGAAATATTTAAAAAAGAAAAAAATTCAAAGTAGGACTAATAATTTTGATTTCAACTGTGTGTTATTATAATAAATGCATAGATCACCCCCAAATCAAAAATTCTGTCATTATTTTATTTATTTGTTTGTTATGTTGAACACAAAAGAAGATATATCAAAGAATGTTGGAAACCGGTAACAATTGCCATCCATATTATTTGTTTTTCCAACTATGGATGTCAGTAATTACCAGCTTCAAACATTCTTCAAAATATATTCTTTTTGTATTCAATAGAGCAAAATAACAGTTTGGAACAAGCCAAGGAGCAGTTTTGCGATTTTTATTTTTTTATTTATTAATTTATTTTCCTTTTTCTATCCCTTTCAACCTTGATTAGAACAGGTCTTAATTCCGATTCAATTTAATCAATAAGTAGAACAACATGTTTAGTGTTTTTGTGTGTGTGTGTGTGTGTGTGTGTGTGTGTGTGTGTGTGTGTGTGTGTGTGTGTGTGTGTGTGTGTGTGTGTGTGTGTGTGTGTGTGTGTGTGTGTGTGTGTGTGTGTGTGTGTGTGTGTGTGTGTGTGTATTCCTAAAAGGAATTTTGTTTTGGAAAAAATGTCCACACCTCAAGGTCTTGCGACTGCATGGCTAGCATGTTTTCAGCTTGTTTGTGGTTTCATTTAAGACCACCACTAAGGGCATTTAACTCTTTTACTGGGGTTAATAAGCAAACTATAAAGTGAGCCACAAAGCCTTGGAAGAAGTGCAGTTTGTTTTGCAAATGACATTTTCCTGAGTCTCTTTTTTTTTTTAATAAAAAATTATAACGTATGAAAAATAATATGTATGCTGCTGAAATAAGTAAAATTGGATAAAGCCAAACAACAAAACCAGGAAAGTCCTGGATCAGATTCATTTTTCCTTTTGCAGTCAATGAGTAGTTGTTCAGTGGTCATCGGAGACGTTTGGTATTTGAGTGTTTTTAGGAGTGTGACGGTGGAGGGGTGGCAGCCTGGCCTGGCATGGGGGCGAGACTAACTGCTGCTCTGCCCTCAGATCACTGACAGCTGTGCACTTTCCAGTCCGATAATTCTTTCCAGCATGGGACGGAAAACCAGCTAACACGGGAAGAACTGCCCTCTTTTCCCAGAAGTCTTCCATCAGCATCTAAAACATGCTGTCTACAAAATTACCTGGACTATCAAAGAGTAAAAACTAGCCAGTTTTAGGGTCAAATATTTGGTCATTCATTCACAATCTGTTTTCAGAGATCTTGATCCCCAACGTAAAAAGCAAATCCCACATTACAAATTTAAAAAATACACCTCATGAAGCTCTACAACAGGTTTTATAGCAGTGATATTCTTTTTTTATTAGGGATGATCTAGATGATATGCAGTTTTCTTATTGTGCAGTCTGAATTACCATGAATAGTTAATGGTAAACCATTGTAATGGCAATTGTAATAAAATAAAATGTTTACGATTACCTGGATGATAATGGCATGAAGGGATAATATCACTGGAATTAATTTCAGATTGATGAATGATAAAAAAATATTGGCAGTCAATGAGACTTTACCTGACATGAGTCATCTTTACTCAGCTGATTTAAGGCAGCCCTAAAGTAGGTCTGTGTATTCTGAATTCAGTGTGAAGACGCTATGCTGCATTATACAGTTCATGAAAAATACACAATTTCATGCTGCTCCAGCCTGCACAATAAAAAAACAGCATGACATCTAGATCATCCATAAGAATTTAATGTAACTGCCAGAAAACCTGTTGTAGAGCTCCTTGAGGTGTGTTGTGTTTTGAAGTTGGAGATAAAGATCACTGAAGAAAGATTTATTTTCTGCAAAAGTAGAAACTATGCAGTGAGCAACAGCTCTGGGTGTAGCCTTGTTGATGTCAAAGGTGAGTGGAGGTGATAGAAAGACTCATAACTCAAACCATCACTTTAAACCTTGAAGCAGATGAGCTACAGCAATAGAAGAGCACACTGGTGCCACTGCTGTCAGGCAAAGACTCGCTAACAAAAGATTAGAATAAGTTATGTGATTGATGAGGACCGATCCTCCATTTTATCAAAAGCTGTGGCTGCTGGTGGTCTAAAATTATGTGAATTTTTGGTATACAGTACAATTTGGGCTCTGTAGAACCAATTGAGCATAATTTAAATTCCACAGTTTTTTGCTGACCATGTTTATAACTTTATGACCAAAGTCATCTATCTTGTGATGGGATAACGCCCAATATTACATCATTAATGTATAGACGACAAATCTGCAGTTACTAATATCAATATGGACCAAAATCTTTGAACGTTTTTAGTACCTTGTTTAATCTATTCAAATAAGAATTCAAACAGTCAGTGTATTAGTAACACTATTCCATTCATTTAATTCAATTTAATGTTAAAGGGATATGTAAATTCTATCACAATTTACTCACACCTCACTTGTTCCAAACCTGATTGACTTTCCTTCTTCTGTTGAACACAAAGGAAGATATTTTGAAGAATGTTGGAAACATGTGACCATTGTCTTTTATTGTATTTGTCAACAAACTGGAAGTACTTGAGCTTAAATTGTGAGTACATTTGAATTTTTGGGGTGAGCTGTGATCTTTATTATTATTAATATTACCATCCTTGACCCTTTAGAGTGTGAAGAAGCCTGCTGTAAATAGGTTTAAAATAGCCACAAGAGCTTCATACATAACTGAGTCGGCCTGATGGACATAAAGTGGCCTCAAAGTTTTCTAATTGAAACAGCCAAGTGAGACTGAGACATCCCAGCGGGGTCAAACTCACCTGCCTGCAGACAGTTTGCTGTGAAGGCACCTAATCACGTCCCAGCAGACCACCATCTGCCCGTTTCTGCTCTTCAGTCACCCACCCACCCGCTACCCGTCAATCTCACAGTCCAGCACACAACGCCTGGGCATCTCCGTGCCATGCAAGCTTCATTTATCTGCAGATTTGGGTCTGGGAAGAGGCAACGTCCTTGACTGTAAAGTAAACATGTCGGCAGAGAGTACTTTTCAACAGTCTGATTGTGTTGGATGGCAGCACTTTGTTCTGGGGCAATTCATCATTCATTCACAGCTCCCTGTCAGAGATGAAACACTCGAGTTGGTGTTCAAAGGCACTGAGAGGTCATGGGGAGAAAGCTTTGTTAAAGGAGGAAATCCCACAGTGATATAATAGACAATTTGAGCATGTGGTCTATGGGGTCTTTTGATGCTACTGCAAACAGCCAGTCCTTCTCACAACCTGTAATGAACTATGGAAGAAAAAAAGCACCAGCAAGTCTAGGCAATTTCTGTCTGAGTCCTTTCTTCTGTGAGCACCAGTCACAACATTAGCTTTTTTCAGATGCATTGAGCAAAGTAAATTTGCATCATTCTGAGGGCAATTTGTTTTTATTTATTTGTTGTGCATTCCCAGCATCTACTTATAAAACTAATGATATACTGTAAGTGGATGATATACTAATGATATAATTAACATAATATTAAAATTAGTCCTAATATAGAATGAGTAGGGAAAGTATTCAGACCCTCTTACATTTTTCACTCTGTTATATTGCAGTTTATTTTTTCCTCACTATTGTACTCACAGCACCTCATATTGACAGAAAAACAAAGAATTGTTGACATTCTTGCTGATTTATTTAAAAAAGAAAAGCTGGAATATCACATAGTCCCAAATATTCAGTATTTAGTAGAAGCACCCTTTTGATTTAATACAGCCATAAGTTGTTTTGGGAAAGATGCAACAAGTTTTTCACACCTGGATTTGGGGATCCTCTGCATTCCTTCTTGCAGATTCTCTCCAGTTCTTTCAGGTTGGATGGTAAACATTAGTGTACAGCCATTTATAGGTCTAACTAGAGATGCTTAATTTGGTTTAAGTCAGGGCTCTGTCTGGGCCATTCAAGAACAGTCACAGAGTTGTTGTGAAGCCACTCCTTCGTTATTTTAGCTGTGTGCTTAGGGTCGTTGTCTTGTTGGAAGACAAACCTTCGGCCTAGTCTAAGGTCCTGAGCACTCTGGAGAAGGTTTTCATCCAGGATATCCCTCTACTTTCATCTTTCATCTTTACTTTCAGAAAAACACCCCCACAGCATGCTGCCACTTCCATGTTTCACTGTACTGTATTGGACAGGTGATGAGCAGTGCCTGGTTTTCTCCACACATATCGCTCACAATTAAGGCCAAATAGTTCTGTGTTGGTCTTAGCAGACCAGAGAATCTTATTTCTCACCATTTTGGAGTCCATGAGGCAGGCTTTCATGTGTCTTGCACTGAGGAAAGGCTTGCGTCAACCCACTCTGCCATAAAGCCCCGACTGGTGGAGGGCTGCAGTGATGGTTGGCTTTCTACAACTTTCTCCCATCTCCCGACTGCATCTTTGTAGCTCACAGTAATCTTTGGGTTCTTCTTTAACTCTCTTATCAAGGCTCTTCTCCACCGATAGCTCAGTTTGGCTGGATGGCCAGCTATAGGAAGGGTTCTGGTCATCCTAAACGTCTTCAACTTAAGGATCATGGAGGCCACTGTGCTCATAGGAACCTTAAGTACAGCAGAATTTTTTTGTAACCTTGGCCAGATCTGTGCCTTGCCACAATTCTGTTTCTGAGCTCTTCAGGCAGTTCCTTTGACCTCATAATTATGGTTTGCTCTGACATGCATTGTAAGCTGTAAAGTCTTATATAGACAGGTGTGAGTTAGTGTGTGGCTTTCCTAATCAAGTCCAATAAGTATAATCAAACACAGCTGGTCTCAAATGAAGGTGTACAACCATCTTAATGATGATCAGAAGAAATAGACAGATCCTGAGTTAAATGAGTGGCACAGCAAAGGATCTGAATACTTAGTACCATGTAATATTTCTTTTTTTTTTTTTTTTTTTATAAAATGTCAACATTTCTCTGTTTTTCTGTCAATATGGGGTGCTGTGTGTTCATTAAACTTTATTCATTTATAAAGTAAATAATTTAGCAAATGGTTGCAATATAACAAAGAGTGAACAATTTCAAAAGGGCTCAGAATAATTTCTGGACCCACTGTAGATTTAACCCTATCCTGGGGATATATGTGGCTCTGAGACTCTGCCTTCTTTGACATGGAACTCTTCTGTGGGTTTGTCAATGCTCAAGAGTAAATTCATGTAAAAAATGCATTCAATAGTTTTATTTTTGTTAAGTTAATTATCAAAAGCTACTTGTCTTCTCTGGTATGTGACTCGACTTGACTAAATTGGCAAATCACAGAGCTTGTGCAAACATCTCTGATCAGATGTTGTTTTCTCACTGTATTTTTAGATATATATTTATTTTGCTACTGAGAGGAAAGGGTGCGGCACATGTAATTTTCTAAATGCTGCTCATACATAGTGATAATATCAATGTAAATATTGTGCAATGATTTTGTTCCTAACTGTAAGACACTGATGTTAATTGCATGAAACGTGAAGTTATAAAACTCTAAATCTAAGAACATGGCACAAAACATGTTTTGAAACAGTTCACAATTTGCTGTTTTTGAAATTCAAGACATTCAGATTTTATAGAAAAATATTAAACGGAATTGTTTTCAAATTTGTTATGATGCAGAAATTATCTCTGCTACTTTGTTATTTCAAACTTTCTTCGTTCTGTCTTTAGTTGAATCAATAATTTGTGATTAAATGTCTCAAACAACCTTTTACACGTCCCGTAGATTGTCAAGTTGCTTTTGAAAATCTCAAAGCTCTGTTGTGCAATAGTCCAGTCCAGCATCTCCGTGATTTGAGCATGCTTTTAAGTTAGTGGTTGATGCAAGCGCAGAGTTTTGGCAAGTCCCTTTAACAGAGTGTAAGTTGGATATATCTGCCTTTGTGACGCCCGATTATTTTCTACAATATAACGTTATGGCTTAAACGTTATGGCCTTCGGGTTGCAGAACGCACGAACATTCCAACATTTGGTTCAAACTGTTTTAGCTGGAGTACCTAAATAACGCATATTTGGATGGCTTAGTGATGTTTTCCAGTCAAGGAAGGAACACATGTCCATACTATCTAATGTGTTTGAGCATTTGAAAAGTGCTTCTTTGACACTAAACCTTGCAAAGTGTGTGTTTAGTCAAGCTACTGTTGCTTATCTTGGTATCAGGTTGGACAGGGTGAAGTGAAGCTAGTGAAAGCAAAAGTTGCGGCTATTACCGCATTTCCAGTACTGGTGACCCAACGACAACTGAGACACTTTTGGGGTATGATCGGCTATTTTATTAACTTTTGTTGGAATTTTTCTACTGTTGTAACTCCTCTCACCAACTGAAGGCTTGTCGTGTCTTGTTGTTCCTCATCTATTATCAATGACAGCAATAATTACAACAGGTTTAATGTTTTCCTTTTCGTTCCCCCTCGACCATTAAAAAGTAACTGAAGGAATGAAAAATATACACGTGTGTGTGTGTGTGTGTGTGTGTATTTTTATTTTTTTTACTTACCAACTGAAAAAGCATAGACTAAAAACACCCGATACTGAAGCTTTTTATTATAAATGCTGTTACAGTTAAACCCCAATATTAGCAATTGAATATTTTATTGTGTGTGAATAAAATAGTTTTTTTGTTTTACATTAAGATTTACTTATTTTATATAATAATAACAATTTATTTGAAATATAAATTTAAAGCAAAACATGTTCATACATTTTCGTACAGTATAATAACATCATGTGTGTAATGCCTAAATATTCTTGAAACATTGAAAATTACTGATTTTACTCTTTACATTTTTTATTATTATTTAAACAAAATAAGGATGTCAATAAATTCAGAGGTGTTTTTCAAATATAATCAAATATGTGTCAGCTATTATATTAACATTCATGTGACAACTTTTTTTCAAAACAAAAAAGAGAGATATCAGTTTGTCCTTTTGTAGTTTTTATCAGTTTATTGCTTGACCTATATTTGCTTGTATGTCCACGTATAACATGAAACAGCCATATTTCAATGCAGTGTGTATCTATTTGAGGCTTTACAAATCTCTGTTCAAACATAGAAACTCATTCATACAATGCCTTGCAGACCCATCCATCAATATTAGGCGCTTGTACGTCATCACAACACCTGTCTGTTTCTGCCCCACGCAGAATCCTATTTCCAACTGCCAGAAGATCAGTTCTAATGCCAGGTTATTGTTTACTGAAAGAAAAACTACTGCCTTGTCTTTCACTAGCTCTATTAATTGTCTAGTTGTAGGTGAAAGACATGTAGAAATAGTGCTGCAAAATATATGTTTTCAGCATCGACATAGCAATGCGCGTACAGCAGAGATGTATAGTAACGAAGTAGAACTACTTCACTACTGTACTTAAGTACTAAAAGGCAGTATCTGTACTTTACTGGAGTATTATTTTTTTCTCCTACTTCCACTTTTACTTAAGTACATATTTTCCATGAGTTTAATACTTTTACTCCGATAGATTTTTTATGTGCTGCATCGTTACTCGTTACTAGGGGTGTCAAAATGATTGATATCAGTTCAGTAATAGGTCATAACCGGTGATTACGTGATGACGTCATTTATCTCCTATGCGCGATGTCGCAATACTATGGCGAAGGACGGAGGCGCGAGGGCGAGGCGGCACAGCATATCAGCCGCTAGTTTACTATTAGGGAGAAATGTTGTAAAACTTCACCTCTGCCTATCTCTCGCTCTCTCACTTTGGACATTTGACCCGCGGGCCAGTTTGTAAGGTAACTTTTCCTCTCTTCTTAGCTGTTAAAGCTGTGGATCCAGACATAAGCGTGCCTCATGTGCAATTAAGGTTTCTCCACTGTGTCTATTACCTGTGATAATCGCGTAATCTTCCCGCCATGGGTGAACAGCGCTTATATTTCTAAAGCCCTTTCTGTTGAGGACAATAACCAATCATAGCCGTGTAAGACCCGCCTGTCAGCGCTCAAAAAGCAGGCGGGATAATATTGACATGAGTTTATTAGCTGTAAATGCTCGTGCTGTCTTCTGTGCATGAGTTTTGTTTGATACATCCAGAAAGAGTGTTTTCTTTGAGCAGGTCAAATTAAGGGCACAGTTCGTATATCTGACTGCTGTATTAAAGGACAAAATTTTATTACAAAAAACCCTTTAACTGTCACACCAAGACAAAAGCAATAGAAATTTTTTGATTTTCATTTCTTAACTCCTAATGTCGCTAGTTAACACAATCAGTGCATTTTTATTCAACACATCACATTATTTCTAAAATATCAGCCTCTACCAAATGGTTGAGATGTTGGTTTATGGTAAAAGTACCAGAATTAATAAATATACTACAGAAAATATGAACTGTAAGACCAATTTCATTAAAAATGTGATAAAAATAAATAACAATTATTACTAAATCATAGCCATAAGCCATAAAATATTTCAGATTTTCATTTAACACAGTAATATACACATTTTCCTGTTTTGTTTTTTTTTACAATAAAATCAAATGAATTAGTGAAGCAGGATTTAGTTTGCTTGTTTAGTTTAGTTTCACGAATGCTTCCAGAAGACAGAACTCCTGTTTATTGTGGTATTAACCAATCAAACTTCAAAACTCCCAAAGTTTAAGTGTGTCTTTGTGTGTGTGTGAGTGAGAGTGAATAATGTGTGAGTAAGAGAAAACAACAGTGTGATTGTACCTGTGTGTGCATCTGTGTGTGTGTGTAAGAGAGAGTGTAAAAACAATTGCAACCTATGTAATGTCCCCACAATACACAAAAATGTGTGTGTGAGAGAGAGAGAGAGATAGAGAGAGAACTGTGTGTGTGAGAGTGTATGAATGTGTGAGAGTGGGGAGAGAGTGTACATTTAGGTGTGTGCAGGGCAGTGTGTGTGTGTGTGTGTGTGAGAGAGAGAGAGAGAGAGTATGTGAGTGAACATGCTGAATTATCTCATCAGTGAAGGCATTTTCTGGTAAAAGGGCCTGACGATGTGAGCTCTTGTACCATAGAAACTATTTACAGAGAAAAACAGTATCATAAGCCATGTTTCTTTTCGTTCTGCTTAATCAAGTACCCCAAAAAAGATATTTAAAATAAACAAAACAATTAGTGTAATTCGACTGCTTTCTTTAATAACTACATTGCACAATACTTGTACTTTTACTTTCAGTACTTAAGTAGTAAATTTTGAAATAAACTACTTGCAATACTTAAGTACAAAAAATGTTGAATACTTTTGTACTTCCACTTAAGTATGGTGCTTAAAGAGCACTTCTACTTCTACTCAAGTCAATTTTTGATAAAGCACTTGTACTTTTACTTAAGTATGGGTCTCTAGTACTTTATACATCTCTGGCGTACAGTAACTACAATAGTCAAATCCCTTGATGAGGATGCCATGATTAGCTGACTGCGCACCACAGTTGAATTGTGGAGTATTTGCAAAGTTTATTACAGTGAAAGTTCATCTTTTTATATTGTTTTTAAGGTCAGATACTTTGAGTGAGTTTAAACCATTCATGCACAAGTAGTTTTGTAGCATTAACAAAGATTACTTGTATTAAATTGATAATGTGATGACTAATTTGTTTACCCATATATTCAGAAAATTATGTTAAAATCTTTTTTTTTTTTGCTTTGCTGTCAGCTAATGAAGGGCTCAGTGAAGCAGCTTCAACTCAAGATTAACTTCAAAGGTGATTTATTTCACAAATTAAGGAAGAAATCATGTTTTAGAAATCAGTTCTATGCTGAGTCAATCGACATTGCATTATGAATAGACCTTATTCTTCTCAATACCTCAAGATGGTTTGAAGAACCATGTTTTACTATGGTCTTATTTGTAGCTTTTCCCTTTCAGCTACAAGATATGGCTTACATGGCATACTAGATGGCATATTTACATTACTGTGTTGGTTAAGTTTAGGGTTGTGGTAGGGGTAGAGGTTAATAAAATACAATTTAATGGGTAATTTAATAAATAACGTGAATAATACTTAATTACAGTCTTTATGTCAGTGTCCCACACATAGACTTTACTTGGGCCAGCCGCCTAGGTATTTTAATGGCTGCCCAAGTATATTTAGTGACATTTTTTGTTTACTTTTATGATCATTCTTTACATTTTTTTTTTTTTTTTTTTGAAATCTTCTCTTGTTCACCCATTTCGTTCTGCACGACACCTGTCAACATTCCCACAGACAGTCTCATGTGCTCTGTAGACCCACAGAGGCACATCGTAAAAAAGGGACTTAAAAATTTTGTCCGGCCAGGTTCTAAATCTTTGTTATATGTCCGGGATTCTGCTTTTGTTTTCGCTTTCTAAAACTTGGACATTGCAGTCCAAGGTCAGTTTTATCCAATATCATGCAGCCCTCTTTGCAGAAATCATTGTCATTCATCAAAAACCATATGTGAATGATTTTAACACCATGGAGATGATAAAGTCATGAAGTGTCACTTGACTCACGGTATACAGTGTCCAGCCATAAATACAGGAGTTCAGGTTCTTGATTATATATATCTTAAGTACACTGTGAAGATTCGCCTTATTTGCATCAATATCTCCACAGTTCACCACTCATGGATGCCAGCAGGTAATATTAGAGGATTTTATGACTTTTGAGCATAATTGGAATTGTAATGTTGCATGGTCTGTTTCCATCATACCGCTTCCTCTTCTCTGTCTCTTCTCATTCATCACACATTTGTTTTTCTTCCACCAATGACTGGCTTCAACCGCCTTATCTAACAGATTTTGCCTCGGATTTTAGTTGTGGACATGTTGTACTCTCTGAGTGTGAGAATGTGTGTTTTTTTAATGCATTTATTTTAGGAAAATGCTTGTGGCGGGAGGGGGCGCTTGAATTTTTCTAATGAGGGTTGGGTTCTTCAACACTTTGTGACCTTTTACTGATGTTTCCTTCTTTCCTGAGGCGTGGGGTGGTGTTTGTTAGTGTGTAGAGCTTGGCAACAGGTACGACCCTTCTTCAATGACACAATGCCCTTCTCCATGTTTGACCTCTTGCTCATCGCCCCTTTGCTGATTATATGTTACCCTCTTTCGTCTTCCTGATTGATCCTCTAATCTTTTCATCTGGACGCATGCCTTCCATCCAGCTGCTCTCACAGAGCGAGGAAAAAGAGCTCGTCACGGCTCATTGTTGGGAAATAAAAGACTTTTTTTTTCTCAGCTGAGAAGCAAAATTGCTCACACACTTCCTTTGTTATCACTTTCACTTAACTTTTTTAACTTCAGAACATCAGTGCATTGTGCATGTTGTTATATGGTTGAAAAATAATTAATTGTGAGCAACTTTTTAATGCATTTATATGCCGTTTCCATCCAATTTGGGTCGTTTAAGCCATTTTAAATATGCATGATGACTGATAATTAGGTCTGCATGGAATCTGTGCGTGCAAAAATCCGCAGATTTATAGCCCATCGATTCCTATATATTCACTTGTGTAAATGTATGTAATTTTATATTTATTCAGTTTTTAAGTAAATTTCAGTAATATTTTTGACTGATATGATAATGTTCATATATTTTGTTTACAATGTTAAATAATATTTTCTGTCTCGCTGTAGGTATATTAAATGAGAGACTTGCTTTGTTTACCAAATTAATGAATCTAATTATATTTGCATGGTATTATTATTAATAGGTACTTTTTTTAGTACATATATAAAGTTTTTAATAATGATCCTCCCAAAATCATTTCGCATAAATCCACAGATTTTTTACAAAATTCTCTGCAGAAATAGCAAAAAATCTCTGCAGACTCTGTCTGGCCCTACTGATAATGCATGATGATTAATTAATTAGGTTAAAACATTGGGAATAACACTGCTTGTTAATAATTGCTGGGTTGTTTCAACTTATATTTTCTTTCTTTCATTTTTTTTAACAACGCAACAGTTTATAGAAGCAATTTCAATTTCATTTGTTAAAATTGATCAACCACACTCTTAAAATAATGGTTCTTTATTGGCATTGAAGGTTCCTTCAAAATAAATCATCCATCCATCATCCACTAACACCATGGGAACGTTTTATTTCATGAAAGGGTCTTTATTGTTGAAAAAGTCCTTTGATTATTAAAATGTTCTGCACACTATGGCATCCCTGGGAAAACTCTGTTGTATTCTTTATTTTTAAAAGTGTAAAAGGGTTGTCATTAAAATCATTTAATATTTCATTTAATATCTATGTTTGACACAGCATTGGGTTGCAACAAGCCATGCATCTTTTGTGTACACTAGTAAGAATTAAAGCTAAAGGCCATTTTGGCAATAGAAAAAAAAAAAAAAAAAAAAAAAAAATATATATATATATATATATATATATATATATATATATATATATATATATATATATATATATATATATATATTGTGCATATTAAATGCAGTTGTCTAGTTATCTAAGTAACTCTTATAAAAATAAAAAATTATTTACTATTAAATACAATAATGTCCCTTGACAATAATGTCATTTGGTACTGTGGCATTTTTACATTGAAAAGACTTTATAATAATAATGGTCACACTTTACAATAAGGTTCATTAGTTAATGTTAAGTAATGCATTTACTAACATGAACAAACAATGAATAGTACATTTACTACTGTATTTGTTCATGCTTGTTAACGTTAGTTAATGAAAATACAGTAGTTCATTATTAGTTCATGTTAACTCATGGTGCATTAACTAGGTTAACAAGCATGGACTTGAATGTTAATAATGCATTAGTAAATGTTCAATTATGATTAATAAGTGCTGTACATGTGTTGTACAGCATTAGTTTATGTTAGTAAATGCATTAAGTAATGAACCTCATTGTAAAGTGTTACCATAATAATAATAATAAAAACAAAAACTAACCTTAACGTAATATAAAAAAGAATGTGTGATTGTACCAAACATTTGATCCTTTAAAATAAATCATCTTTGAACAAAAGCATTACTCAGTAGAGTTAGGACTAACATGAGCAATTGTTTTTTTTTTTTTTTTTTTTTTTTGTTTGTTTGTTTGTTTGTTTGTTTGTTTGTTTGTTTGTTTGTTTGTTTGATTGATTGTTTGTTATTAACTAGCATTTTCAAAGATAAATACTGAAGCAAAATACATGTAGGATCAGGCTATCTAAATGTTATGGTACATTTTACCAAATATTTACCTATCTTAGCTTATTGTAAAGTGTTGCCATTAAATGTATAACCCTACAGTCTATTTCAAAACGGTTTCGGTGATACTGTTGTTTTTTTGTCATTTGTTAAATATAAAGGAATGTCTTTACTGCTACAGTACATGTAGAATCAAGTTTGTATTCATTTTCTGCTATAGTTATGAATGAAGGTTTTAAATGTCTTTCCAGGTTTTAAACAAACTTACCAGATTGTGATCCAGTAAGCTTTTCAGACCTGCCATTCACTGAATGTTCTATGATTGACTTTCTATGTTAAGCGTTAACTTTATACAACCACAAAACAACTTGGCAGTTTGAACATCTGATACACAATTTGGGCTGTAAGTTCACGTGACCTCCGCAGGGCTCTGCTTGCTTTGATTTGTTGGCCTGCTCCCATTTTTTCTCTCAGGGACTTGGCAGACGATTTTAACACCCTAGCAAGTATGCCTGAGAAAATAAAAAGTGTATTATAAAGTATAGACTAACAAGAGGGTAATTTGTTCTCTGTGGCAGGTGAGCGTAAGTGATATTGTTTTACATGCATTTGTGGAATGACCATGATCCTATGGGCCTATGGATATAGTGGATAATAATATATAAATATAATGTCTGACATTTAATTTTACGATGTGACGACTGAGCTGTCAAATCGCATAGCAGGGTTAGCTTGTTTGTAGCTGAAACTAAAATAGTTATAAATCTCTTGTCTGAAGAGAAGTACAATGAAACCTCTAAAGGAAATCCAGCATATATATACTGACAAAGCAGGACTTGTCATTTTGCCCTGAGGTTCCCTGCAACCAGCGTTCCAAGGCGTTAGTGGAAAATTCCACCCAGTTTGTTTAAAGCACATTTTTGTTACCTGTCTGTGATGCAAAATGGAGATTGCTGTCCTTCATGTACTGTAAAAAGTTATTAGTTGACTATACTTAAATAAATTGAGCAAATCTGTTAACATGAAAATAAAAAGTAAATGTGTATGTGTATAATTTAAAAAAAGATAAGTCGGCATCAAATTAAAATGTACTTTTCTTATTTTTAGGTGTATATAGTGTTTTTATAATTTATGTATCTTGTCCACTTACTTTTTTATAGCATTTATTTGCACTCAAAATCTAACCAATGACCCCAACCTTCACTCAAAATGACTTTTCTTCACATCTGGTCACATGCGTTTCGTGCAGGCTGTCTATCAGCACTCAAAAAAACATATTTTGCTTCTTGTTCAAACTACTTTTTAAAATGAGTTGAAACAACACAATTCTTGAGATTGGGAAAACTTGATTGTGTTATGTTCAAACCACTTACATTTATTAAGTTAACTTATAGGTTGTAATCACATGAGGCACAGTTGCCTTGAACCTTGTTGAAGCGCGATTGTCCCCTCTCCCCCGACAGCCTGCACTTACACTGCTCCTTGCCTTCTGAACCTGAGCACGCTTATGTCATTGATGATGCGACTGTTTAGTTTCACAGAAGAGAAGTGCTCTCGCATAGCACAGTGGAATACTTTAGTTATATTGTTTTGTATTATTTTAGTCATTTGGAATACAGTGGCATGCGTATAATTTGCCAAAGAGATCCGCATCTTTTGACACTCATAAATTATTATAAGTCCTTGTACTGCAGGTATTAGGAGGTTTGCTGAAGGTGGCTGCTGATGTGCAGCGGGGGGTTTGTATCTTTAATAAACGTCATGTAATAAATGTCATGTTCATTGAAAAGTAAGAATGATTAATAAATCCATACGAAGCAGTCCCTTAAAAGTGACGTTGCATCTTCGGTTGTGAGCTTGTGCTTTGGCATGCTTTGCACTCACACCATAAGCATACAGTGTCAAAGCCCAACCAAACCACGCTCTGGCCAACCTCTTCCAACCGGGCCCGGCTATAACTAAACTGCTCCTGAGCCCGATTCGGTGCGCTGGGACAGCATGAATAAATTATGTGGAACCCTACTTTTTTTACAGTGGGAATAGTTTACTCCTTTTTGGCCTGATTTCATCCATTTGTAAAAAAAAAAAAAAAAACAGGCATGTCTTGGGAAATAAAGGTCTTTGATATGGGTCTTTAGCAGTTCAGTTAGGGTTGGATATCATTTGGATTTTTTGGTACCAGTGTCGAATCAATACTTATAAAAAGTACCCATTAAAGGAGTGACATGATCATTTTATAAAGTATAGCCCATCAATAAAGTAGCGATTATGTATGTTCAGGCATTTACTGTAGGTGCTAACAAAATTCCTGTTCGGGTTTGGTCTGTAAAAAGGCTGTGTTACACACAATCAATTTGTTTTGGGAAAACATGAAGAAATTAAGTTAACTTATTATTATTATTATTATTATTATTATTACAAAAATTGTAAGTGGATTGAACATAAAACAATTAGGTTGTTGCACTCAAAACATTTTTGAGTGGGTACATACCGGTTATATAGATACCGGTGTTATATTGGCATTGGGTTTCAGTACCCAACCCTAGTTACAAAGGGTTTACTCACTTTTTTTTCAACTAGAGAAACTAATTCTTTTTACAGTGTGATGTAAGTCTTAAAGGGATAGTACAGCCAAAATTAAATAAGTCACCATTTACTCACCTTCATGTCATGCAGAACCTCTGCAGACTCTTTTTTTTCATCTGTTGAATGAAAAGAAGGCATTTCAACTCATTTCAGCACAACCTAATGAAGTGTAAAGGATGACGTCGTGATTATCATTTTTAGGTGAGCCATCCTGTCATTTCTCTGCATGTTAACATGATTTCTGGCACGTCTCCTACATCCATTCACATCTGAATGATTTTTCTGCATGAATCATTTGACTGACGTTTGTTGGCATATGGGTGGAGTAGCTTTGAACGTGGGAGCTTTGTGTTGGTTGAAGGAATTTAATTATGTACATCAGTAGATTATTATTTTAAGGCTATGAAAAGGCCTAACTCTACATTTGGTTGAAAATGAATGACAACTAGTAACCACAAATCGTAATTGTAGATCATAGCATGTGTTACTCTATATGGCGCCAAACTGACTAAAGTCGCACCCGAACACATTGACATGCAAACATGTGCATGACCAAGCACTTTCTGCCATTTTGGGGTGGTACATCAACAACACATCTGCACCTGACATTATTTCTTTGGTTATCGGTCTAAAAAGTAGAAAGTCTTGAAAAATATTTTTTTAAAATTGAGAATAGGCTACTTTTAGGGTGAAAAAGTGGGAAAATGTCAAAATGTAATTAAAAAATTTGTATAAAATTGGTATTCAACATACTGATCTACACTTAGATAATATATATTAGATGTTTACCTTTATTACCACATTTAAATAAAACCACTAAATATCAAGTACAAAAAAAAGATGTGTTTTGTTAACATTAAGAAAGTTAGTCTTATTGTTTTTCATTAAAAATAAATAACCAATAATTGAAATAACCAGAAAGGCACTAAGCTGAAAAGAAAATGAATGAATGAATTAAATAACCAGGGAATGAATGTGTGTACACTCGATTCAAATGTTAATACTAAATATCCAATAAGCCACAGAATAGTGAGGGCGTATATATATTCAGTTTTTATTTTACTTTATAAGGCACTCTGTTGAACTAATTAAAATACTAATTAAAAGGAGAATAAACCCTGAAATGTTACTGTGGATTATTACAGGATTTTTCACTTTTATGACTGTATATTATGGTGTAATCAATGTCAGTGAAGTTTCTGTTCAGGTTCCTGGTCCGATAAGGGGTAAAAGATATCAACTATAAATGATTTTATAGTGCTAAATTTATCATATTTGACACAATTCTAAAAACCTCTTTTTATCTTTGACACCTAAAACAGTTACAATAGTTCACATGAAAAGTCATATCGTATTTTAGATTCAATATTAAAGAAAACATTTTTTTTGAGTGTGTATTTGATATCCTGCATATAAAGTCAGAATTATTAGCCCCCCTTTGAATTTTTTTTCTTTTTCAAATATTTCCCAAATTATGTTTAACAGAGCAAGGACATTTTCACAGCATATCTGATAATGTATTTTCTTCTACAGAAAGTCTTATTTGTTTTATTTTGGCTAGAATAAAAGCAGTTTTTAATTTTTTTGAAAACCATTTTAAGGACAAAATTAATAGCCCCTTTAAGGTATTTTTTTTTTCGATACTCTACAGAACAAACAATCATTATACAATAACTTGCCTAATTACCCTATCCTGCCTGGTTAGCCCAATTAACCTAATTAAGCCTTTAAATGGCACTTTAAGCTGTATAGAAGTGTCTTAAAAAATATCTAGTAAAATATTATGTACTGTCATCATGGCAAAGATCAAATAAATCTTTTATTTATTGGAAATTTATTTAGTTATTAGAAATGAGTTACTAAAACTATTATGTTTAGAAATGTGTTGAACAATTCTTCTCTCCGTTAAACAGAAATTGGGGAAAAAGTAAACGGGGTGGGGGGGTGGGGGGTCGGGGGGGTTAATAATTTAGGGGGGGCTAATAATTCTGACATCAACTGTATATTGAATATTTTTGTCATAATTATAGACCACCAAACTGTTTTTGTTTTCTTTAGCTTAGTTTTTCGGGATAGATCAGTCTGGTCTCCCTCTAGTTGTTTTATCCACTTTAATCTGAATCATTTCCAGACATGCTTCATATATAAGTAGCAGTGCCCTTACACATCTCTCATGCCAATAAATCTTCAGTAGGATTCCAAGCATTGATTAAAATCCCCACAATGATAGGCCTGAAAGAAATGAGTCCTGCTTTCACAACAGGTGTTGAAAGGAACGTGGTTATGTGTTTGTGTGCGTATCTGTGCACCAGAGCTGGATTTGGAGGGGCAGCATGATCCCACAATCCCTTCCAGGCATCGCCATCTGGCCCTGCCACTGAAACCCACTCCAGTGCATTTATCGAGCAAACACAAAGGCCCTAATAAACTCCATACTATAGGATAATTAGCCAAGCGAGAGCTCCAATGAAAGCAGATTAATGTTAAAGAACTTCTATTGGTTGTACAGACGCAGTGGGAGCAGGCTGGTTGTTAGGAGTTTGGCTGTGGTGGAGGCAGGAATTCAGCTGCACACATTCACTTGTCACTTCATTTCAATTACTGGTAGCACTTTATAATAATAACTGCTAGGGTTGGGTGATTAATCGACAAATAATCCAAATCGACATTCAGAACCTATTAATCAAACTTTCCAGGTCAATTTTTTCAATTACTTTTCCTAGCACGTGTGGAGTCACATGACCCCGCTCTGTTTACATTTTTGCTTTGAGTGCAGCGTTTGGTCTTGCTCAACCTTCATGCGTTTGCATATCCCTCGATGTACTTGATGCCGACACTGACCTTTTAAAAAATGTAACTACACGATGCGACGACGCATAACGCAAGCTCTGTGATTAGTCAGCTTGGTAGTGTTGACGAGTGTAGGCGGCGCGGAGAGGGCAAAAAAAATCATAATCGAGTTAAATTGTTCAATTAATTGAGATTTAGATTTTAGGCCAAATCGCCCAGCCCTAATAACTGCACACTTTAAATAACTAAGTATTAAGCATTCACATATAGTTAGTTCATCCTTTAAGTATTAACTCTACGTTAATAAAAATTTGTAAACAGTTTATAAATGCACATACAAATGCTACGAGAAAGTACAAGACTATTTATGCTGTAAATTAGGGTTCCTTCATTGAGAGAGTGGCCACCTCCATCAAATTTTGTACTTTCTCCACCTTTTGACTAAAAACAGACAGGCAGTCATGGCTACTAACAAACCCCAAGTGATGCTTAAGCACTGCTCATGTATTTAATTATGTTTAATGGTAGCCTTTTAAAGTAAGATAATACAAGATAAAATTACAAGAATAATGCAAAATGTGTTTAAAAAACTTCTGTGATCAGGATACCACCCTCCCTCATTTTAAACCAGGAACGAAACTTACAAAGCATAACAAGTCATCCAATTAGTCACAAAAAAAAACATCTTTTAATAAATATTTTATTAATATACAGAGTAGCCACACTGTAAAAAAATCCTGATTGCCGTAAATTTTTAAGCTTAATCAAATTAACCTGGAGTCCAATGGACTTATAATATAGTCACCTTACAATTATAAGGTTCTATCTAAATTTTTTTGTCCAATTGTACATTATGGGATGTTTTTTTTTTTTATAAGTTGTTTACATTTTAAGACTTTTTATTCAAAAAACAAATGTTAAACACATTCTGTACTGTTTGCTATGCAATGCAAAAGCTTTAAGATCAATATCTCAAAATCATTAAGAACGCAGACAGAACCTTATAATTCCAAGGTGACAATATGTTAAACTGACTTGTGCTTGTGCAACTTATAAAATTAAGTTAAAACATGATTAACTAACGGTTACATGTTCTCCCTGAGTTCTTCCTGCGTTTCCTCCGGGTGCTCCGGTTTCCCCCACAGTCCAAAGAACTTAACCAGCAAGTTTTTACGCAGCGGATGCCCTTCCAGCGCAACCCATCTCTGGGAAACATCCACACACACACTCATACACTACGGACAATTTAGCCAACCCAATTCGCCTGCAGCATGTCTTTGGACTGTGGGGGAAACCGGAGCACCCGGAGGAAACCCACGCGAAGGCAGGGAGAACATGCAAACTCCACACAGAAATGCCAACTGAGCCGAGGTTCGAACCAGCGACCTTCTTGCTGTGAGGCGACATCACTACCTACTGCGCCACTGCCCCACCCCACATTAATAAGTTACAATGACCTAAAACAAGGTCTAAAACAAGGTTTTAAAAGTGTACTATATGCCTTAAAAATTCGATGTTTAGTGTTTCTTAATCTTATTTTACCCATACTAAATGATTTTAAAACCCAACTAATCATCAACTAATCTTAAATAATCGGTTCATCAATAATACTTAATTTAGTAGTAAAAACTTAATCATAAATAAATGTATGAAAAGGCAATCCATAATACATTGTATGTGTCAAGAATACAGCATTTGTAGCTTGTAGTTATACACTGCTTATTAATGTCCATTAATATAGAGTTAATGCTTAACAATTTTGTACTAACTATGAGCTAATGCTTATTATTGATTCATACTGTGCAGTTATTATATAGTGTTACCAAATTGTTTTAAATTAGCATATTGGTCATGTTGTCTTTGATAGATGCCAGCCATGCTGTCTTATTCGCATATCTATGATGATTTCTATCAGAATCATTCTCGTTTGCCCTGTTAAACTCTTCATGACCGGAGTACAAAACCATCTTATTCCTTCTCAGTTCTTCTCTTTGACCTCTTTCTCCCAGCAGATGGCATTTATCAGGGTGTAAATGTATTAATGAGTTTTCCATGTCCTTTGCTTCAGGCTTTGGGGACTTGAAGCAAAGATTAGCTTTACCCTAAGACAACTGTGATTAATTTCTTGCTACTATTACTGACAAAATGTTGAAAGTTTCTGTTTGCGCCATTAGTCAGAAGTCAGACTGTGGTTGTCGTAATTACTCAGATTGATTCCTGATAAAAGTTTAAAGAAGAGGTGTGTACAATTTCATGTCACCCTGAAGTGGATCCAAACCTTTATGAGTTTCTTTATTCTGTTGAACTCTAAAGAAGATATTTTGAAGAAAGCTGGAAACTTGTAACCACTGACATTCAAAGGAAAAACAGATACAATTTCCAGCTTTCTTCAAAATATATTCGTTTGTGTTTGACAGAAAAAAGAAACTCAAAATGGTTAGTTACAAGTTAATGACTAACAAGTAAATGATGACAGACTTTTCAGTTTTAGGTGAACTGTCCCTTCACTCTCAGAAAAAAAGGTACAATGAGGGTACAACTTTGTTCCTAGAGGGAACAAAATATAAAATTGTACCTTTAAAGGTCCCATATTGGTATTTAGGGTACAATTTTGTACCCAAATGGGCTATAAAGGTACAAATGTCCAGATTTAGGTTTGAAAGGTACATTTTTGTACCTTTTATAGCACATTTGGATACAAAATTGTACCGTAAAGGACCAATTTGGCACCTTTAAAGGTACAATTATATATTTTGTTTCCCTATAGGAACAAAATTGTACCCTCAGCTCATGATAAGATCAAGACACTATATAACACTAATTTAAATGTATTAATACTTAACATTAATACTAAAATACATAATTTAAAAATATAATAAATAAATAAATTGATTGAATTAAATATTTTAATAATAAATAAAAAAAATGTCATGTATTTAAATTACATTTTTTCGCAAAAATGTTAATAATTTAATTTATAATTGAATGTAATTTTAATCATTAAAAACGTAAATACTGGTCTTTGCTTACTGTTTAAGACCCTATAGTTTATGGGATGTAGAATAAGAACTATGCAGAGTGACAGCATCTTCATACAGGTGGTGATGTTGCTCTCTCTTTAAGAATTTGGCTTGTTGAGACGTTATAGTAGTGTTTGTTACTGAGGCGGTCGGTAGAGTATGCTGGCTGTTTACACAGAACTTCGCACGCTCTTCAAAGGAAAGTCTATTTTGGAGTCCACACTTTTCAGGTAAGAATGTATTAAAGATATATTTTCAGTCTCATTTTTACATGTGAAGTCGTGTTCTGTTGATTTTGTCTGACTCTCGGGTCTCGGCTTTCCCCCGCTTTAAGTGCTCCGGGCTGGCCTGCAGGATGGAGTTTGCTAAGATGTCTGCAGCTTATTAAAGAAGTTAATACAATGTGATATCGAAGTCACCGAGGGACATAACGTTATAGACGGTGAGTACTAACGTTATATGCTGTTAGTTTTCTCGGTGTAAAAGTTCCCTTTATCGCCTACGTAACGTATTCGCGCCTTATATACGTTACGTTACTGCTTTATTAATAAGTGTTGCCACGGCGGAATATAATCGGAACCCAAATAGCAAAATACACTCGGGCCAGTTGCGGCAGCAGAAGCGAGCCGACGCTGCCGTATCCGTGCACCGAAATCGGGCCGTGAGTAATGTGCGGTGTGGCCCGGAGCTCGCGCGACTAAAGTCTTCATATACCTTGATATAAAACCTTTTGTTATTAATACTGGAAATTTGTAATTATCGATAATGTTTTATATTTTGAGGCCATTTTTCTAGCCACGGTTGACCGCTGAAATGTAATTTTAGAGGTTATATAAGTTACACCGCCATTTTGTGAAGAAAAATCACAATTTTGTCACCGACAAAGCGACTGATTATGTAAACGTGGCTAGTTACAAACGTGGCGTGTGTATGCTTGTACATATCTTCGTTTCAGTGTCTAAGTTACATTAATGTTGAGGAGTGTCCACAAACTCTCATGTTCAGAATTGTTGGTGCTTTACTATCGTTTAACGTTATACTTATGTTAATGTAGAATTATTAACATACCACGTTTTATAAATCGACGTTTTAAGTTATACTTTGTTCTTTAATGTAATAATTTGTCTCATCTGTTCTGAAACTGGTACCTTGAGCTATTTTACCTATTTTATTAATATCTCAAAATAAGTAAATAGTTATTGCTTTATCTTATTGCTTTCCAGAAGTTTTTGAAGTTTCCAATTGTCTTTTAGGACAAGATTGAACAACAGAATGCAGCCTAACAGCATCAGATCAATGAAGGCATGTCATATGAAAGCATGGCTCAGTTACAAGATGTAAGTATGTCTCATTATCTATACCATGGTTTTAATGGCTTACATACTATTTTAAATGTGTAGGTTTTTACTTACAAACAACAATAAATGTACACCCACATGTTTAAAATTATTTTCTAGGTTTTCATCGAAAGATGAGAGATCAACTGAAGAATGCTATGGATCTGACTCTAAGGTACTCTTTCTAAACTTTCTCCACTTGATTAAAATTATTAAATTCTAGCTTTGTATGGATTCCTTCATATTTGTTTGTATGCCACATCTTATGTTCCAGGAATTGATTTTACAGCAGCACTTCTCATGTTGCCAGCCTTGTTAAGCGAGACACTTCAACATTTCGTTGTGCTCAGGTGTGTAAGTTGTTTTCTGTTTAGTATATGCTGTGATAAATGCATTTTATAATGCTTGATATTCTTTATATTAGGATGACGCAGTGGGTAGTGCTGTCACCTTACGGCAAGAAGGTCGCTGGTTCGAGCCTCAGCTGGGTCAGTTGGCATTTGTGTGAGGAGTTTGCATATCCTTCCAGTGTTCGTGAAGGTTTCCTCCAAGTGCTCCGGTTTCCCCACAAGTCCAAAGACATGCGCTATAGCTGAATTAGGTAAGCTTATTTGTCTGTAGTGTATAAATGTGTGTGTGAATAAGTGTGTCTGGATGTTTCGTAATACTGGGTTGCAGCTAGAAGGGCATATGCTGCATAAAACATGCTGGATAAGTTGGTGGTTCATTCCACTGTGGCGACCCCAGATTAATAAAGGGACTAAGCCGAAAAGAAATTGAATGAATGAATGAAATTTATATTAGTCTTTTAATCTGTGATAATTTTTTTTAAATCAGTGAATATTAATTATTTTCCTTTCTATGCATGTTGATTTTCTCTTCATCAGTGATAGAGTGACTGATATTAATGTAATTATTGCTTTGTCATTTACAGTGAACCATCTTCACCACATCCAACAGTTCAAGTACAGGAGGAGGCCACCGACTGGACAACTGTGTTAACAAGACGAGTCACGGCAGTCTTCAGAGTTGATGGGATTGGGATTGGCCGGGCTAATGATGTGGACGAATATACATTTTTGACATATCCATCTTATTAGAAAAACACCTTGATGTTTCTGCAGTGGAATGTTTTGAATGAACGGTGGACGGTGACAAGCCTTGATCTACTCCAGTTACCAGAGTGATCAACCTTGTTTTTTGTTTCTCCACATGCTCTTGGGATAATCACAATCATCAAGTGAATCCAGCACACTGCTATCATTTATGCATAAAGCAAATTTTTAAATAACTTGTGGTCCTGATGACTATCAAAGAACATTTTCCAGATATGAGTGCTTTACATGTCATGTTTATCAAAAGCATAAACACATATTGTGTTATAACAAATTACAACTCCACTTGAGGAGTAATCTACTGATGTTGAGGAAGAGGCTACTGATGTATGGTTTTCTGCACTGTTGAAGCAATTTATAGAGAAACATTGCCTTCATTCTGAAATTCAGAGAAAATGTTGATGACAAATTATTTATTATGACCGAGTATTCTGACTAAAGACAAATACTTTGGACTTTATAAATACAGTACTTGATGTACTTGATGTAGCCTGTGTAATGTGTTTATAAATCTTAAACAGTATTCTTGTGGTCTTTAAGTGTAGATTATTTAGTTTTTATTCTTATCTAAATTGTTCTTTTTACTGTTTTACATGTCTGCTTTATACTTGCTGTGTAATTCTATTTCTTAACACATTCAGTTGTGAGTTGTAATGAAATATTTCTACATTAATAAATAAAAATGGACATCTGTGAACCAAAATATTTTATTTATTTATTTGTGCATGCAGTCACCAAAAGATCAAAATGCCTGGGTCAGTACCCTGAAAATACTATACAATATAAAAAGGTACATTTTTGTACCTTCAGTGTCTAGGGTACAAAATTGTCCCTTAAAGGGTACAAATGTAGAAGGTACAATTTTGTACCTTTAAATAGAGGTACAAATTTGTACCCTTAAGGGTACCACCCCAGTGACGGGCCATTTGTACCCTAAAAGGTACAATTTTGTACCTTTTTTTCTGAGAGTGTTTAAACACACCTGAAAGTGTGTCATTTTTTAGTTTATCTTCCACCAAAAATGTGAACAATGAGCTTCACCCACAACTTTAAAAGCTGTCCATTCAAATCTGTCAGTCTGTTTGATTGAACAGCTTGACCAATTGTTATAGTAGACAGGCTGAGCCAGAGGGTGTTGAAGCAGTTTATGATGAGGGCTGAAAAAAAGAAAAGAAATTTAAAGTCAGGTACAAACAAGTACTTGCCAAAATTCAAAATCTTGGTAAAATAGTCAGAGAGAAGCAAAAAATGTAAAACAAGGAAAAATATTGTTAATGCAAGACGATTTTTTGAATATTTGGGTTTTAATCTAAAGTCTAAGTGAAAAGTTGTTTGAAAATATGTTTTTGTTGTTGTTGTTGTTGTTGTTGTTGTTGATGTTATTCATCTAGATCAGAAGTTCTCAATCTCGGTCCTGGAGATGCGGAGTCCCAGAGATTTTAGCTCCAACCCCAATCAGACACACCTGGGCTAGCTAATCAAGCTTTTACTAGGCTTTCTAAAAAAATTATTGCAGGTGTGTTAAGGCAAGTTGGAGCTTAAATCTGAGAACCCCTGATCTAGATGATATTCATATATTCATTCATTTTCTTTTCGGCTTAGTCCCTTTATTAAATCTGGGGTCGCCACAGCAGAATGAACCACCAACTCATGTAGCATATGTTTAACGCAGCAGATGCCCTTTCAGCTGCAACCCATCACTAAGAAACATCCATACACACTCATTCCCACACACTACGGACAATTTTAGCGTACCCAATTCACCTGTACCACATGTTTTTGGATTTCTGGGGGAAACCGCAGCACCTGGTAGAAACCCTGAAACCCTGTTTACATTCTGAAAATGTACCCCTACTGTATATACATTTCTAAAGAGTGCCAAATACATCCCAGGAGGTACTGTATGTTGTTTTTTTTGTTTGTTTGTTTTTGCAGTTTTTGCTTTTGTGAATTCACCAGAGGCTGCTGTGTATGCTTTTCAATTTTATCGTTTCATGGTAATTGGTATTACAGCATTCTGTAGCATTCAAAGTGTTTTAAATGCTAATATATAGTATAATACACTTTGTTATAGTACACTGTATAAACAGGTTGTTACTGTAATTACACAGAGTAATTAATGTGATTATAACGGTTATCAATGTATGCAGGTTATTATTGGTTATTATGTATTTTTAAACATACAATAATTGGTGTGATTATAAAAATTACTGTAATTAAACACATTAATTAATGTGATTATACAGAATAATTTTGTCATTTTGGATGAAATCTCTAAATAATCCATCAAATTTTTCACTTTTAATATACTTTTAAAACAGAAACAAACATCTTTTAAAGAATGATAATATTAGAAACTATGATATAATGTAACAAATATTTTTAGCATATGTTGGTTAAACTCCAAAGCAATTGGCTTGAAAAAATACAAAACTGTTGAGGATCAAATAGCAGTTTATTAAGAGAATGATCTTGCAATTAAAGGTTGAAACAGGAACAAGCAAGTGCATACAGAATATCCCAAGCGCAAAGGCAGCAAACAAAGTAACAAAGCAAAGGGTTAAACACGATAAAGGAAAACATGTCATAATGCTCACTAAACAGTTTAACGAGACTCAGCAATGTGTCTGTGTGTGCTAAGTTTATAGTCCTTGAAATCAGTCCATAGCGATCTTCTGACTTTTTGTATTCAGTGAGAATCAGGAATCGGTGTGTGGGAGGTGCATGCTGGTAGTTTGTTAAAGTATCATGTGTGTAGTTCTCCAGCTATCTGCAGCTGCTAGATCGCTGGTTATCGTAGCATAGCAACATAGTTAGGCACTGATTAATTTTTTTAAGAATAACAGAAACCCTTTTTAGAGGGGGAATAACAGGTATTTAGACCCACACTGTAAAAAATGTTACTTAGATCTAACTTATAAAAAGTGAGGCAAGTGGTTGCATAGGACGTTTTAGGTTGATTTAACTTCCAGCCTTTTTTAAGTATTTTAAACACTAAAACATTGCTTAAAACAAATGCAATAAAATTAAGTTGAGCCAAATAATATTTCTAAAATTACTCAAATCAGATAAACTTACTTTTTTTGTTAAACTTAACTTACTTATACATTGCTATATGTTGACTGTACTCATTTTAATTAAGTATTATGAACTTAATGATCTAAATAAAATTAACCATGCATATGTCATTTAAAACTAATTTAATTGACTTCTGGCTGTAACCTCAGAAAATAAATCGGCGTTTCTATATTGTAAGCACAATATACACTAGTAAACACAGATAAACAGACTTTCCTGTCAATAACAATTAAATAAGAATGGGAAGATGGATTAAAGACCATAACATGTATTCAATATCAATCAATGTTCCTTTTAATAGTGACTACAAAATAGGCCATTAATGTGGCTACACGTACACAATACATAAATAAAAACATTAATAATACCAGATCCTATTGAGAAATCATCCAAGGCAACTCAGTGAGGAGATTTGCATATTTTGATGAAGATTTTGGATGCATAACGTCCAGTCCCACAAAGAGTCTCTAATACATCTTAAATGTATACAGTTTTGATGGATACTTGAAGTCGAGGACATCGGTAAGTCCAAACAGGAGCCATCATGCATTTGACAGGTTTGGCAAACCTCTGACAGTCCTATGATAATCCAAACTGTGTTGGGCTGATGGCAAATTTTTCCCGTGGGCAGCCGCATGCACCTCTGATTCCTCACAACTCTATTGGTAGAGACAAAAAGAAACAGGAGTTCAGGTGGTTGCTACCAAACAACATTAAATAGCTAAATACTAAATAGAAAATAACTACAAGTGAAGTTACAAAAGTCCAGTGAGAATGATGCATGGATGAAACACCTTAGTTTATCAGTTAAAAATTACCTTAGTTAAAATTACCTAACTTTTATTTAAAAAATAAAAAAAGGTTATAGAGGTTGTGTAATTACATTATTCCAGGTGTTTTTAGTTATCAAATTTTAAAGAAAACTGTGATTTTACTCAGTGTAACAGTGCATGTCATTGTGGTTTCCTGTCAATCACAGAATTGTTAAAATTTAGGTATTACATTTTTTTTGTTTATTTTGGCAACTTATAAAGCATAAGAATGTGTATTTAATTTAGATATTAAAACTGTTTGAAAACGGCTATAAGAAAATTATAGAATACAAATTCTATAATTTAATTGTCATCTTCATTTTGCACCAAACTTTGCACGTCATAATACAAATTTTATTAAATAAATAAATAAATACATTGCCATTTTACACATTACATTAAGGTTTACATTAAATTTTTGCTAAAGCTACATTTAATTGACTTTTTCTTCAAATTTAATGTCACTGGCAAATGACAGTTCAGTGATTCAGTGTTATCAGTTAGCTTTATTGAAAGACTGACAGATAATAAGAAACTGCATTAGGATATTTTTATACTGTTTTTACTGTTGCACACATAAAAAAAATCTTCAGATATCAAATGTAAGTTAATTCTATGGAGCCCGCTATTGTTTGCAATTTTACCAATGTTTTACTTACCTGCAAATAATTATAGCTGTAATTGTATCTAATGTTTTTCTTACCTGGATGTGAAGTTTGAAGATCCACAGGTAACAAAATCACTTTGGTATCTAAAGACCAAGAACGTTCGAGGTTACTAAAGTAACCCTTCGTTCCCCGAGGAGGGGAACGGAAGCACTATAAGTGGATTTGATTTGTAAAATCCACGCATAGGGAGGTTCGGTTCAGAAGCTACTCGTCTGAAAGAGTATTGAACGGGCCAATTAAGAATGAATTGGCAGCGCAAGCCTGCGCAGGTGAGCGGCATAAGCAATCAACTGAGTATATAAGCTCACCTGGCGCCAGCAGACGCTATCCTTTTTAAGCTGAAGAGACTTTCAACAGCTAAGGGACAGTCATTATGGCGACGGAGTATAGTGCTTCCGTTCCCCTCCTCGGGGAACGAAGGGTTACTTTAGTAACCTTGAACGTTCCCCTTCGGGGGGAACTTCAGCACTATAAGTGGATTTGATTTGTAAAATCCACGCATTGGGAGCCCATTGAAAGCGCCATAATGACTGCACCTTACCAACACCCCCGATGAGGAGATAGTCAAGCAAGCGTGACGCACCCGCATCATGGGGGGCGCGGTCCTCCAACGTGTCCCTGGCCCTAATTTATCCTACTTCAACAGAAGTTTTACGGATTTAGATATATTTTTTGGGAAGTCGTGAGCATCTAGATAATTCTAGGAAATACGACAGTACGTTGGGAAGCGTGCAATCCCGATAGGGAGGACGCTGCGGAGGCCATCCGTTACCCGAGGGGGGATAGATGGCAGAATTTACATATGGACTAGCCCTAAAAAGGGGGAGTACGCATAGCAAAAGAGTGGTTAGCGGGGAGGGAAGACACGGGTCCGCCCAGGGGGGGGACTTAACCGTGGCGGAATAAGCATATGGGATCGCCTAGTGGGGATCACGCATAGCAGGCACCTTTACCCAAAACGCGGGCTGACCAGCGGGCAGACCTACAACGTAGTGGGCCAGCAAGTGACTCCTCCGCTGAGTCAGTGCTGGGGGCCACGGAGGAATCTGCAGGGCTCACCTGACGGGGAACTTTACTGACAGATAAAAAGGCGCACGTATCTCCGTGTTAGGGAAAATGGCGCAGCAAGCGTGTTTCAACACCCTACCGAATTGTTTCCTCAATCACCAAGGGTTACCTAATACCCTTGAGGAAACCGGCTCCACTCGCAGATTGTAAAACCTTGCAAATGTGTTGGGTGTCACCCAGCCCGCAGCTCTACAGAAGTCTGTTAGAGGGGCGCCGCGTGCGCGCGCTCGAGAGGATGCGAAACTCTGAGTGGAGTGCGCACGCGCTCTCGGGGGACGCGGCTCATCTCGGCTCTGATAGTGAAAGAAAGGCATCCACAATCTAGTGGGAACTTATTTCGGTACGGCACTTCCCTGCTGCCGACCGTTATAACAGACGAAGAGCTGCTCAGATGATCTAAACTCTGAGTGCGGTCCGGATAATACGCAAAACGCGAACTGGACAATAAAGAAGGGCTGGGTCTGCCTCCTCCGAGGGCAGCGCTTGCAGGCTCACTACCTCGTATTAAAACGGAGTGGTAGGAACCTTGGGCACATATCGCGGGCGGGGTCTCAGGACGTGAGAGAAGCCAGCCCAATTACAGGCACGAGTCACTGACCGAAAAATGCCTCCGGGTCCCCGACCCTCTAATCGATATCAACGCGACCAGCAGAGCTGTCTTCAGGGACAGAAAGATACTAAGTCGAGGATCGAAGGGATCTGACGCGGCTTGTGTAGCGAGGGCGAGATCCTAAGAGGGCATGAGAGGGGGCGGGATGGATTAATTCGCTTAGCGCCCCTGAGGAACCGGATGATGAGGTTATGCGTTCCCACGGTGCTGCCAGCCACCGCGTTATGAGAGCGGAGATGGCAGCCACGTAACCTTGAGTGTGGAGGGCGACAGCCTGCTCTCCAGCTTCTCTCGGCGTAAAGAAAGCACAACGCTGATCTGGCAAATTACGGGGGTCTTCTCAGCGAGAGACACACCATTCAGTGAATAGACTCCACGTCAGGGCATAGGCGCGCTCGGGGAGGGGGCTCTAGCCCGAGTGACGGTATTAGCCACCGCAATCGGAGGTTACCTAAGTCTTCCTCGCGTCTACAATCTCTTCAAAGATCGGCGAGGGTGCCAGGTGGTGCCCTGTCCCTGAGAGAGTAGGTGCTCTCTCGAAGGGACTGCCAGGGGAGGGCTATCGCGAGGGAGAGCTCTGACATCCAGGTCCGGTTGAGCCAGAGGGGCGCAACCAGCAACCTGTTCCTCGTCCTCTTCCTGACCTTGCACAGTAACTGCGCGAGCAGGCTCACTGGGGGAAACGCGTATTTGCGCGTGCACCGAGGCCAGCTGTAAGCCAGTGCATCCGTGCCGAGAGCACTCGGTCAGGGAAAGAACAACTAGCAATGAGCGATCTCGGGGGAAGCAACAGATCGATCTGGGCTTCCCCGAATCGCGCCCATATCAGCTGAACAGACTCGGGGTGGAGTCTCCATTCTCCAGGACGCAAGGCTGCCGTGAGAGCGCATCGGCTGCACGGTTGAGCTTGCCTTAATATGAATGGTGTGCAGCGATTTCAGCCGCGGATGACTCCAGAGGAGCAGACGGCGGGCGAGCTGAGACATGCGGCGAGAGCGCATACCCCCTATACGGCTGATATACGCCACCGCCGCCGTACTGTCCGTCCTGACCAGCACGTGTTGCCGCTCCAGCACCGGAAAAAAACGGTGGAGAGCGAGGAACACTGCCAACAGCTCCAGGCGATATGCCAATGCAACTGGGTACCTTTCCACAGGTCCGCAGCCGCATGCCCGCAACGCACAGCCCCCCAGCCCGTGTTGGAAGTGTCTGCTGAAACGACAACAAGACTGGACGCCTGTTCTAGAGACACCCAGGTCTGTAGGAACGAGGGGTCGCTCCAAAGGCTGAGGGCGCGGCGACACAGCGCAGTAACAGAGACTCGGTGTGCGCGCGCGTGCCATGCGCGTCTGGGGACTCGATCGTGAAGCCAGTGCTGAAGTGGTCTCATATAGAATAATCCGAGCGGCATGAAGCGGCTGCGGATGCCATATGCCCCAGGAGCCTCTGAAATAGTTTCAGTGGGACCACTATTTTACTGTCGAGCTCTCTCAGACAGTACAGCATCAGCTGAGCGCGCTCTCCGGAGAGGCGCGCTGCCATGGTGACCGAGTCCAGCTCCAGCCCGAGAGAAGAGATCCTCTGCACGGGGGCGAGTTTGCTCTTTTCTCGGTTGACCTGAAACCCCCACAGGTGGAAGTGCCAGAGCACTTTGTCTCTGTGCATAATCAACTGCTCTGAGAGAGGGCAAAAATCAGCCAGTCGTAAAGAAATTGAGTATGCAGATGCCCGCGAGCCGAAGGGGCGCTGAGGCACCCTCCGCGGGCTTGGTGAGGACCCGCGGAGACAGAGAGAGCCCGAAGGGGAGGGCTTTGTATTGCCAAGCTCGACCTTCAAACGCAAACCGCAGAACTGTCGGTGGCGAGGAAGAGTGGAGACATGGAAATACGCGTCCATCAGGTCTAATGCTGCAGACCAACCCAGAGGACGAACGCACCGGAGGATGCGCTTCTGCGTGAGCATTCTGAACGGCAGCTTGTGCAGGCAGCGGTTCAAAACGCGCAGATCTAGGATTGGCCGTGACCCACCGCTCTTTTGGGCACGATGAAGCGTGGGCTGTAAAACCCGCTCTCCATCTCGGCTGGAGGGAGCGGCTCGATTGCATCCTTCGCCAGGAGGACAGCAATCTCCTCTCGCAAGACAGGGGCGGACAGGGGGCTGACCCTGGTGAATACACACCCGTGACTTGGGGGGCCGTTTCGCGAACTGAATCGCATAGCCGAGTCTGATTGTGCGTATGAGCCACCGCGAAGAGCTGGCCCGCGCTAACCAGGCAGGCAGAGCTCTCGCTAATGGACTCATCGCTACAATCGCTGACGTACCAGCAGTGGGGCAGCGCGGAGTGGGTGTGCTGATCCGGGAAGCTCGCGGGTCCCACGGAAAAGCTGGAGGTGAGATATTTGCTCTCACTCCAAACCCGAGCTCCGGAGGGGAGGCTCGAGGGGTGGGAGAAAGGAGACCGTCCTCCCAGCGCTCGTGAGCCACTGGCGAAACGCACCGAATCTGCAAGCTAGAAAGCATAGCGTCCCAGACTGGCAGATTTCGGGCTGTCACATCTGGGGAAGTGAAAAGTGCCCTTTCATAATGTTTTCATGGCAGTAAAAAGTGCCGTTGGAAATGGGGCCCCGCCCTCCAGCGGGGAAAGAGCAAGTTCCCTCTTCTCCAGATGGCCTGTCCCAGGGGCGCTTCGCGGTCCGTTGCCGGACTTAGCGGCGTTCTGGGCAGGGGGGCTGCCTGCTTCCGAGGTGCCCGACGCGCTCGCTTCGCCTGAGGCGTGTGCGGGGGCGGAGCAGCTCTCGTAGGCGGGCGCCTTCGGCGAGGAGCAGGTATGAATGGCACGGCGGGCGGAGCGGGCTACGGACCGCCGATAAGACATCACCCACCAACTGCTCTCTCACCGCCTTGAATTCCTGGGTGAATTCACAGACAGTGTCGCCGAACCTGGACTTTGTCGACTTTGCGCATATCAGCCAGGGGTGGCGCTCCTGGACCACTAATGTGGACATCGTCCTTCCCAACGCACACGCAGCGGACTCAGTAGTCCGAAGAGCTAAGTCGGCGGCGGTGCGAAGCTCGTAAGCCTGGGTTGGACCCACCCTCGTGCAGCTCGGCCAGCGCCTGCGCTTGGTAGCGCTAGTAGGTGGCTATCGCATGCAAGGCTGAAGCAGCCTGGCCCGCAGCTATGTAAGCTCTAGCTCCGAGGGAGGTAGATAACTTACAGGCTTTGGATGGGAGACGAGGCGGATCCCGCCAAGAAGAGGCGCCGCGCGGATTTACCGCCATCGCGCACTCAACCTGAGGAATCGCCACATACCCCCTGGCTGTTTCACCGTCAAGAGTGGTTAGGGTGGAGGAACACGCAGCACGAGCAGAAAAAAGTGCTTTACAAGACCGCGTGAGCCTACTGTGCACCTCCGGGAAGAAGGGAACGCCCCTCTAGTCGGTCCGGCCGCGGAGCTGGGGGATAAACCATCTCCAACCCACGGCCGAAGCAGCCCGGGAAAGCACGGCTAACATGTCCGTTTCAGGATCCGTAGTGACAGCGCTCACCAGCCCGAAGGGGGCGAGCGGGTCTGGATCATCATCGGACAATGAAAGCCCACCCTCCGATGCCGCGGTGGACATCTGGTCTCCGGTGTCATCGGGCGTAAGGGCTACCATCTGTTAGATGGATCGCTTCCCCCGCCCGAAGCTTGGATGGAGCGCTTAGAGGAGCGGGAGGTCCGCGGGCCCGTGGGCGACGGATTATCTCTCGCTGAAACCCTCAGATCTGCCCGAGTGCCCGCTGCAGAGCAGGGGACAACTGGGGTGGTTCACCCTTTTGCAAAGGCTAACCGCGATCTTGCGCAACAGTCATGGCATCGCAATGACGACATGAACTGCCCGCGAGCAGCGCATTAACATGCTGGACCCCCAGACATGTAACGCAGTCATCCGAGGACAGGAAACCACCGCATCCAGAAACGCACAGTCGGAGCGCCGTCCTGATAAGGACGTGCTGCACGACTGTGTTGCTCTTTCTGTGAAGTTTGCAACTTTATACGCACCGCTCTGGAGGACCGGACCCAAAGAACGCCAGGCAAGGGAGAAACCCAGCTCGACCGTCTGCCACTGCGTGTACACACTCTGGACCGGGAGAATGCTCTCGTTCGCTCAGAATCGCTGGTCACAGCAGGAGGAACCCTCATCGACTCGATCAGAAAGTCTCTGAAGCGAAAAGGATAGCGTCTGCTGGCGCCAGGTGAGCTTATATACTCAGTTGATTGCTTATGCCGCTCACCTGCGCAGGCTTGCGCTGCCAATTCATTCTTAATTGGCCCGTTCAATACTCTTTCAGACGAGTAGCTTCTGAACCGAACCTCCCTATGCGTGGATTTTACAAATCAAATCCACTTATAGTGCTGAAGTTCCCCCCGAAGGGGAACATGCATTTTAGAATGAGGTGCATACAATTTAAATGGTTCTGTAAACATCAGTAGTAAATGTAATTTAAGTTAAAATAAATTGTAAATCTGTAATTTATTCACTATGCAGCATTAAAAAACTTATGGACTAAATCTCTAAAACACAAACTTTAAGTTATACTTTCTCTTACGTTAAACACAAACTACTTAACTGTTGCATACGTTTCTGAATTTAATATCCATCCTTAATGTGCTGCTTTAACTTAGGTGAGCTAACTTTAGCTAAGTTAGCGCTAACAAACTGAACCCCCACAGCCCGACCGCCCACCAGTGACCTTGTTAATCGGTTCTGCAACGTTAGTTTTACCTACTAAGTGTTTTAAAACTACTTTCACTATTTTTCTCAATAATATCACTTTTAATCGTTAGTATAAACTAGCGTTGGTTAGCGTTAGCCAACTTAGCTTTCCATGTGAGAGCAGTCTAACTGTTAACATACCTGAGGCTACAGTACAATTTACAAAGCTAAAACCTCACCTGCCTAGCGAAGACAGCAGTTTTGCATGACTTTACAATTATCATTCGGCTAAATTTGCAACTTACCGTGTTAATCAGATCCGCTGCTGGGAGCAGTTAATGTCGACCATTGCAGAAGCTGCGTCTGCCTGCTAAATCCCGGGCAATGAAAAAGGAGTCACGCCAAACTATTAAAATCACGTTTTATGAACACCTGCCCACATCGACAGCTGCTCTAATAAAGTGTCTGTGTCAACTCACTTTTATAACATTTATTCTACACAATAACCACGTACAAAAATCTACTCAAAGAAATTGCATTAGTTTTATTTAAAATATACAGTTATATAAAAACTGATATATTTTAAGTAAAGAGGAAGCAAATTTTATTTTTTTGGTATAAAACAAATAAAATTAACTAGATTGCAATTATTTAAAGTAGATAGAACCAACTTTGTGAGTGTAGCACTTTTTACAGTGCATGTATACACTATGCATTACAAAAACTAAACTCATAATTAAATAAAACATTAAAACAAGGGTGTCAAACTCTGTGCAGGTTAAGTCCAACCTTTTAGGATAAAAATATAATTAAAAAATAAATAAATTAATATATATATATATATATATATATATATATATATATATATATATATATATATATATATATATATATATATATATATATATATATATATATATATATACTGTATGTATATATATATATATATATATATATATATATATATATATATAGTAATAAAATAAACAATTTCAAGTGTACAGTGCATTCATTATATGCAGCCTACAAACAATGGGCTATTGTTTGACATTGTAAACCTCACTTTAATCCTCATATGATTACTATTCTTATAGTACTAAAAACTATTTTTGTTCCCCTATTTTTATTGAAGTAATCTGTAAATATTAATCTAATATTCTGTGTTACTCTCTGAAAATACAGAAAATTTCCTTTTGAAAGCAGACAAACAATGTACTACCACAATACAAGCAATAACTGTAAATTTAATGTTACAATTTTTAATTACAGAAAATATCTTCAAAGCATGTATATTTCACTGTATAATGAAAAAACATGAAAAATTCTGTAAAAAATAAAGACAATTACAAAAAATAGTGTTTATTTTTTCATGTGACTAGAGCGAAAAACTTTAATAAATTTAGCCAAGTGCCCATATGTGAACTTTATTACTGCTTTAAAAGCATTCTTCTGCTCCATATATCATATGTTGTATTTCTATTGTATATTTATAGTCAAATACGGATTTGACTCAAGTACTAAACTCTTGAGATTCTTTGGTCATTTTTAACGTTGATCTGTCAGTTGTGTTTGTATTGCTGAGCTTGAGGACACGGCATTTGATGATCTCTTTGGGAGAGAATAACAGCTGGTTTGGATCTTTTCCATGCTTTTATCATCACAGAGTCAGATTGCATAACTCTCTGATCTCCTCCCGCAGCTTCTCATTTGCCCTACATTCCACCAGAGCTTTAAGGCGTTACAGTTTTTATCTTCTTCCATTTTTAACAACAAAAAAAAATTTACAATCCATGTCCAGCAAATCTGCCAGATATTTGATGGTATAGCACTAAAAAGAGTCAGGCGGTGTGACTGACAACCACTAATGTCATTAGCATACAGCCCTGAAGCATTTCTCCACAGTCAGCAGCCTCGGGGAGAAGCGGACGTGTTTTATAAAGTCACGGGTGAATCTGCAGCGACAGCCGTGTGCAGTTTGAGGAGAAGAGAGGAGACAGGAGACGGGATGAAAACATTCAAAGGAAGTCTAGCAAACATTACGCTGTGTTTGTTTCTGGGTGGTCTTTGATACAGGATATTCCAGATAAAACAAGACATGATAACTCTTAAATGCTGACATGTTTGTCTTGGACTGCGTGTGTTGATATTGAATGCCTTGGAACATGTTGCCACTTTCAAACTCTCCTTTTAATTACAGCGTTCCGTTTGTGGTTTGGTGCCACTGTTTTACATCGTTCAAACAGGCACTGCATGTTTTCAAGCCAGAATGGAATGCATTGAATGTGATGTACACCAGTCCTGAGGAGTAACAGATCCTCCGGTATAGTATAGTATAGCAATACAATTGCACCCTATGAGTTTTCTCTTTTTTTTTTCTTATTTTGTAGTAGTAATACAAACATTATGTTAATAGGTTATTTACTTTATATCCATATTCATATTCATATCGCACAATTTTAGCTACGTTTTGGAAAACATCCACTGACATCTGGATTTATTTTGATTGCAATTATAGAAATGTAAATCATTTCCAGAATCTTAATTTTGAATGTTTATTTTGCTAGTGCACGTTACTATTTTTAGGTGAACATATAATCTGTGCAAGTTAATCCACTGAGAAAAAATTGTTTTAGTAGTCTTCAATCAAAATCATTTGCTTCAGTGTTTGGAGTGGTGGTCCTACTCTGTTGACGTTAGTTTGACAGCTTCAGCCACAATATTCTTAATCACACTCATCCTACTTTTATCTATGAAGAAATTATTTGCAAAAAAAAGCCTTCTCAATATTTGGTTTCATTTGGAAGTACATGATAATACTGATATAAAAGTTTCAGCAACTTCTGGCAACAGACTTTAAAAACAGTATCTTCCTGAGACCCCGCCCATTGACTTGTTCCCTCAGTAGTGGACATTGCGTTTTCATAAATTTTCTTTGAATTTTTTGAGCTACTCTGTCAATTCCTGTTGTACTGTTCAGAGGACAATCCTGGGCTTTCTTGTGATATGTCATTTGATTGGCTGGCATGCTAGGAACCACTTACACTGCATCCAAAAAGGCCGACATACAAAAAAACACATTTCATGGGAAGGATAGAGTCATGTAAAATTTAGCTATTTAAATATATTTTTTTTACTATTATTATTACATATATATTTGTTTATTAAAGTGTCTGGAACAATACATTTAGCTTTCGAAGCTGTTAACTTGTTTGTGTTTCAAAATATCATCCTTTTTTAAATGTCCACTATAGTGGACACCAGGACCATCTTAATGTAATTAATGAGGATTAATGAGGATTCTTTAGTTGAGGGAGACTCTAATTTAGTGTCTGAAAATCAGACAATTAGAGAATTAGAGACTATTAGAGAATGACAATCAGTTTTAAATCCCTTTTAAGTTAAATTTGTTTTAAATAACATCATTTCTTTTATTTTTTTGTATTTATTTATTTATTTATTTAACTATTTATTTATTTATTTTTTAATTTGGCTCTCTTTCAGACTAAACTGTTTCGGGAATTTCAATGCAAAAGAAAAAAATGGCTTTTGTTTAGTTTTTGTTACATTAATATTAGATTAAAATCCCTTTACAGCCATATCCTCTACTGTTTTATTGTCTAAGTGGCGGTCGTTTCGAACTAAAATGGTCCTGTGGTCCACAACAGTGGACATGCTGTAAAATTAAAAATGAATACAAAATGTAAAAACTCTAAATTGTAGATTTTTTTTTAACCCAAAAGATGTAGGAAATCAAAAAATATATATAATAATAAAAGAAAATAAAATTCTTTGGGTCTCAGCAGGATATATTGTACCTTTTTTTAATTATTATAAGACATGGTCTAGACCAGGGGTGAGTCCTGTAGGGCCGGTGTCCTGCACAGTTTAGCTCCAACTTTAATCAAACACACCTGCTTTTCGATTTGTAGTGATCTTGAAGACATTGGCTGTTTCTCAATATGCATTCTTCAGCGGTCTTGCGTCCTCATGTTCTCGTGCAACGTCATCATCAGCTGCTTAAGTTCATTTCCAATACTCAAGACCGCAAGTATGGAGGGCGCGTGAAACTTCCCGGATGTGATCTTGATATCGAGGACGCACTGATGCAGACTTGAGCACCGAACTCGCTCTGGAGGTGTGACTGGAGGTGGGAAGCACAGCATTTAATCTAGATTTATTATTAAAGTTCAGAGATTTAACTAATTTACCTCAGGAGTTTCCCTAAATGAAACGGTGAAAGTAAACATTAACATGAATATCTTAATAAAGGAATTAACACATTAAGGGTGTTTGTTTGCTGAAATTCGTATTAAAATTTGTTTTATTTATATTGTGCAGAGTATATTGATAATGTTTTTATGCAAAGATATTTTAAATATTTTGAAGAGGGGAAAAACAATATATCGTTGTATGAGTGCTGTCATGTTTAAATAATTTCCATTTAAAACGTGTGAAGGTCACGTGACCATCAGAAAGAACGCAGCATCCATTTCTCAAAGGACGCGATCTCTGGCCTCGTGGTCTCCTGAGATCGTTCTTCCGAGGACACCTGGCAAGACCAGTCTCCACAAGGACGCAAGTCCATACTCTGCGTTCTTGGAATTGAGAAACAGCCATTGATTAGCATGTTCAGGTGTGTTTTACTAATGTTGGAGCTAAACTATGCAGGACACTGGCCCTCCAGGACCGAGTATGCCCCGGGTCTAGACAATCAGCATCAGAATGAAAAAGAAATATTTTTTGTGACTTTGAACATGGCATATTTTTTGGTGCCAAATGCTCTGGTCTGAGACCTGCTTCATTCATTCATTCATTCCTTAATTTTCCTTTGGCTTAGTCCCTTATTTTTCAGGGGTACCTACGGCGGAATGAACCGACAACTATTCCGGCATATGTTTTACGCAGTGAATGCCCTTCCAGCCGCAGCCCAGTAATGGGAAACACCCATAAACTCATTCACACTCATACACTATGGCCAATTTAGTTTATTCAATTTACCTAGTACAGGTCTTTGGAGTGTGGGGAAACAGGTGCACCCGGAGGCAAACTCCACAAAGAAATGGCAACTGGCCCAGCTGGGACTCGAACCAGCGACTACCAGAGACCAGTTTCAGAAACTGCTAATCTACTTGGATTTTCATACACAATCATTTCTAAAGTTTAGAAAATATCCAGTGAGCAGCAGTTCTTTGTGTGAAAAAGTTGATGACAGATATTAGAAGAGACAAGACCAGACAGGTTTAAGCTGATAAAGACAAACAATATTTACTCAAATTACCATTCTGCAGAGAAGCATTACTAAACTCCCAACACATCAAACCTTGAAGCAGATGAGCTACAGCAGCAGAAGACCAAATTTTGTGCTACTTATTTCAGCTTAGAACAAGAAACTGAGGTTATACTTCACACATGGACAGTAAAAGATTAGAAAAAAGGTTGTCTGATCTGAAGAGTCTTGATTTGTTTGGTGCCATTTGAATAGTAGGGTCAGAAGTTGGTGTAAACAATAAGAAATCATGGATCCATCCTGCCTGGTTCAGACTGCTGGGGGTGTTATGATGTGGTAGAATTTTTCTTGGCACACTTTGAGCTCTCTAGTATCAACTTAACATAAACACCACTGCCTACTTGAAAATTATTGCGGACCCTTGGACCCATGTCCATCCCGTTATGACCACAGTGATCTCCATATTATAATGGCTACTTCAAGCAGGATAACATGCCATCATGTCGCAAAGGTCAAATAATTTCAAACTGGATTCTTGAACAGTCTCCAGTTCTCAGTCCAATGGAGCACATTTGAGATGTACTGGAACAGGAGATTTACATCATGGATGAGCAGCTGAAAAATCTGCAGGAATAACTCAAAAATGTATGTCGCAAGATGAAAAAAAAGATATGTCAATTTTATTGTGACTTGAAAAACTAGTTATAGTCTTTTCATTGAAATCAAGCTTGGGATGGATTGTTATACTACCTCGTCCTTGATCCAAATGATGGACAGTCTCTAACCTACACATATGATGAGAGAACGCAGCCATGATGAGGTGCTGCAATAAATGTCACTCTGTCCTGCAAGAGACTGGCCTCGGACGCTAATGATCTGGAACAAATCTTAGTTCATGGGTAGGGCAGACATGCTAACCGTTCTTCTCATTACACCCACCCGAGACATGCTAGAGGAGATTATGAGAGTAAAGCAGTAATTATCTAGTCACCCTCAAGCTGTTTCATAATCCTGAGGCATTATTTTAACCTATACTATAACATTTGTTTTATTTAGGATTTCCTCTCATGTGAGGGTTTGCTAAGCTCCTACAGTAAACAACAACATATCAACGGTTTAATCAAGGTTTAAATGGAGTTAAATCAGATTTGGTTCGAGTGGAATGCTTGATATGTTGGAGGCGTGACCTAATGGATCACACACATGCTCCAACATGTTGTTTACTGGTGCTCATAAATGCAGGTCTTAAAGGTTCAAATTCATTTGTGGAATTTCTCAATGCTGTCAAGCATTCATTGGATCAAAAATGTAGAGAAAACTAATAAATAACATTTAAAAGTTATTTTCTGTGTTATATATATATATGATATATAAAAATGTGTTTTTGTACTACAAATGTTTGATCCATGGTTGGTAGACATGTTATACAGTTGTTTTAAAAAGGCAGTGCCTTAAAAAAGCAAATATTTTAAATAGCTTTTATATTCATATTTAAAGCAGTGGAAACATTGCACATTCAATTCTTTTCAAAGAGATTTTATGAAATCTGTTTGAAATATTTTATAGATTTTATTTCCACTTCAGCTCACATAACTGAACAAGTATTTAGTTGCATAGCCATTATTTTTTCTAACTACTGCGCATTTGTATTGTATTTTGTCAGTCAACTTCTTGCACCTATAAAGAGATATTTCAGCTAAGAAAGCACAAATGACACCCAACAGTTTCGGTAAATTTAGAGTTTTGCAAACATTATTTGTCACAATTACATTATGTCACTCTACCAGTTTTCAATTTGGTGGAGGTCAGGGGATTAAGCTGGCCACTCCGTTACCTCAATCCTTTTTTGCCTGATACTAAGTTGTAGCTTGCTTACTTGTGTCTTTAGGGTTATTGTCTTGTTGAAATACTAGTCCTATAGCATTTTCTCTTTAGCCTAAGACAGGGAGGGTTCTGCAGGGCCGGTATCCTACAGCATTTAGCTCCGACCCCTATTTTATACACCTGAACCAGCTAATTAAGCTCTTAGGTATACTACTTTCTGGCAGGTGTGTTGAAGCAAGTTAAAGCTAAACTCTGAGAACAATTGGCCCTCAAGGACCAATTTGGGCACCCCTGGCATAGAGAAACATAAACTCTTAAAGTATTTAGAATTATTAAAACTGATCTGAGATCCATGGAAAGCGATAAGTAACGTCACAGTAAAACCAACACCACGGTAGAGTTTAACATCTCCACACCATGATTTGTATGCCACTATGCTTTAGAGTATTTACAGTGAACTGAAGCTTGAATTTGGTACCTGTGGGTTTTCTTATCTATCAATGGCTAGATTTGAAAAGAACACAATTACTGTCACCAGTTCATATTTGTCTAAAAGGCAGTAAATGTGTTGTTTGATTTTTTTTTTTTTTCCCGAATTTTGCATATGCTGGTTTTGCTTTACTTCTGGCTTACAACTGAGGTTTTCTCAGATGTCTTCTGACTGTAACTGGTACGTACACTGTAATTTTAGGAGGTTATGATTGGCGAAAATGTAAAGCATTTGAGATGATTTCAGATAAGCTTTTTTTGATTTGTGCTTCTTAAAAAATTCCCTTTCTAATTAACTTTTTTAATTACTTTTTGTTTGAATTGAACCATTTTGCTTGAATTCATTTTTTTTTACCACAAAAGATTGTATTTTATTATTTTTTGTTATATTATATGTAGTATGTAGTATTATATGTATTTTTCACAGAATTAATTAATTAATAATGTCATTAAATTCCACACTTCTATTATTTTAAACACATCACTTTCAATCTATTAGCCAATTAAACAGCCCACATTACAGAACAGTGGGGACAGTTGTTTTTTATTAAACTACTACTTCCACAAGTAATTATTTTGCAATGCACTAATCAATGCAATAGCCATATTGCTAATAACAGAAGAAGGGTCAGGCTGCAGACTAGGTGCAGATGCAATCTGAACTGCATCCAATACTTTTTAACCCTACCCCTCACAGTGGTGTCTCTAGCTCCACTGAGTGCATTGCATCTCTGAGCGATGCAGTCTCAGCTTGCATCATAAAGGCTGCATCCAGATACTATTGAATAACAGTTGTTTAAGAGTTTACTGATGTTGTCTGGTTTCTACAATGTCTTGTCCCCAAATATGGTCCCATTTTAAGCCTAAACCCTTATAGGAACAATAATAGCACAGCTCTTCTCAATAAGGTTTTGAGCTGTCATTTAAGTCCACAGAGCAAAAGGATTGGGATGAGTTCCTAAGTTTAAACCTACAATTAGAGGTTTGTTCAACTTGCTTACCCTGAGCAATAGTTAGATACAGTAGCAGTTGCTAAATATTGTCATCTGTTAAGGAATACCTGCATTTATAGCCCCTGAAAGCAGACAGAAAGATGAGCAGGATGTGGATACTGCTGAGCTCCAGTTGGTGGGGGCGTAGTCTCAGGGTACACAACACCTAACTGGTGTTTATCATATACTGTAACATTTAACGCACCACTCACAGAAAAATAAAAGCTGGCCAAAACACGCTCTCAAACATCCTTCTGACTCACTGTCTCTTTTGCACGAAATATTGTGCAATGTCACTCACTTTTAAATCACATGGCAAGTGCCATGACAAATTTCAGTTTTGGTCATGTGACCTGTTTGTGCCACGGGCATAAATAATGTTGAAAGTGATGTATTAGTTTTCATAGTGATTAGATCTTACCTGATCAGCGTTAAAAGCTCAAATATTCAGTCATATCTAAGGGAACAAAATATGATTTCTTAGGATTTTATTAAGTTGTTTCTATCCTGAATAGTAAAATAAAATATAAACTGTCAAAATTCACAGATGAATCTGTTGTCGCATTACTGAAATTAAGGCAAATGTTGCTTTTGTCTAGGGAACAATAGGATAGTGAAATATAAAGCACAGTTCAAAAAGTCAATTTTAAACCAAGCAGCTTTTACATTTGAGTGCCCAACATTCTCAGGAATAAAGGTACACGAGCTGTCACTGGGGTGGTACCTTTTTAAAAGGTACACATTTGTACTTAAAGGGTCCCTCAAAAGAATATATTAGTACCTTTTAAGAGGAACACTTTTGTACTTTTAAGGTACTAATATATACCTTTGAGGTATTAATATGGACCTTTTAGGTACAAATTTGTACCTTTTGAAAAGGTACCACCCCAGTGACAGCTTGCTTACCTTTATTTCTGACAGTGTACTTGAAAACTGTAATATCTGCATGAAGAAATTTCCAACTGCTTGGATTCCTAATAAAGGAATAGTTCACCCTAAAATGAGAATATACTCACTGTTTATATACCCTGAAGTGGTTGCAAACTTTTGTGAGTTTGTTTATTCTGCTGAATACTAAACAAGATATTTGGAAGAAAGCTGGAAACCTGTAATCATTAATATTCATAGTATTGGAATTAAATACTATGTAAGTCAGTATGTTTCCATCCATAAATGTGAATAACTTTATGCGCAAAACTGGATTATGGCATAAAAGATTTGCAAATAAAGCAGCGTTTCCATCCAACGAATCAATGCAAACAAAATCGTCACTTTCTGATTAACTGGCACCAAATGTCAACAGTAAAAACTGAATTTGCCGCAGTAGGAGAAGCTGCGTCAGTCTTTTCTTCATCTAATAAATGACTTCCACCTCAGACGGCAATCCTGACACACAGTAAACTCGCGGTAGGTGTCAGATGCTGAGCACAGACACTCTTGATTCTGGAGGTCATTTATAATATAATACCACTAGTACTTAAACGATGAGGCGTTTTAGAATGACCAAAACAACATTTCAGATGTTTAACAGTGTGCTCAGCATCTTTTCTTATCGAATAAAAAGTTTATCCTACTCCGTTATGTGCATAAGTTTTTTTATGCACATTTTTAAAATTCATGCCATCATGGTGTTTCCATCAACCGTTTTTATGCGCATATCTAAAATGTGCATAAAACCAAAAAAAAACTAATTATATAACATGAACACAACTAAATGTTCATGTTATATATTTAGTTTGTATTTTGTATAATAGATATATATTTAGGATAATAGGATCTATTATCCTTTAATAATATATAAAGGGTAATAGATATATATTTTTAAGTGTAACAAATAAAGCCATTCATGTAAATGAAGAAGAAAGAATAATTTTTTTATTAAAATATTTATTTAAAAACACTTTTTACTGCAGCTTTTACTGCATCCACCTAGCAACCACACATCAATGATGTAGAAACCTTCCAGAACACTCTAGCAAGTGCACAGCAGCAGCAAGCTGTGAATCATTCCAGGCGTGGTATGAAGGCCTGACTGTACAGATTTACTCACCTGTCATTTATGATCAGTTACAGAGCCAGCAGTACTGTTTGACTACCTAAAGCCCCAAAATACTTACCGTCCTTAGTTTAGAAGTAAAAATGTTTCAAATACCTGAGAAGCTGTATACTGTTGGCAAACGTCCTGATGACATCTAGATTGTTAATAGCCACATTTAGATGAACATGCAAATATGTGCTGTGCCTTTTTTTTTATTTGTTTATTATTCATCCACCTACAACCCAGTACTGGGAAACATCCATACGCACTCATACACAACACAGACACACTTATACACTACGGCCAGTTTAGTTTAGTCAATTCATCTACAGCGCATATCTTTGGACTGTGGGGGAAACTGGAACACCCGAAGGAATTCCACACTTACATGGGAAGAACATGCAAACGCAGCCGGGATTCGAACCAGAGATATTCTTGCTGTGGTGCGACAGTGCTAACCACAGAGAAACCGGTTGCCCTGCCTTTTTTTTCTCAATTAAAAAAATGTATATTCATCTTAAATTGTAAAAATACAGAAAATAGATGAGAAAAGCAATTAAGGCATCTGTTATTCAATAGTGATATGGATGTTTACACAAGCTCTGAAAAGCATTAATTAAAGTCACATCAATTTTATATTTTACTTTAAAGCAAGCAGGTTTACAGTATTAAACATGAAGAATTCTCTTTGTTGCTTTTAAAGTCGAAATACACTTCCATTTGTACTATAAGCAGCTCTTTAGAGTTTATAATTTAACTTGGTTGTCTTGACAGATGAAATGAACTAGTAAAGATTTCCATGTCAATTTAACAAAGCGGTCCCACACTTACCGGAGCACCTGTAGGAAACCCACGCAAATATGGAGAGAACATGCACAATCCACACAGAAATGTCAGTTATGTGTTATTAATGTTAATGTGTCATTGTCTGAATAACACAGTTGAGAACCGGGTTACTAACTGTACTGTGGTGTTGGTAACTGTACTATGGACTGGGTTGCAAGCGGATGTGGGATCGAATACTTTACCAAAGTTGGCAACCCGGCGGTGTTACAGAGTACCTAAAAGCTGAGGATAGAGACGGGGTGGAATTACGAGAGTTTTCTGGGAGAAATAACAAAATGGGAGGGTGGCGGAAGATGGGTCTGAAATACGGGAGACTCCCGGGAAAAATGGGAGTGTTGGCAAGTATGGGCTACAGTGTTAACCACTGGGCCACTATGCCACCAACAGAACTCCTAAAAGCATCTCGAAGCAAACTTTTATTGCTCTGGTTTTTTTCAAAGTGATGTCAAACTAGTTGAAGTGTATTATGGCCATCAAGTAGAAGACACATTTAATGCATATGTCTTGTTTTTGGAAATGCTACCCAAAACTGGATTTTCTTTTTTTTTTTTACTCTTTTTTTTTTTTTTTTTACTACAACTAAAGAACTTACTAAAGAAACGAGAGTACTACAGCTTTGCTGCTTCCTTATAGATAGTGCACACTACACGTTTTATGTTATTTGTTATAGTTTTTTGTTGCAAGTGTCACACTTAGGATACATTCATTTTCTTTTTGGCTTAGTCCCTTTATTAATCTGGGGTCGCCACAGCGGAATGATCCGCCAACTTATCCATCATATGTTCTACGCAGCGGATGCCCTTCCAGCTGCAACCCATCACCAGGGAACACCCATACACTCTCTTTCACACACATACACTATGGACAATTTTAGCTTACCCAATTCACCTATACCACATGTCTTTGGACTTGGACTTTGAAATGCCAACTGACCAAGCTGAGTACTAGCAACCTTCTTGCTGTGAGATAGCACCACTCAATGTTCATGTTTCATCTTTAGTTTGTATTTTGTGAGTTAATGACGTGTGTAAAATATTGCTGCAAGTGCTATTCACATAGTGAAGTTTCACAAACTAACGTTGAGAGGAGCAAGTAATATACATGTAATTTATCGCAGCTGGATTATTCCAAACTCATCATAAATAGCCCGACTAACATTATATCTTCGTTTTTTAAAGAATCCCCTTTTCCACCTCATCTCCCACTGTCCTCCTTTACCTGGTGGAGCTCTCAAGAACTAATGATCTAGTACCTCTTATATGCTCAATGACCAGGCGGGAGCCCTGGGCTCAGATATATCAGAGCTCAGGGTTCTCACAAGGGACAGCATGCCAAACCTACTATTATTATCAAGCAATATTTAATTGTGAACACTTGACATTATTGTAAACAACAAATATTGAATGAACAATAGATCATCTGTCATATTTCTATTCCTATAATTACTATAATTGCTTTGAAATTTCATTATACTGTAGCATAATACTAAACAAAATCCAGAACCATCATTTGTTTTTCCCTGATAGAGATGTTACACAAGGGTTTAATTACAGGACATTAAAGCAGAGTGATATGAATTGCTGTGGGAGGCTGAATGGCAGAGACATCCATGGGACTTCCCGATACCCATGCATTTGCACGTGAATTGGGTTCCCATGCTTAAGAAGGCATCCGCTGGTGCTCTACATTGCCTTTGGAGCGGCACACCACACTTTCACACCCCCCGCCACGTAGGGCAAGGAGACAGTAATTAGCCTCCTGCTGCGATTGGCAGCTTTAAGCGAGACCTCCCTGCTGCGTATAGACACCCTCACCCCGACACACGTGGTCAGATGGATGAACGGACGCTGCACCATGGGACAACATTACCCTCCCTTTACAATAGTAATTTCATTGAAGAGTAAACAAAACATCCTGTTTATGTGGAAAGATGAAATTTGAGGCAGAAGTGCTATATTGTTCCTGCTTGTAACAGCGTTGCTAATCCAAAGGGCTCGGTTACATAACATTCCAGAGAATTCTTGACGACGCTTATTGTCCTGGGACTCTCTTCTGAGCATTATCATGTATGATTCATCAGTAAAAGGACACCGATGCACAAGGCTTCTCTCTGTCTTGAGTCTTCAGTGGAGGGATGGGGAAACTTTTGGTGTTAAACTGGCATTGTCATCTTTGGCTCTTCCACCTGTTCTTTTCATAATTGCTGATGGACATGTTTGCGATATTTGCCAAAGAAACAGAACAATGTCCTGCTACTGTAATTTAATCTCCTTGAGGGCGGGATGCGGTTTTCTCTGTTTTGCGTTGTGATGATGTGGGCAAACGTGGTTTGTTCTGAAAAGAAAGCATGGTTTGTGTGGCTTTGAATCAAAGGAAAAACTCTTTCTGTGCATTACAGGTGTGGTTAGTTTCTGAAGGATCTGACATGCATGATGATGTACCTTTACCATACTTTTAAAACTGTTAAGCACACCTTTAGAGTTATAATAAATATTTTTAAGTCCATATAGTAAATGCTTTCGGACACTTAATTGCATGTAAAAGGCAAGCGAATGTCAATTTTATTTAAAACAATTAACAACCTATAGAATGCTTTTTGACCACCAGTACATGTACACTGTCTAAAATAAAGGTACAAAACCTGTCACTGGGGTGATGCCTATTCAAAAGGTCAAAATGTAATCCTTAATTGTACCTTAAAGTATACTATTGTTTAAAGGTACTAGGAGGTAAACATTTGTACTTTTTAGGTATCAATATCTACCTTTAAGTTGCAAATGTGGAAATGTAAGGTACAAAAATGTACCTTTTGAAAAGAGTGCTAAGATAGAGTGGAAATTTAGTACATTTAAAGTATATAATAGGGATGTACCGATCAGGTTTTTTTGAACCTTAAGTACGAGTCTGAGTCATTTGATTTTAAGTATCTACCGATGCCGAAACCCGATCTGATACTTCTATAATACATTAAAAAGAGGATAAAGAAGAGCGAAAAAACTGATCCAGGATGTTCCTCATTTTTTATTTAGGTTACTTTATTTTAACATTCAACAGTTTTGTTCTCAAACAGAGCACTTCTGTGAGGTAGCTTGAACAATCAAGTTATACATAACATAAATCAGGCGTGTCCAAACTACGGCCCGCGGGCCATCTGCGGCCCGCAATCAGTTTTGTGGCGGCCCGCGAGGCTTTTTATAAATTTCAATAGAATCTGGCCCGCTATACAAAAATGAACGTAATTCAATAAATAACCACCGGGTGTCGCTATTAAATGCATTCAATTAAGCAGCAGTTCTTGTTATGATCTATCTATCTATCTATCTATCTATCTATCTATCTATCTATCTATCTATCTATCTATCTATCTATCTATCTATCTATCTATCTATCTATCTATCTATCTATCTATCTATCTATATACACACAGTTGAAGTCTGAATTATTAGCCCCTCTTTGATTTATTTCTTCTTTTTTTAAATATTTCCCAAATGATGTTTAACAGAGCAAGGACATTTTCACAGTATGTCTGATAATATTTTTTCTTCTGGAGAAAGACTTGTTTGTTGTATTTCGGCTAGAATAAAAGCGGTTTTAATTTTTTTATGAACCATTTAAGGTCAATATATATATATATATATACATATATATATATATATATATATATATATATATATATATATATATATATATATATATATATATATATATATATATATATGCGTGTCTGTGTGATGTGTGTAAAATTTGGCCCGCGACAACGTTGTTTTTTTTTGCATCTGGCCCTCGGCCCAAAAAGTTTGGACACCCCTGACATAAATTCTTCAATTTTGGACGCTTGAGCTTTATAATACCTCCAGACTGCAGACATACTTGTGCTTTCCGCTTAAAGCTGCTTCCATGCTCTGCTTTGCCGGCATTTAACTAACAGCATCTCTTAATAAGCGGATTGGTGTGTTATACACTGAAACCAATATGAGTCATTCTTGTTACAAATGTAGCAGTATTCAGTATCAAACAGACAAAGCCATAGTTGCATGTGTTACATTTAAATCTATGCATTTGGCAGACACTTTTATCACTTGCATTGAAGGCACAAATTTTTATCAATTCTTACTTTAGCTGATAATCAAACCCATGATCTTGTCATTGCTAGCATCATGCACTACTATTTGAGCTACAGGAAAGCTAATTTTTTGGTGGATCAGTGGTTAGCACTGTTGTCTCACAGCAAGAAAGGTGCTGGTTCGAGCCCAGGCTAGGTCAGTTGGCAATTTTGTTTGCATAATCTCCCCGTGTTGGCATGGGTTTCCATCGGGTGCTTCAGTTTCCTCCACAGTCCAAAGAAATCTGGTATAGGTGAATTGGGTAAGCTAAATTGGCCGTAGTGTACGTGTGTAATGCGAGAGTGTCTGGGTTTTTCCCAGTGCTGGGTTGCGGCTGGAAGGGCATCCGCTCCAGTGACCCCTGAACCATAAAGGGACTAAGCCAAAGCGAAATGAAATGAGTGGCAAAGCATTGCATTATATAGTAACAATTATGACTTTGATTTCAGAGAGACGGAGCAACGCAGTGGCGCAGTAGGTAGTGCTGTCGCCTCACAGCACGAAGGTTGCTGGTTCGAGCCTCGGCTGGGTCAGTTGGCGTTCCTGTGTGGAGTTTGCATGTTCGTGTGGGTTTCCTCCGGGTGCTCCGGTTTCCCCCACAGTCCAACGACAAGTGGTACAGGTGAATTGGGTCGGCTAAATTGTCCGTAGTGTATGAGTGTGAATGTGTGTGTATGTTTGCTTCCTAGAGATGGGTTGCAGGATAAGTTGGTGGTTCATTCAGCTGTGGCGACCCCAGATTAATAAAGGGAATAAGCTGGAAAAAAAACGATCCCAGAGAGACATTAAAATGGGTAAAGACTGCACAGTTGTTTATACTCCTACTACATGATTGTAGCTTGTCAGTCTGCACAAACATGATTTCCATGTCAGACTGTAGGATCTCAGCTGTCATAATGGCAGACTGAACGACAATCAAGATGTGTCAAACAGATCCATGCAAGAAAACTCACCTGGACTTTGACGTCATCCATCTATGACGCATTTAGTAATCCACATTGTGAAATGATACCTCGCAGCACACATAAACAATCTGTAGTAGTAATTTTGCTCATAATATGCATTAATCATAAAACCAGAAAAATGCGCTTTTAACAGTCTCACACAGTGTTTTGAAGTGTTCATTGTGTCATGACATTCAGCGCTCCTATTGGCTCTTGTATTGACACTCATCATAGCTGAAGTCACACTGCAGGAAAGTTTCTGAAGTCTTCTGACACCACCGGAACTTCATCTCAGAGAAATCGCAATTACTATTAAGCGGCTGTCAGTGAACATGTCAAAACAACAATCAAAGACCACAGATTTTAGCATAGGATCATTGAAATCTTTCTTTGGATTCGCCAAATTTGTCTCTGATGACCAAATGATGGCTGAAATTGCACCATGTAATTTAAATTAAAGATGCTTAAAACTGGCCAGTGAGATCCAATTTCTTGCGTTTAACCCCAATCAAACACACCTTTTCATGCTAATAAGTGGTTGTTTCTCAATACCAAGAACACAGAGACTGGATTCGCAAAGACTGCAAGAACACGGAACACATCCTGTACAAAATGAGATGCTCCAATCTTAACAAACAGCCTGTTAGGTGCAACATAGGCTCATTCTGAAAACCTAGCCGAATTATGAAGGCCTACTATTTCTGGAAATCGTGAATCACATGGCTGCATTTCATCTTTAAAACGAATGCTACAGGGCAGTATGACAGCACTACTTTTCATGCTTTCCTGCTGACCACTTACCTCCGTATGAATGGCTTTCCTGCCATTACCAGTTCATCCTGTAGCTCACTGTGTATGTTGGCGGACTTTAGATGCAAAGAAGAGTTGACGATGGGGTTTGAGTTTAATAAAAAACAGTTCCAGAAAGAAGGTTAGAAAAAGTCAAATAAACCAGTAAATAACAGGTTGAGAATGTGGTAAAATCTAAAAGTGTGGTAAAAATTTTAGCTGGATTAGCCTGTTAGGTCATCATTATAATGACACATTTAATGTACCAAAATATTTTCTAAAGATTTAGAATAAAAAAAAATAATTAAATACTTATTTTTAAAATACAAATGTATTAGATCCTAAATCGTTAGAAAAAATAGGAATCTGTTTAAGTTTTAAAATTAAAAACTGTAGCCTATTGTAGCTTTAGCCTACAAACTGGCCTCTGTCAGAATTTGGCTATTTAAATAATAAAAAATAAAATAATAATAATAATAATAATAATAAAAGAGCTTCACAATTTTTTCTAGCCTCTCTTGTAAAAAAGTACATTTGATTTGATTGAAAATTCATGGATAACAAAAATAGTCAAATTAGTTTTCAAATTAATTTTAATATAGCATTTTGCTTGGTCTTAAAGCCTTTTTCAGAGTATTAATTTCATAGCAGACAAAATAAGACAAATGAGCTCGTATGGGACAAATTCTGGATCTTTGGGCCTGCATAGTTACCATAAATAAGTTTCAAATTGGGATAATTTTGACACTTACCACCACTTTTTTCATGTTGGAGCTGGAATTTATGTATATGCTTTGATGTCAGTTGATGTACAGCATGCATCACATTGTCAGACTATTCTTGTTGACACCTTGGAGTGAAAACAGACTGAACTTGAGGCCGGTTGACCTGGTCCGATAAAATCACTACACAGACAGCATGATCGTCCTTCTCGGAACCGCAAATGGCCATGGCGTGACCGCAGTATAACTCGCACGTCTCCCTCGTCAGCCATTATTCAACACACAGGCGGAAAGCGGGAGACCAGCTCTATAGCAACCTCTCGTGACACAACCTCTCCAATGCGGCGCCTCGCGATATTTGCAAACAAAACATATGGATCTTTTTTTATTATCATTTGACAGTAACGGAGGAACGCCGCGAAATGTAGCGAAGTAAGAGTACAGATTTTTCTATAATAATTTACTTGAGTAAGAGTAAAAGTACACATATTCAAATGTACTCAAAAAGTACACGTTACCCAATAATTTTACTCAAGTAAATGTAACGAAGTAAATGTAAGTCGTTACTACCCACCTCTGGAAGTTTAAGGAAGGAGCAGGGTGGGTCAATCAATTGGTCAGTCAGTCCATCAGTGGACAGCAGCCTCTGGTGAATTTACAAGTGAACAGCAAGCGTGAATGGCACTCAAGAGAGAAATGTGAGATCTGAAAAAGTGTACACAGCGGCCTCTGGTGGATTCACGAAAAAAAACTCTACCTCTAAAAAACTCTAAAAAACGTACCTCCTCGGACTTATTTGCCTCTCTACAGAATTGTATGTAGGGATTTGTATCAGAATGAGCCTGGGTTGGTTAGGTCAGTTCCAAAGCACATAGTATCAGAAACAGTTTGTACACCATGAAAAGAAAGACACTTATATACCAGCATGTGTTCGATTAAAAATATAGACTGTGGAATGCATTTTTAACAGAAATATTCTGTAGATTAAATTTATGAATGAAAAATGTTAAAAACAGTAGATTACTGGCATATTATTTTTCTGTAAAATCACGAAAGGAAAAAAAAACAGCAAACCATTGTGGACGATATATTGTCTTTGTTCATGTCCAAGATGAACTGAAAATAATTGATTTTATACTGAATCTTTTGTTTAAATGTAACTGTGTAGTTACCAGGGCAATGTTAATTGCAATCACACATGTACACATTAATGCATCTAATGACTTTACATTTTTATGCACTAAGCTACGATTTTGTGAACTGAACATTGTATCAGTTCATGAAATACGGTTATTTTCTGTAAATTTAAACAGTTCTATAAAACCTCCGTATTTTTTACGGAAAAAAATATGCAATCACAGCTGCTGGTATTTTTCTGTAAATTTAACAGATATTTTACAATATAAGAGCTAATTGTGCTAATTAACACTTTCCAAAGTGTTATTTTAACACCTTCATAGTGGTTCCCATATAAACTCTGAGGGAGTGTTAATTTTAACTCTAAGGTACTTAAATCTACTGTCTAAAATTTGCAGTGTAGACATTCTCAATGTATTAAAATAATTCCTTTAATTTCAGTGTTTTGTAAAGTAGGCAGCATTTTCACATCAGTCTCATGTCACCCAATCACTCAAACTTCACCTGACAAAACTTGGTTTCATTCAAAGTTATTTTTGGACTATTGAGGAAGTTTCAATTTCTTAAAGTTTTAATGTTGGGTTTCAGAGTACAATAACCTATTGTTAAGGAATGAGGGGATATTTGGTTTCTTAAATAATAATGGAGAGTTCAAATGTAATATCGAATCCACTCTACAGGTAAAATTACAAACAAGTACATCACATGTGCTGTAGTGTGTTAGTCACCTCATAAAAAAAGTGTAAATCTTTAAAACACGATAAAATATGTTCTTTATTAAATGTTCGTTAAATTAATATATTATTTTTACAATCTTTAAGAAACATAATGAAAGTGGATTCATTTTAAGTATCAGCCGATTATTAGGACGACTTTAAATATAATGAAGTACTTCTTCCTACTTTGACAAGGGTGTATTTACAAACATCTAATTTATGTTTGTTGGACTTTTCCTGAACTTATGATTTACCACTTGAAATCCTATACAGAAAAACAAACAGTCGAGATTCAGTGATTCATGCATTCCCTGGTGATTGCAGAACAGAAACTGTTTTGCATTCAAATTGCCATAATGTTATATCAGTGTATAAAATATGGGGGTTGACGTGGTTAAATGCTTCCGGCAAGCGATGACGCATTCCTCCGCAGAACAATGAAGTTGAAAGTGACTCATGAAATCTCTCTGTATCTCATTGTTCTCCCCTGAGAAATACAGATTAGGACCAGATCTTCCAAACCAGAAGAAATCTCTACAGTCTATCTATTGTGCAGCTTCACTGTGATCTCTCCCCCTCATAGTTTTGCATTTCAGTCACCCAGCTGCGTTGAGCCCTATTTGCTTATTTATCATTCTTGATCCAGAGCATAACAACCTCTGCACATTTCCCATAATCCTCAGCACATGAATCCTGATGCAATCGCTAAGAGGATTTTGTTCGGTTACAATAATTAGCCGCAGTGAATCTCTCATCCTTTATTGGATCACTTTGAAGTATTTAACAGAACTCATCTTTTGTTGAAGAGAGAACATTGATGGCCGATTCTCCACCAAGCTCTTCTTCGAATCCACAGTGAGGAGTTTGATTCTCCAATGTCTTATTAGTATTCATCTTCTAAGCATGTCATGCGCTTCTGTACGTAATAACGAGGATGTTTTGTGACTCACAATATGCCAATATGCCTCCTTCTCCACCACAACAATAGCACCATTGTCTTGCATCTATCAACTTTTCTCTCATAATACGACAGAGAAGGGGGACAATCTGTCAGTTGGATGTTGAACATCATCTTCTGGATGCTCTAACAGACAGTGCCATTCAAAAATTGAGCAAAGTCTAAGCAAAAGTTAACTGTTAAAAGGGATAGATGTCATTACAAAGACATAATACCTTCATTCATGTTTAGAAAACATTTATTCATTCATTTTCCTTTGGTCTCAGAGGTTGCCATAAGCAGAATAAACTGCCAACTATTTCAGCATATGTTTTTCACAGCGAATGCCCTTCCAGCTGTAACCCAGCACTGGGAAACATACTGGAATACACAGGAATTGACAAACATACACTACAGCCAGTTTAGTTTATTCAATTCACCTATAGAGGACTTACCAACCTACATCACATATGACGTCACACAGGTTCCTGGTTGCAAAAAAAGACCGGTTGCAATAGCAAACATGTGTTGTGCGGACGGATGCCAAATTAAGTCCAAAAATAAAAAAACTTAACTTTTACCGGACACCACACTGCTTTTAATGCCAACCGCAGACGTCTTTGGCTAAAAGGGAGCTCTATGGGGTGAGGACCTAATTAAAAATGCTGGACTCTGCAGTTCTCATTTAGTATCATGTAAGTTCATGCTATGCTGAATCATACACATTACTCATTTTTGATTGCAGCAATGAATGATTTTAGCAAAAACAGTTAAATATGGTTAATTAAACTACGGATCCTGAATGCTTAGAATGAAATGTAAATATCTAAGTCCACATACTCTGCCATACAGGTGCAGTGCACTGTCAGAATGCAGTTGTTTTGCTTGGTGATGATTACCCCGGCCTTGTATAGCTTCGTCTTCTTTCCTCGTCTTTGTCTTGGCAGAACCTCTGTTTTAGCACTGCAAAGTTTTGAATCTGGTAATCATGAAACAATATTTATTGCGCATGACCACACAGAACAAAGTTGTAGGCATCCAAAGACTTGTAGGCCTTTAACTTCTCCCTTGTAAAATCACTTGAAGTTTCAATGAGATGCATGGTCATTTCATCTTATCCAATATCATTGTGAGGGTGCTATTGCAAATAGACCTGTCAGACAAACGCCACTTTATTGTTAATTTTGCAGAATCACTGTGCTCATCACTTGATGACACACTGTTGTAATACACTGAAAGCATTATTTAAAAAAAAAAAAAAAAATATATATATATATATATATATATATATATATATATATATATATACACACACACACATATATATTATATATACATATATACATATATATATATATATATATATATATATATATATATATATATATATATATATATATATATATATATACATACATACATACATATATACATACATATATACATACATATATATATACATACATATATATATATATATATATATATATATATATATATATATATATATATATATATATATATATATATATATATTGAGTAGATATTATACATATATATAATATCTACTCAATATAACTTATTTCTAAGACAACAAACTCTGTACCGCATCAGATGTCCTTCCCTCGCTATAAATGCTAGTGCTTTTTCAGATGAGACGTTAAACCAAGGTCCTGAGTCTCTGTGATCATTAAAAATCCCATGGCACTTCTTGTAAAGAGCAGGGGTGTAGCCCCGGTATCCTGGTCAAATTCTCTCTATTGGCCCTTACCCATCATGGCCTCCTAATAATCCCCATCCACAGAATTGCCTGTATCACTGTCTCCCCTCTCCACTAATACTGGTGTGTGGTAAGCGTTCTGGCGCCGTTGTCCTATCATTCAAGTGGATGCTGCACACTGGTAGTGGTGTGGAGAGACCCCCCCTCATGATTGTGAAGGGCTTTGGGTGTATGGTCATACACAATAAATGTGTTATATAAATGTACACACAGTACATTACATTACGCATCATGGGTAATGGCTATAACTTGATTTAGAAGTAAAAAATCCGGGTTATGGTTGGGCAAAAAACTGCAGGTCATCTTCTCAGTTGAAATCTTCAGATGTGGATTTTACAAAGTTTATTTAATCTACAGTGTGCATCTTCCTCTGCTTGAAAACAGCGTTTTAGTGTTCTCATAAATGCACTCATGAATGCCACAGCAGAATGAACTGCCAACTTATCCAGCACATGTTTTACACAGCGGATGCCCTTCCAGCTGCAACTCTGCAACGCAGAGGCTCGAACCAGCAACCGACCTACTGCGCCACCGCGTCACAGGGAATAAATTGTTTAAAAAAAATTTTTTTTGGCTTTATAAAATTACGGTTAAAGCACTGATAACTCATGGACTGTTTTGATGATGTTCATGGTACCTTAAACATTTCAGGATCCTTGATGTCTAATAAAAAGCTCTCTGATATTATTAAACACACTTTCAGTTCCGAAGATGAAAGATCTTATGGTTTTAAAACAAATTTAGTTGGACAAATAAATAACAGAATTTAAATTTTGCGTGAACTATCCCTTTAAGAAGGTCTGTTGCTTTCTTACGCCAAGGAATATCACTGTCCGAGGTGGGGAGAAAGCATCTTGCCCATTTCATCCATTACACAACAGTTCTGGTGCACTACGGTATGCGGCTGTTGGTGCAATTACACCAGCGGGCATCTGCTTTGTCTCCCGTGCTTCTCATCCCAAGTAGGGTCCTCCAGGCCTGCAGATAATGTGTGCACAAAGCCACTATTATGGCCCATGAAAAAATGGCCCTATACCCTGGGTGCAAACTTGTCTCAGGACTTGTGCCTCATTCACACATAGTTTCCGCAGCAGGTCAATGGCAGTTGCTAAGATGCTGGATTGGCTGCCCATTACCAGTTCAACTTCCCAGCCAAGGTTGAGCCCCTAGCTTAAAGGAAGGTGCCTGCTTCTTCTGCGCGATCAAAATGCACAGCTCTGGGTTCTCATACTGGGGTGTAGTTTTTACCTGCCCTTATAAATACAACTATTGAGATCTCAGATTAAACACAGAATGAAGATGAGACTGGAAAACAACAAAAAACGTGTATATTGTCAAAGAAAGCTCAAGGGAGGGCAGAAACCAGTGGAAGATTTTAACTCTTAACCGCACATGTCATCACCGCATAGCAATTTATGGATGGCAGCACATTCTCTTTGAGTTATATACCTTACATAGGGAGGATGTGATGGATATCCTTTTACATATCACTTTAAGTATTTAAGACTTTAGTCACGTTACTCTTTTGTTGTCTTATAAAGGCTTTAAAACAAAATGTCAGAGTGACCCATATTCTATTTACAGTTACCGGCTTGCTAAAATAGCGGCATGTCCTCAGTTTCTTTGTTCTCCACAGTACATAAACAATGCATTTAGTTTTAATGCAGGTAAGTCTCTTTGGATCCACAGTGCATCCGGAAAGTATTCATAGCACTTGACTTTTTCCACATTGTTTTATGTTACACCCTTATACCAAAATTCATTAAATTCATTTATTTCCTCAAAATTCTACACACAATACCCCATAATGACAATGTGAAAAAAAAAAGATTTTTGAAATTGTTGCAATTTTATTACAAATTAAAAAACCTGAAAATCATCAGTCATATGGACAAAAGTATTGAATAAAGAATTGTCTTGAGGCACAAGGCTGGGGAAGGTTACTGAAAAGAATTCTGCTGCTCTGAAAGTTCCAATAAGGCAAGGCAAGGCAAGGCAAGTTTATTTATATAGCACATTTCATACACAATGGCAATTCAAAGTGCTTTACATAAACAAGAATAAAAGAAACAAGTAAAATAAAAATAAAAACAAATAATAAAAATGCGTAAAAACAAAACAAAACATAAAAACAGGTAAAATGTGATATAAAAGAATGAAGAAGAAGAGAAAAACATGATAGTGCAATCTGTCGGACGCAGCACAGTGCTCATTCAGTAAGGCACAGTGGTCTCCATCATCTGTAAGTGGAAGATGTTTGGAGGTTTGTAAGTGGAGGCCTGTGACCAAACAGAAGCCACTCCCCATTAGGAATTTGCCAAAAGGCATCTAAAGAACTCTCAGACCATAAGAAACTAAATTCTCTGGTCAGATGAGACTAAAATTTAACTATTTGGAGTGAATCTCAGGCGTTATGTTTGGAGGAAACAAATAGCACCTCAACTTAAAATACCGGCAGACAATCCCAACTAACTAACTCTGTGTCACCGCATAACTATAGATGTGTTCGAAAATAATGAGAATATATATATGTATTCTCGAGTTCGAGTCCGAACGTCCGATTCCGATTGAATCTAAAATCGCATAATCAGCAATCACGTGATCGATTCTAGACTTCCCTATATTTAAATTATAGTTATTTTTTAATGATAAATGGAAAGCTAACATTTGATGTTATGCATTTAGGACATTTTTATTTGAAACTATTAAATAAGTTTTGTCCATTTTGAACACTAAAGAAATGAAAATCAATAAAACAACGCTCACCACCAAGCTGCTGCAAAGCTACAGCTAAAAAAAAAAAAGAGATCTTGAAAATTTTTTGTTTACTACATTTATTTATTACATTTTAATTCTTAGCTGGGCGACGCAGTGGCACAGTATGTAGTGCTGTCGCCTCACAGCTAGAAGGTCGCTGGTTTGACCCTGGGCTCGGTCAGTTGGCATTTATGTGTGGAGTTTGGATGTTCTCCCCATGTTCTCCCCAAGTGAGAACATGCAAACATGCACTTCCTCCAAGTGCTCTGGTTTCCCCCACAGCCCAAAGACATGCGGTACAGGTGAATTGGGTAGGCTAAGTTGTCCATATTGTAAGAGTATGAATGAATGTGTATGGATGTTTCCCAGTGATGGGTTGCAGCTGAAAGGGCATCCGCTGCGAAAAACATGTGCTGGATAAGTTGGTGGTTCATTCTGCTGTGGCGACCCTGGATTAATAAAGCGACTAAGCTGAAAAGAAAGTTCTTAGCTGACATTTCTTTGAAATTTACAATGAATTCTTTTGCAGAATAACAAAAAGGTCAAATGCATTCAGACATATTTCTTTCATGTATATTTTTTGACACCACAATACCAATGTTTTATCTTCAGATGAGTGAAAAGTCAAAATTATAATGATGCAGATTTCAGTAATAACAAATGGAAATATTTGTAAAAACATTTGATCTTCTGACCAACTGTTGTCAAGGTTACAATTCACTTGTTAAAATCAACTTTCAAACTCCAGTAATGAATCGCAAAATGACTCTTTAAAGTTGTGGGGTTACCAGCATTCTTTAATATATTCTAGAAGAGAAGAAAGGGAAGAAATGTTGACTTACTCTTATTTAAAGATAGTACATTATACCTGATCTTTAAAATGATAGATGGACCCAAATTCTAAATATTTCAAGGCTTGATTCTGCTAAATGTTTTGAGTTTTAAGAAGAAAAAAAAATCAGCTGTGTGTGTGCGAGCGAAAGAGAAAGAGAATGTGCTAGGCCTTGTGGGATTAATCAGGTTATTTAACTGCTGTTTATTTACACTGTGAAGGGATGATTTTCTGGGCTGCACTCTCTGACAGCTAAAATCAGCCAGGCTTTATTTTCCCAAGAACCATACTAAGCTCATGACACATGCAATCTGGATTAAACCGCAGCCCTGCGCTGATACTCCTGCCTCTGGCAAAGGCCATCAAATGTGTTCCCTGCTTTGGCAGGTTTGATGGGTATGGCATGTGATGTTTGGACAGAAGGTTTTTAAAAAGACATCAGTTTATCATGAAGTGCTGGTGCATTACATCAGTCTCACTCAGTTAAATAAACCGACTGGCTCCAACAGAGCAATCAAGCTCAGAAAAACAGCAGAGAGCTCTTGGTGTGAGTGGTGTGCTTCACTCTTCAGCCAGATTTGGACAAAACACAAATTTCTTACACCATGTAATGTGCTCTGGCTAATGGATTATGGTGCACAAAAGGTCATTAATGAGAACGCATATTTTATAGAAAAGTATTTTGAATGTGTGTCAAAAGAATAGCAAGGAGTTGGTTTTGTTAGGTTTTCAAATATTTACATTTTCAGTTTTCTGAAGAAACCACTGTTGAAAAGTAATTTTGTTTTTTCCCTAAAGATTAACATATTTTCTTCTTGGATCAGAAAATGCCTTTCTATTTTGTTGTAAATAACCTTCAGGGTTCTGCAGGGCTTGATATTGGACTCTTTTCTTTTTTCTATTTGTATAAATTGACTCACTAATTATTGTTTTGACAAAGTTTCTCATCTCAGTTAAAATTAATTATAAAAAATATATAAGCTATCATTTACCCCAGGACTACTTCTGAATTAAAACATTTCATTTAATGATCTACACTACCTGACAAAAGACTTGTCGCATATCCAAGTTTTAGGAACAACAAATAATAACTTCACTTCTAGTTGATCATTTGGTATCAGAGGTGGCTTATATGAAAAGCAAAGGCCTCGAGATTATGCTTACTTTACCTAAATAAAATATGATCGTGCCTTGACTTTGCTTGGACAAAAGTCTTGTCACTTAACAGAAATAATGTACAGTATAGAACATAAAGTCATGCCCAAACCATGATTTTTCCATCACCAAACATGACTGATTTCTGTGAGAATCTTGGATCCATGTGATTTCCAGTATCTTCTGCAGTATTTGTGATTATTGGGATGCAGTTCAGCAGATGATTTATCTAAAAAATCCACCTTCTCCCACTTTTCCTTTACTAGACATCAAGTTTTTATTTGTTGCTCTCACAACAGGGATAGGCAACAAGACTTTTGTCAGATAGTGTATACACAGTTAACAAGAATTTGTCCTTCGTCTTAATTTCGCCATGCAGATGACACATTGTACACATTTCTGGCATTAATAATAGGAAAAATTATTTTCAAAAACTGGCCTGTCCTTATTCATTTAATAAGATTTTGTTTGTGTGTGTGTGTGTGTGTGTGCGTGCGTGTGTGTGTGTGAGTGAGGTGTGTGTGTGTCGATCTGAAGCTCTAAAAGATTTGCTGTCACTTTTTATTTCCAACCTTTTCCATCATTACACCTCTGGCTGTCATAAATCTTCAAAGCAATTACTTCTGTCGACTTCACGGTCCTGATTAAAGTTTAAAGGTGATTATGATTTCTCTGTTGCTTCCCAGAGGCAATGGATCTGTGAATTTGATACTCCTGCACAATTATATATTAAAATCATGTCTTCTTCCTCTGTAACCTTTCAAGCCATTGTAACTTGTTTTGTTAGGTTAAATTCTTTATTTGGAGTCATATAGTGCTTTTGTCTTATTTAAATAGATGTATTGCAGTATGCAACATGTCAAACATTTTCTATAAATGAAGATTATTTTTCTAGCGTGCAACATCCCATTATTATTTTAACCAGACTGACTTGTATAACAGTGTATTATGTGTTATTATCACAGGGTTTTTGTATCAATTTAGTTGGCTTCATGAACAAATCATATTAAAGCCATGTCAAACACTGCTTATCCTGTATCTGAAAATTCTGCAATGCATTTTTAGACTTGGTCTGTGGTAAAGAAACTTATGTAAGCAGAACAGCAAACTTAAAAGTCTCAGCAAAATGTTGAATCCACCACAGATATGAGATGAATAGATCAGAAGCTCCAAAGACAGTGTTATATAACACTAACAGTCATTAGTGTTCTCCTTATGTTTATTTACTCACTAAAGGCCTGCTCTTGAAGAGAAATAGAGATTGAAGGAGGTGTACAGAAACTTGGCTGGACGCGTCTTATGTCTCGGCTTGTGCAATGCTGAACAGGTCAGTTCTGGTATGTACTACTGCTTGTTTATATGTCAGTGTGGGAACAATTATTCTCTTCCCAAAATAAACTGTTATGAAGTCAAATTATTTGTGACACTGAAAGTCAAATGCATCTTCTGAGCCTCCCTGTTTAGGTCTTATGCAGGCTTTCCGTGTAATTTAAAGCAAGCATTCCTCTGATTCCTCCATGACTTTTAGATTGCTAGTTCTACTGTGCAGTATCTGTGAAATTCTGTGCTGGGATTATCCAACGTGTTCTATCACGGGGCAAGTATACGCGAAGAAGCTGACAGCCCGCTGGCCATTGGCTAACTTGACTTAAAATCATTACATGCAATTACAAACACCACCCTTCTTCGGGAGCAATTTGCTCAGGCATGCCTGATCAAGTAAAAAAGGAGCCGCTCTGATTCTTGTTGATGTGCTGATTTACATGTTGTCATGTCATGGTGCTTCCCTTTTAACACCTGAGATTCTGTGCTGATATTTACTGCATTGAAAATACTACAGTAAAAATCTTTAGAGCAACTGAAGAAATATTGTTTAACATCACAGGCCGATACACTACAACCTAATGCAGCAAAGAGATAGAGGTTTGTCTTAATGCACTAGTCAATGAAAGAACAGCAATGAAGTAGAATAGGTCTTTATGGGTGGTAACATAAAACAGTTTAAAAATGCTTTCACATACAGTCACGCTATAGCTTACAGTCAAAGGCATTTTACTGGTAATCTCTACAATGATTTGTTTGGATCTGTATAGGTTTTTACTCAGAACAGTACACATAATTTAAACCAATCACAGAACTCAAGATTTGTGACATGTAGTAGCTAATGACTTATAAAAAATATGTTAACATTACAAAAGTTACTCAGTTAAAAGAATGATGTCTTTTGTTGATTTATTTATTTTTGTGGTCATTTTAGATTTCACATTATAGTTGGTGCCGATATTGGACAGAAATATAGTGGAATTGTACTGTGGGCATCCCGAGTCCCTTTCCCCATCCTATCCCCTGATCTCTCTTTTCAATTTCATTTCCCATCAATACATATACTGTCCAATTATGAAACCAAAAAATATTTAAAAATTTTTTTGTTTGTAATCACAAGCAAAACTGCAGAACTTCAAAATAACTGTTTCAATAACAAATGCTTGCTGTACTTTAACTCATTTGTAGGGCCAGATGGAATCTGTGGACATTTTTTGCTATTTCTGCGCAGAATTGTGTTAAAAATTTGCAGATTCATGCAGACTTATTTTGTGAGTATCATAACTAAAACCTTAATATATGAACTAAAAAGTAATACCTTTTTAACTTGCATTTAATGTTTACAATGCAAACACAATTAGATCCACTTTGTTTGGTAAACAAAGCAAGTCTTAATATATCTACTAAAAAAGAAAAAATATTACTTTACAAACTGTTTTGTTTAATAAATTATATGAACATTTTCATATAATTCATTTAGAATAATTTAAAAAATTGAATAAATATAAATTTACACACATTTACACAAATAATTAAACAGAATCAATCATAGGATAAAAATCTGCGGAATTCTGTGCGTGCAGATTCTGTTGGGGCCTACTCATTTAGTTATTAGTGATTTAACCTTTGAATTGATGGTTGATTTGAATAAAAAAGCATAAATATAAAATGTGTGCATAATCACTGACACATAGATAAACACTTTATAGCTGGTCTTTAAGTATACTGACTAAGGCAGGATTTTCAGCTGTTGTATTTTTCCATCCATCCCAGGAAGAAATAAATGTGAGATTCATTTGTTTTCCACACCGAATGAAGAATAACACATTTAAATGACAAAAGAAAGAAGTAAAAAATTTATAATTTGAAGTCCCATATGACCATTTAAAGTTGAAGTCAGAATTTTATTTATTTATTTTTTTTATTTTTTTTTTGCCAAATGATAATAAACGGAGCAAGAAAATTTTCACAGTATGTCTGATAATATTTTTTCTTCTGGAGAAAGTCTTATTTGTTTTATTTTGCCTAGAAAATAAAGTTATTTTTTATTTTTTATGAACAATTTTAAGGTCAATATTATTAGCCCCTTTAAGCTAATTTTTTTCCTATACAGAACAAACCATCGTTATTTGCCCTTAATTACCCTAACCTGCCTAATTAACCTAGTTGAGCATTTAAATGTCACTTTAAGCTGTATAGAAATGTCTTGAAAAATATCTAGTAAAATATTATTTACTGTCATCATGGCAAAGAGAAAATAAATCAGTTGTTAGAAATGAGTTATTAAAACTATTATGTTTAGAAATGTGTTGAAAAAATCTTCTCTCCATTAAAAAGAAATTGGGGAAAAAATAAACGGGGCTAATTATTCAGAGGAGCTAATAATTCTGACTAAAGTCAACTATACATATGACAATTTTTTGTTAACTAATGCGTTCAGATATATTAGCTGTTTATTAACTATAATTGTATATATGTTTATACATAGCCATATCTAAATATAATTATATCTAATATGTTTGAACAAAGGCGATGAGTGGCGCGGTAGGTAGTGCTGTCGCCTCACAGTAAGAAGGTCGCTGGGTCACTGGTTCTATTCTCGGCTCAGTTGGCGTTTCTGTGTGAAACCCTGCGTTCGCGTGGGTTTTCTCTGGGTGCTCCGGTTTCCCCCACAGTCCAAAGACATGCGGGGATGTCCGACATGCGGGGATCCTCCGTGCATGTGGTACAGGTGAATTGGCTAGGCTAAATTGTCCGTAGTGTATGTGTGAATGTGTGTGTGGATGTTTCCCAGAGATGGATTGTGGCTGGAAGGGCATCTGCTGCATAAAAACTTGCTGGATAAGTTGGCGGTTCATTCCACTGTGGCAACCCCAGATTAATAAAGAGAATCAGCCAAAAAGAAAATGAATAAATATATGCACATATTTTAAAAAAATATTAAAGGTATTCGTATTATAACTGCAGACGTCACAGTGGCACAGTGGGTAGCATGTACACCTCACAGCAAGAAGGTCGCTGGTTCGAGCCTCGTCTGGGTCAGTTGGCATTCATGTGTGGAGTTTGCATGTTCTCCCTGTGTTTGTGTGGGTTTCCTCCCTGTGCTTAGGTTTCCCCCACAGTCCAAAAACTTGTACAGGTGAATTGGGTAGGCTAAATTTGTCCGTAGTGTATGTGTGTGAATGAGTGTGTATGGATGTTTCCCAGTGATGGGTTGCAGCTAGAAGGGCATCTGCTGCATAAAGCATGTGCTGGATAAGTTGGTGGTTCATTCTGTTGTGGCGACTGCAGATTAATAAAGGGACTAATCTGAAAAGAAAATGAATGAATGAATGAATGAATGAATGAATGAATGAATGAATGAATGAATGAATGAACAAAGCTAATTGTTGTCAACCTTTTGTCATTGCATTTTTTACAGTTTTCTATTCTGGATTTTATGTTTGTTTGTTTGTTTGTTTGTTTGTTTGTTGCTGTTGTGTTTTTTTAAGATGAGGGCATGGCATGCAATCTGACTAATCTGTCTTATTTCTATCAAGTGACAGATCAGTACGTGCCTAAACACTGTAGCATTTGAATGGATGATTATATACAATATAGAAAGTGATTAAGAGTTGTTAAGCCTGTTTGTTTTGCTGTTCTACACAATTATATGTTTAGTTGTATTTTTCCTTGCTGTCCTCAACTTTTCAGAACAGACTTGGGATCCACCAGAGCCCCTGGTATATGCATCTTTATTTTCAGTTGACGTCAGAATTATTAGCCCTCCTACACTATTAGCCCCCTCAATATTTTTTTCCACAATTTCTGACAAGATTTTTTTCAACACATTTCTAAACATGATAGTTTTAATAACTCATTTCTAATAACTGATTTATTTTATCTTTGCCATGACAACAATACATATTATTTTAGCAGATATGGTCCACGATACTAGTATTCAGCTTAAAGTGCACTTTAAAAGCTTAGGTTAACTAAGTTAGGGTAATTAGGCAAATCATGGTATAACAGTGGTTTGGTCTTTAACCAATACAAAACATTTCTTAAGGGGGCTAATAATATTGACCTTAAAATGTTTTTTTTTAATGAAAACTGCTTTTATTTTAGCTGAAATAAAATACATAAGACTTTCTCAAGAAAAAAAAATATGAAAGGAAATACTGTAAAAAATAAAAAATAAAATTTTTGCTCTGTTAAACATCATTTGGGAAATATTTGAAAAAGAAAAACTATTCCCAGGAGGGCTAATAATTTTGACTTCAACTGTATGACAACCGAGACACTGCTGCATTCATTATTAACTTTGTTAAATATCATCAATCCCTCTGAATCCCCTCTCGGATCGCTGTTGCAAACAAACATTTTTCAAATAGAAGGAAGAAGGACCATATGCCAAAAATGGCCTTAGGTCTAGACAGGTTTTATAAGCATACCAATAGTAATTGCTCCAATATGCCTGCCTGGAATGAGCATTGCATTGTTGCAGGGTCAGTCAGGTCCTTTCACATACCTGGTGGAAGGTGAGGTAGTGATTGGTGGACGGTGTTTTGCATTAGATTCAGCAGGTGGCTTGGACAGCGTTAAAGTATCAGATTTAATCCACGAGAAATGGGGATGTTTATTTTAGTTCACCAACTGATTTACCACTGCAAACCTTTCAGTGTGCACGGTGCCTCCTTATTTAGAGAACCTGATTGTTGTTTAGTCTACTGCATATAGAAATATTAACCAGCTACAATGTTTTATTGCTTATTTGTGATTGGTTAGATCTGCTTAATATAGCATCAGACATATTTGGATACTAATGCCAAATGAATAGGATTGCTAAAATATGAAATGGCTCATTTTAGTTACAGCATGTAGTTTACATGTTATGATAAAGCAGTATACAGTTGAAATCAGAATTATTCGCCCCCCTGTTTATTTTTTCCCTAGTTTCTGGTGAACGGAGAGATTTTTTTCAACACATTTCTAAACATAATAGTTCTAATAACTCATTTCTAATAACTGATTATTTTCTCTTTGCCATGATGACAGTAAACAATATTTTACTAGATATTTTTCAAGACACTTCTCTATTGCTTAAAGTGATATTTAAGGCTTAAATAGGTTAATGAGATTATCTGGGCAGGTTAGGGTAACTAGGCAAATTTTTGTACAATGATGGTCCAAACTATCCAAAAATATATAGCTACTATCCAAAAATATATAGCTTAAAGAGGCTTTTAATTTTGACCTTAAAATGTTTTTTTATTAAAAACTGCTTTTTGTTTAGCCAAAAGAAAACAAATAAGACTTTCTCCAAAAGAATAAAAATTATCAAACATACTGTAAAAATGTCCTTGCTCTGTTAAACATCATTTGGGAAAATTAAAAAAAAGAAAAAAAATCAAAGGCGGCTAATAATTCTGACTTTAACAGTATGGGTCCAAGAAAATATAGTCTTAAAGTATCAAAAAAAAAAATGATACCGCTTTTATTTTCTTTAAAATGTGTTCTTTTTAATTGTATGTTTGTTTTTTGAGCAAAAAATAATGACCATCATACTTTTGGCATGAATTACAGAATGACATAAAATGTCATTGACTATAATGATAGTTTATGTATCAACAAAGCTCATCAGACATATTTAGAGCAAGAATCATTTTCTGACATATTAAAAAGCTCTATTTAAGGATCAAAGACAATTACTTGCAATTTTCAATGTTTATATGTTGCCAATGCTTTTATGTACTAGTTTTAATCATTTGTTTCCCGACAACATTTTTAATAATTTGAAATATAACCAAATCATTCGATATTTGAATTTCATGTGCTTTTTATGTACTGTATATGAGGCAACATCATAATGGGACATCTCATCTTTTGACCTTCACATCAACTTAAAAATATATATATTTGTGAATGTATTAAATAGTTTATTTTATTTAAAAAATTTCTTTAATTCCAGATGAATTTCAGGTTGATTTTAAAAACTTATTTCTATGAAATGAACCAGATTTTCACATGCTGCCTGCCATAATATGTTTGCACATTGTTCAGTGAATTTACCAATAATAAATTTAGCTTAAAAACTTGGTTTTAAATGCTTTTGCAAATCTCAGTTCACCCACATAGATATTTACTTAGAAATCTCTTTATGACATTACCAATATAAAATAGATATAGCTGCCTGTGTTTTCGGTTTGACTGACAACATAAATGCACTTTGTGATTTTAGTTGATTTGGGTTAAAGAGGGCCATCAATCTTGTCTGTTACCATTACGTTTCTTCTACATCCAGTCAAGCAGAATGAAGGGCAGCTTCACATATGATTTTCATGCTTTTCAGTTCTCCAGGACCTTTGGATCGGCCACAGACAGTCATGAAATGGACTGAGGCAAGGCTGATGACAGCTGGGACGAGGCTCTCGTCCGCACACATAGATCCTCAGATGGTTTGCCTCTTGCCCTTCAATAATCCATGCATGAGGAGAAAACCAGAAGCAGTCTTCTCAGGGGTATCATTTACCGGCAAACACTGCGCAGCCAGTGCACACAACAATAGGTAGGTCTATTTGACAATGTGACACACAAATTTTAAAAAGGTGACACAGATTGAAGACCCATAATTATAGTATCATCTATGGAAGTAAATAGCCAGTGAGCAACATAAGCTAATAAACTGGGTAGCTCCCCGAATGAGCCTTTCTAACACATACAATACAAACTCCCTTTGCATGTCTTAATATGCAAATAAAAGATTTGCATCTTCAAAATATGCCTGATCTGTCTTTAAAATAAAGTTATGCTAAACATCCTTGTTACAATAGGACTTGAATTCATCATTAATTAATTTTGTCTTTAACGGCTTAAAAATTGACAAATTTCTTATTGTATTAACACCTACAAATGCTATTCATTATATTACATATAAACTTTATAAGAAACCAACACATGTGTTTATGAAAGATATTTTATTAGTGTTACAGTTTACAAATGATTCAATTTATTTCCATGCTGTTTGTTAGAGACCATTTTGAGGGATGTAAACAAAAACAATCGCCCCGACGTATTTCCTGTTTTACATTTTTAATTTCTATAGCATCCGAGAATCCAAAAAGAGCCACATATTGATGAAGAATGTTATGTATTGTTGCTTTCTTTATGCACAATGTTTGTATTTTTGCCATTATTCATCTAAAATATTCTTTTGTTTTGCAGATTGATGTAGTGCTATTCTGATTTTAGTGCTGGCATATTGTTTTTATTATCTTACAGATAAGATTCTAATATTTTGTTTGTTTTACAGAATGTGGTATCACAACAGCAACTTGTCTTTGCTAACTGTGGGTCTTTTGAGTTGCCTGTTCTTTGTTGAAAACACATCAGATTGTAAACAATATACAATATATTTGCATTAGTGTTAGGGTTAAGATATTTTGGGATGTTAGTAAAGCTTTAAAGAACTTTAAACTTTTAATTTGGCCCATATATGGGCTCATTTGTCCTATGTTCGACCACTAATGAATTGTAAAAACAACTGATAGAAGAAGGCTTTAAGACAAGGTTAGTTTTTAATTATTCAACTGGAAAAGTTAAAAGAAGAAAGTTGAATGAGCTGACCAGTTTGTTATTTGCCTTTTAGGCAACTAGGTTTTCCCTATTTTACTATTTTATTCCTATGTTTTATTTAAAATGCTAATCTCATAACATTATTTAGAAAACTGTAATAACTGACTGTTTAAATGAACATTTGTAAATATATATATACTTCTTAGTATAACAGTATTGTTATGGTGTAATATGTTTGGTATCAAAGAGTGTGGCTAATCTCATCAACCAAAGTTTATTGCTTAAAAATCACTAAAGTGCAATATTTAAAGCTCATACTTGACTAAAAAATTACACTTCTTCATTTTTAAAGAAAAAAGAACCACCCCTTTCAATAGGCTGGCTGGCCTGAACAGACATTTAAAATGCCTAATTTGCCTAAATGTTTTGTGGGCTATTTAGTTATAAACTCTTTTTTAGGAAAGATGATGTCCCTAGCTTCAGTTTGTAAAGGTTTAGTTAAAGAAAGCCTGCTAAAGTGAGCCTTTATTCATGGGCAAGAATCAAGGAGAACAAATTAAGTGAGACTTCAACAAAAGCCAAGAAAGCCAATGCAATTATCTCCCTTGACAACCCACAGACTCTCCATATAAACTTTTTAACTCAATTTCATCTGATTTTCTGAGGCTATAGACGTAGCCCGTGTATCAAAACATAGAGAGCCGCCTGTCTATTCAGCCTCGACTCCGTCCTCGCGACTTAAATCTGCTGTCTAGGAAGGCGACTCGCTCGGATTGGAGACGCGGCCACAGTTAATTCGTCGGCGGGCTCTGCATATCAATGAGGCGCTCGAGCGCGCGTTTATAGAAGCTCCGCTCGAGATTGAGGAGAGTCCGAGAGCGCGTGTGACGTGTCGCGGAGCACATTCAACCTGCTACTGACATCACAGAGGCAGAAACAGAGTTTATCATCAAACCGACACTGTTTGAGGATCTCCATTATTGGATTTGAGTGGTACAAAACAGACCGGAGGCTACAGGAGTTTGTCAACAAACTATTGGGGATGAATCGCTGTAGTACGGCCGCTTTATTTTTGCTGGTTATCGCCATTTATTCGCTCAACACAGAGGGTGAGTGTTTGTTATTTTTATCTATTCGCTAAATTCCCCAAGAAATGTAGTGGTAAATGTGTTTAGCTGCTGTTAGTTTTAGGTTTAATGAAGATGGTTTTAGTTTTAGTCCCTAACAAACGTCTGTTCTTCCGTTTGATCAACTTTTCCTGCTGAAAAACAGAGCCTCACGCTTGTCCAACTGTCAAACATCTCTCTTTCTCTCAGACAATCTGGTTCATTTTGTAAAACTTGGCCAGTGACAGTAGATAGTCGCTCTTTGTGTAGCTGGATGAGTCTTGTTGGCTTCTGTCCTGAGAGGCTGTTTAGAGATGATGCTGAATGGAGCCGAGAAGATTGATGAGGGATTAGATGTAGGTCACACGTCTTTCAGCAGCTCACCTGCCTCAAAACCAGCGTGCTGGAAGAGGCTCAAAACTGCAAATGGCACTTTAATGAATCGCCACTCCAGTGTGGCTGTGCTGTTTGTTGATTTTCTGGAAACTCGTTTGTCACCTCAGTTTTCTAAAGTGTAAAGCCTAGTAGGGGGAAATGGATCAGCCTGGCTGAAAACATCTCAGGGAAAGATGCATATATTTAAGAACAAAATGAGATATTTGAATCCAATAAAAGTAGACTACGTTGTAATAATCAAGAAACATTTTTTAAATAATTGTGGGAACACAATGCATATGTCTGTTTGCTGTACGTTTTAGATCATTAATGAAAATATACATTGCATAGACATTTCATATTTACAATATTTTATCATAGAAAAACGTTTTTTAATAAATGTGTAATCTAAGACACACTTATTTGTTCTGATTATTGCTCATTTCTTTTTCTGTTTGTTTTTGTTTTGTTTTGTTTTTTGTTTATTTGTTTTTGTTTTTCTTTTTTCAGTTTGGGATAATTCATATGTCAAAACTCTTTATTTTTGTAAGATTCAGCTATTTCTTACATCATTCTTCTTGAGACTAAACCATGCTTTTTATTCATTTCCTATAGCATATAAGTGCAGATGCACAAGAAAAGGGCCGAAGATCCGGTACATAGATGTACAAAAGCTGGAGATCAAGCCTAAACATCCGTACTGCCAAGAAAAGATGATATTGTGAGTTGCAAAAATATATTTATTTTTTTCTCTCATTTTCTCATTTGGGTCTGGAAATCATGCCTATAGCTTTAACTCAATAATTACTACTCAATAATTATTGACAGTCTATAAACAGGGCCATTTTAATTGACTAGTCTGTCTTAATTTAATAAGAAAAGCCGTTTAATAGAAGAGACTATATTTCAGCATGTTTGTTGATTTTAAGCTTCCTCTTCTTGATATATTATGAACAGCAGTGCAGTCCGTTATGGCTGTCTACCTCAGAACCTGCTAGAAAATCCAGGTCATTTGACCTCAAGGTGGTCAAGCATGGTCATCCAGCTCAATCCAGTCCCCACCAGTTTAACCCAGGCTGTAGCTGTCTGGAAATCCATCTTATCAGCCAATGAAACCATCTTGCACAAGCTAATGACCATAAATGACCACCTGAGATCATCTATATGCCTTGTAAAACCAGCTGCCAGTAGAAGAATTTCCACGAGAAAGATTTAATAGCTCACTTGGATTGTGGAAGGTGGTATTGACAAAACGGGCTTAAAATTGGTCAGTGTTGTTGTTATGATGATGCATCCTGTTCTTGAAACCTATATGATCCAACGTGTTTACTGTTTATGAAAAGCTTGCCTTTATTGCAGTGCATTATCATACACTACTGTTCCATCTTCTGGTTATACTAGGTATTGCAGTCTAACAACAGAGTTGGGAACGAGTCAACAATTATAATGACCTTGAAGTATTCATTTTAATTCCCAAAAGGAAGAGTTATGCCTTTTGTTAAAAAAAATACATATGTATGGATTAAGGACAGACTACAGATTTTTAAATAAAACCAGTCAGAATTGCTTAAATTAGAGCAAAAACTAAGATTTTATAAACAAATAAAAAAAAATCCACTTAAAAATAATTCTCAGTTTTTCTGAATTTATGACAGTAATCTCCAATTAACAATATATATAATTTAGAGTTTTTTTATTATATAACAAAATGGTGCCATGTGTTCGGATATGTTTAAAATGTTTTATATCTTATTTGTATATATTTTTTCTTTTAAATACACAATACCATTATTTAAAAAAAAAGTTAATCTGAAGAATTAAGAAATACATTTTTGGGAATAACAACACATAATATTTGTTATTCTGACCAATTGTCATTTTTTGTAAACTAAACTATATTTTTATTTGAATGTTAGAAAAAATGTATCATACGTTTTTAGAAGAAATGTTTATTTATAATTGATTATATAAAATCATTCATTTTTAGTAAATAGTAAAAAATTTACAATTACATGATTTTTAAAAATAATTTTAAAAACTATTATTAACAAATAATGTAAATGTAGTCCATATCTTGTTAAAAACATCTATTTTGGCACTAATTCTATTATATATAATTATGTTTATACACATACCCGGCGTCCAAAGGTCTAGAATTTGTCCCATAAACAAGCTCATTTGTCCTAATTTGACTGCTATGCCATAATATTTTGTGAAAGTAACTATCGAAGAAGGCTTTAAGACCAAGCAGAATCTCTCTTTTGGCTTTTGCTTCAGCATGACTGAGGAAAGTTAAATGTGCTGGCCAGTTTGTGTTTGTCTATTAAATGAAAATAGGCTAGTTTTTAAAGCTTGAACAGCATCCTTTTATTGCAATAATATATGATGTAATAAATTTCTATTATAAAATAAGTATTATTCTCATATTTTTTTCTTCTAGATTTTTAGAAAATGTTTTTTGTACATTAAAAAATGTGGTTGATGACCATCTGACAAGCTAATCCAGCAAAAAAAATAGTACTTAAAACTTATTTAAACCTCATAATTAAATAGAAAATGAGGCTAATAACTGCAAAAATGTCCATATTTTAGGAAACAAAAAAAGAAGCACCCCTTTCACCAGGCTGGCTACGGGCCTGCATAGATACAATACTAATACTTTTTTCCAAAAGGTAGGTTAATTTTATATTTTTCCATTAGTTCGTGTCACATTCAAAGTTTTTTGGTAAATAATCCCCGGACATTTAGCTCATTTGTCTGGATTTGCATTCGTGAGCTCTGACCTCAAAAAACAAAGCTGCTGAGAATGTTCCTTCACTGCAGTTTATGGCACTGGATTCTGAGTGTGAGTTTAACATTCTAGAAGCTTCTCCAGTCCTACAAGAGCTCCTGCAAGTTTAGAAAGTTTAGAGTCAATAAACATGTCCTTTTGGCTGCACAGGTGAATAATAAAGCGAAAATCAAGATAAAGGCCGATGGAATGTTGATCAGTTTGCTTCAGTGACTCCAGCAATGTGGTAAACATCTTCTTAATAGACAAAAAGTAGTTATGCTATTGAATTCTGTTTTGCACTTGTTTACCAGTCAAGTGCTTAGCGGAGCATTTGAGCTTTTTGTGGTCTTGACGATTCACCTTTTTTAAAATGAAGGTCCAGCAAAACCTTTAGACCTTAACTACTCAAATATCAGAGTAGAAAACAACAATACTCATTAACAAATAAAATAATAAAAATGCATCTTGGTGATTCAGGAAATTCTATATCACTGATTACTGTTTGTGTTCCTTAAATGGCTAATGTTCTCACCTTGTTTTTTTGTTTACCCATCCACTCATCTGTATTTTTTCCCATCTGTTTATAGTGTCACCATGGAAAATGTGTCGCGTTTCAAAGGTCAGGAGTATTGCCTGCATCCAAGACTCCAGAGCACTAGGAACCTTGTCAAGTGGTTCAAAATCTGGAAGGACAAACACAGGTAATGTCCAGCAACAGGATAGTATCAAACTAAACATTTGCTGCTTGTAAAGAGATTTAAATTGCTGTTAGGTACACAAAGCTGCCACCCAGCACAATTTAGTTCTGTTTAAAACCCAAATTAATCATGTATAATTTGGCATATTTGCGAAGTTAAAGTTAAAAGTAAAGTTATTTATTTTGGGGTAAAAAGTAGAGTAAATTTAGGAGCAATGTCAGCTGAAAGATTCAATTAGAATAAGAATAAGTTATTATAGTTTGATAAAGCATTTTCTAATAGATTAAATTGCAGAGATTTTTGGAAAACATGACAAGGTAAATTCAGTTAAACTAGGGATATGTTCATACGACAATGGTGTGCTAGAAACATTTCTCCTTTGCGAGATTGAGAAGTGTTTGTGCAGATAACTTTGGCTACATTTACATGGAACCAAATAACTAGTAAACAGATGGAAAAGCCTCCATGTAAACACCCAAATTCATCCAAAAGCTATTTGAATTGTATTGTATTGGAAGAAACACTCGATCATATTGAAAGCCAAAACTGGAAAGTACTGATGTGTGCAATGACGTAGTAATGGCATATTGACTCATGGAATGAGCTGATGTTTTGTACAAAGAAGTGAAGTGGAGCACAACAATGTCTCTTCAGTCTTCACTTTTTGCACTCAGAGACATTGTCACTTCTTGCTGTTTTTCTGATCGGATGGCTATCCGATGGCAAAAAGACCAGGTGTAAATGCCCTCTGAAACGCATTTGAGATTGATATAAATCACTTAAGAAAGTCATCTAGGACACATTCCGAGTTAAACTGGATAGGCCTAAATGCATCTGGTTGTTAAAACCACTTATTTAAATATTAGTATTTGCAAAAAAATGTGAGAGCATGTTATGGGCTATTTACTGTATTATTACATTGTCAGATATACAGTGCCTATAAATAATCATCATACCCCTTTGAAATAATTACTTTATTTTTCCTTCAGTCTGAAGTGAAATCATGTTCCAAATGACTTTTTCATCCTTTTGAAATGTTTTTTTATAGCCTTCTCCTAACCTCTGCCTTTTTACAACTTTATCCCGAAGGTCTTTTGAAAGCAGGGTGTAATTTTCACAGGATATGATGATTTTCTTTAGGCACTGTAACAGAGCTTATATGGAGCATGCAACGGCAACTCCTCAAATGACAGTTTATGATGTTTAATTAAATTTTATTTTCATTCCATTTCTGCCCAACTAAAACGTTAAATTGATATTAAATGACAGCTGTAACAGCAGAGATGCATATTTTACCTGTGGTTACTCTGTGAATGTAGAGGCTCTGTCATTTAGGAAGGCACAACGTTTTGCTTTCTATACAGTATACTAATATATAGGTTATACACATTATTGTGTAAACTCTCCACAGTTTTGAATGATGTTTTATAAAGCCTATATTGACCGTAATCACAGAGCCCGCCTTGTGATGATATTTTACTGGAATGCGAGTGAAGTACAAAACTCAATATCTTGAGCAGGGTTGGGTGTAATTAGTTAAATTGTTATACATAATATACTACATAAAGTAAAAAATATATAAATAAATATATATACCATCCATAAATTTCAAAATACAAATGTATTTTGCAGTATATTTCTATTTGGTTTAAAGCACTGACTCGTGCTGACAGAGAAACTGTTTACACAATAACCTTTCTGCTAAAATGGAAAATTATATTTTTATTTTTATTCCAAAAAAAACGATGCCATTTCTAAAAGAGTTTCAAAGTTTGTATTGTCTCTGTGTAAACTACAAAATCATGATTGAGTGAAAATGATGAATTTGTGTCTTTAGGCATGCTTGAGTATTTGACAACCAAAATAAGAATGGAGATCTATACAGTACAGGACTGCATGTAAATGTTTGATTGTAAAGTAACCGTTTCAAACATCCACCAAGACATCTTCATTTTCACCAGTACATGTATTTCTCAATAAGGATGAAAAGACCTTAAAACCTTTAGGGGTAAGCCATAACAGAAAGGGAGATGATCTGTAAAAAAAAATAATGCATCGAACCAGAGAGATGCCAATAAAAGTAATTGTATTGCCTTTTTGGGAATCTCTTCAGGGACACACTTGACCAAATAAGCTTTAGTATAAATCAAAGAAAATAAACTACAAGCAAACTTACCTTGGTTTCTTAAAGGAAGTGTTTACACACACACACACACACACACACACGCACACACAAAAATCACTAGTTAATTACACTCGTGGTTTCAAACACAAAAGATAATTTGAATAAAGATGAAAACATTTAACCATTGCCAAACACTATAGAAGTGAGTGTGTACATGTTTTCTGTTCAGCAGAAGGAAGAAACTGTTAAACAAATGAAAAGTGGAGGTAAATGACAACAGATTTTTCAGTCATGGGTGAACTTTCTCTTTAAACAAAATAGAAAGAACAAACAAACATGACACAAAATGGTGTCTCATCCTGTACTCCGCTTAGAGTCACAAAAAAGTAAACACAGCATAAATTTGCAGGGTTTCAAAGGCTTCTTAAATCTAAATCACAAATGAGAGCTGTATTTTTATCCAGGCAAAGATCAGATAAATTTGTGAAAAGTAAAACTACGATGACACAAAAGGTTTTCTGGGTGGTCCTTATAACATTATGTGCAGCACAGCTGAACCTATTACTAATTAACTGATAATCAAGTCAAGTTGAGCTATTGTCGTTCCGCTACATGTGTAGACATAAAATTTCTAGCAGGACCTAGTACATAAATAAAAAACTTAAATATGAAAGTAACACTGGGCATGCAGCCATATCCATAACTTACATACTGGAGTGGTAATCTATACATAAATAGTTAACTATAGTATAGTATAGTAAAGTATAGTATAGTATAGTATAGTATAGTAGACTATAGAATTACTTTACATGTATTACATTACTAATACAAATCGCATTACCAATACAGAAAATGGTATGCAAGAAAAAAGCCAGTTGTGCAACAGTAAAAAACAATCCTTATTGATTCCTTATAAGATGGAGTTTTAAAAAGTTGTGCGATGTATTTAGCGAGAAGAATTTCATAGATGTTGTTATACATGACCACATCCATTCGAAACATAGCTACACAGGAATAGAGAGAGAGAGAGAAACAATACAAAGAGACTTATTAAAAATTAAAGTCCACACCACATGGCGTAGGCATAAGACCAGGGGTGCCTAAACTTTTTCTTATAAAAGGCCAAAAAAAAAAAAACTTTATTGAGGGATCTGAGCACAATATTTACCAAACTGAATATATCACATCGTATAATATTAAATTTGACATTTGTTATTTCCTAATTTATTTTGTAAAATTTAAAAATAACTAGAAAATGTTGCTTTTAATCATATTTACTAATGCAGTATCCTTTTAAATATTTTAGAATGAACTGTACCACAATTGAGTTCTGCTGAAAACACTAGTCAACTTGCACATACCTTTGCCTTCATTTGCTCATCTCTTGTCCATCACTTTTTGTTAAGTGACAGTATTTACATTTTAAAGTCTGATTCATTTACAACATTTAATTGAAACGTTTAATTTCAGTGGACTTTTTTGTAGCTCACCAATAAAACAAAGAAACAAAGGATTACAATAACAAGGGATGAAATAACGATCTCTTTCGAGGGTATCGCCCCAACCACATCACCATCAAACTCCTCCCTCTCTTTTTAGATGGGATGGTGGGTCAAATCAAATGTTACAGTGGGCGTGGGCCAACTTGGGCCCGGGAGCTTTACTTTGGACATCTCTGCATTATCGTTGGGCGATGTCAACCAATTTGGCATCGTACATTAATGTGAAACATTGCGATGGAATCGTTGTCGTAGGCAATGGTAAATTAATTATTTATGAATAACTAATTAATTCATAACAAATAAATTTTTATAGCCTACTGTTTCAACTACCTGGCCCGCATGGTCTTTGGTTTACCCATAGCTAAACCATAAATAAATAAAAATAAGGTACACACAAATTACCACCTGTCAATCACTTTTTTCACAGGACTCTGGCATGAATAGGCAGTGATCTGTGTCGTTATAATAGTGTCGACAAACTTGCTTTGTAAAAAAAATCATCTATCAATCCAACCCTACTCTGCAAAAGACAAAACAGACAAAAATATTTTCTGCATTTTTCAAGGTTTAGTTCACTCAAAACTGAAAATAACATGATCATTTACTCTCCCTCATGTAGTTTTAAACAATTTTGAGTTTCTTACAAAAGAAGATATTTTGAAAAACTCTGGCTGGGATTGACTTCCATAGAAGGAAAAAAATACTATGAAAGTCAATAGGTGCCAGCTACCAGCATTTTTCTAAATATCTTTGGTGCTCAACAGAAGAAAGAAACTTAAATAGGGATTCAAGAAGTGAAGGTTAAGTAAAGAATGACAGAATTTTTGTACTCTTTTTAGGATTTTCTGACAGTGCAACACCTTAACAATGTTTGTTTCTTGTCATTTTTTTAGGACGTTTGAAGCCTAAATGTTCTACATTATGCACAAGGCTAAAAGCATTGTGGGATGACACTACCAGTGAACTGTGGATGACCAGAGGACCAATTTTTTAAAAGCATGACAAAGCATATACCCAGACAAGCTTATAAAGCACACCGGTCTATTTTATGAAGTTATATTAATGTGGAATAATGTATAGTCTTACACAAATGTTTCTTATGAGCCAAATGTGCAGTTATGGCAGAGAATGTAAGAAGCGATCATTACATTCCTACAATGTGTAATGTTTTCTGAAGCATCAGTTCTTGGTCGTTGTGTCGTGGCATATAAAGGGTCTTGACACTTATATTTTGGATACTGTCTGGTTTGAAACTACTGTGATCTTCTATCCACAGGTGTCAAAGTAGATCTTAGAGTTCTCACAGTACAAAAGAACTGAAATATCGAGGAGGTGTATATAATGTCTACAAAGAATTTATAATATTCTTTGCCAACATTCAGGCTGGTAAAAGGAGGCAAAGTGTTTTTCACTTATTTCAAAAAATAAAAATGTTTCTCATTGATCTGCCCAAAAGTGCCGGAGGAACTTTCGTTTATTTTATACGTTAGTATAAAGTTTATAAGTATAGTTTATTTGCTTTGGAATTTGGTACTTCATGGTGAAATGAAAGAGACAACTACATAATATAAACCATTTAAATCATATCATGCATTTACTTTATATTATTTACACACATACTTTATTCCTCGGTGGACATGTACCACCATACGAAGAGCACATGAACTTTGGGGCCTGTGTTTAAAATGAAGCTTTTTTTATTATTATTTAACATCGGCCCTCTTATCAGCACATTCTGAACTACATGTGCCTCCTCTTTGAGGTGTGCAGGTTTTGCAAGCTATTGTTTTCTTGTTTTGGTATGACTGTGTTTTCGTTTTCTTTTTGGTAAATGGAATGTTTCTCGTCTCTTCTTGTACATCAGATTGTATGTATAAGCACACAGAATATAGGCTCTTGTGTATAGAGCATCTTGCCTAGTCTAGCTTGTTGAGGATTTATTAGTGAAGCCTATTGTATCACAGAGTTGTCGTTTTACTATTTAAATAATAAATATTAGAAATGTTTGATTCTTTGTGTTTGGACTGACCCACCAAACACAACTTAAGTCCAAGGAGTGTAATCTTCGAGCACAGCAATAAACATTTAAGTAAATCGTTGAGTGAGTCTTGATTATTTTTGTATCAATTACAGTATCGAGTAGTTGCTGTATGGATATTTACAGGAGACCAGCGGGTGATTTTGCAAAATAAACAATACAATAAGACAAAGTTTAAAAAATCTAATGTTTAATGAATTCATATAAAAATTTACAAATGGATCATTCAATTCAATTCAACTTTGCTTGGTTTCTGAATGAATCGGCCGTTTTAAGGGATCGCTTGAATAATTGAATGAATTGCTCATTATGACATGGACTTTCTGCCACCTATTGGCGATTTTAATACAATTTTAATACAGTATCTTTTTTCAAGATGGACTTAAATCAAAATTTATACACCAAATAATATACATTTTATTATCGTTATGAATACATATAAGTTATTCGTTTAAAAAAAACTTTTTTTTAATTTTTAGTTAAATAAGTTAATATGGTTTTAATGTAATTGCAAGCAAACCATGGCAATCTCAATAATTTCTTTTTCTGATCTGGACATCATGCTAAAATAAGTTAGGTTTTAATATTTGATTTTTAAAAATGTTTTACATTAAGAATGAGTTACTGTAAACACAATTTTTACACAATTATTTTTTTTAATTAGAGATAAATATATTTATGTTTTGAGGAATGTGAGCATTTTTTTAAAAAACATTTTCAATGTCAAAATTATTAGCCCCTTTAAGCTATTTTTTTCAATAGTCTACAGAACAACCCATTGTTATACAATATCTTGCCTATAATTACCCTAACCTGCCTAGTTAACCTAATTAACCTAGTTAAGCCTTTAAATGTCACTTTAAGCTGTATAGAAGTGTCTTGAAAAATATCTAGTCACATATTATTTACTGTCATCATGGCAAGGATAAAATAAATCAGTTATTAGAAATGGGTTAATGAATCTATTATTTCTAGAAATGTGTTGAAAAAATTGGTGTGAAAATATAAATGACAACATAAATTCAATGAAAAGTCTAGTATTTATTAGATTTTTTAAAGTTATATTTGTAACTGAACATGAGCATACATGACCTGGGACATGGCAATTCAGCTACTTGCATGGAATTAGAGTAATTACTTTAAATTTAATTTATTTTGGAGCACTTATCATTGTTTCTTATTGTGGAAATGTATTAATCATCTCAGGCTTTAAGGATTTTTTAAATTGCATTTTTAAATATTCTGTACCATATAATCCCTTGGGGACACAAATCGTCACCTTGGAATTACAAGGTTCTATCTGTGTTCTGAATGACCTTGAGATATTGAGCTTCAAAGTTTTTGCATTCCATACAGCAAACAGTACAGTGTGTGTGTGTGTGTGTGTGTGTGTGTGTGTGTGTGTGTGTGTGTGTGTGTGTGTGTGTGTGTGTGTGTGTGTGTGTGTGTGTGTGTGTGTGTGTGTGTGTGTGTGTGTGTGTAACATTTGTTTTTTAAATAAAAAGTCTTAAAATGTAAACAACTTATAAAAAATCATCCCATAATGTAAATAAGTTGTCATTTAATAAAAATATGTCAATAACTCAATTTTGACAAAAATGTCAGATATAATTCAAAATGGCACCAAATAGGAACCCAACAATAGAATAGAAATTAAATATAATTATATATAATAAATAAATAAATAGCAGTATAATTCTATTAAAAAACAATTTTATAGAGTTAATGAGTTTATATAAAAATCTTGACATAAAGATTAAGAACACAAAAGTGTAATTACACTATTGCTATTCAATCATACAGTAGATAAAACAAGCAAAACAGTCATTCAACATGCTTTAAAAGGTTCCATCACCCTGCATAGATTAATTAATTAATCTATATGTGTTTGTGTGTGTGTGTGTGTGTGTGTGTGTGTGTGTTCTTTTCAGGCAATTTATGATGGCTTAGTAGTCAAAAATGGAACAAATCAGTTCATGTATAGACCAAATTCTGGACTTTGTCATGTCACAGGGGGTCTTTCGAACCACCTGAACCCACCCTGGCTTCGGGCCTGCTTTTTAAAGTAAACTTAACATTTGTCACTTTTGTCATGCCAATAAAGCAATTATTGAATTGAACAAAACTACATACTTATGGAGGACGAAACTTGCAAAAACAATTTTAAAAATATGAAAATATATAAATAAATGAGTAAAGAAATTCCTGCATAAATAAAATAATTAATAAATATGCAAATAAACAAATAAATGCATATTAAATACATATATATATATATATATATATATATATATATATATATATATATATATATACATACATACAAATAATTAATAGTGCGAGCAAGTAAATAATTACATAAGTGTACCCTCATCCCCGCCCAGGAATTTTTGGATTTATTTAGTCATTTATTTATATGTTTGCGTATTTATTTATTGTTTTTGTAGGTTTCGTCCTCCATAATACTTGAAGGGAGAGGAATAACTGATTTTTATTCAATAATGGCCTAAAATATGATTTTCACCTCTAGAGGGAGCCATACTTTCATTTATGCAGTAGACCTGCTATATTAAAATATGCCCCAAATCTGATAGCGTTAAATCTGTCGTTTAAAAAATGCGCTCAGAGTAAATTGAGAACCGATTTGATGAATTTAAACATAACAAAACAAATGTAATATGTAAATAAAAGGCCTATATAAGTGAATATGGGCTATTCTACGAGATTTAAATGATGCCTGAAAGAACGTCACAGGTTTGAAGGCACGAGAACGTTATAAAAGAATGTTGACATCATAGAAGCCATTCCACGGTGAACAGAGTTACAGAGCATTTGGCAGTCGCTACTAATCGCTTATTGAATCCTTGTTGTCGTCGTTGTTGTTGTGATATAATCTTCACACCACTTCTTTTTCAACATGTGGTCTAACAGTCAATGCGTGCCACGATCTCCAGAACATCGAGACGTGAGCTCTCCTAAGCGTCAGATGAAAGTTTCAGTGAAAAGTGTCAGCTTCTTTTTACCCGAGTCTGATCTGAACGCCGATACTGAGTGTCCCTCGTCTGATCTGCCCCATTCCTGGAGCAGTGCAGTGAGGATGGACACAAGTGCACCTCTCCATCAGCATCCTGAGGTTGTATGCTCAAACTTGACTGTTCTGAAGCTGTGCCATGTTCCTGTGAAACCTGCTGAAAAGCAGAAGTTCATTGATGGTCATGGGCTTCCAAAACGTCGAGGAGTGATGTCTCTTAAACATATGATGGAAGTTTCCCTGGAAGACATTAACTATCTTTCATGTGAACGTGACCTGAATGCCAGCATTGAACATTCCTCGTCTCTTCTGCTGCCCCATTCTGAGAGTCGAGAAGTGAGAACAGATAAACATACACTTCTCCGTCAGCATCCTGATGCTCCACGCTCAAAACTGCCTGTTCTAAAGTCAAAGTGTGTTCCTGTGAAGCCTGTCAACCAGCAGAGTTTCACAGATGAACCCTCAGAATGGCTGGGCGTGGGGTCGAATCATATGAAGAAAGGTACAGTGAAAAATATCAACCCTTCATGTGAGTCTGACCTTACTGTCAGTGTTGCCCCTTGCTCATTTTTGTTGCCCTTTCAGGCAGCCAACCAGTGAGGATGGACAAGCGTACACCTGTCCGCAAGCATTCTGTTGCTGGACGCTCAAAACTGCCAGTTCTGAAGTCAAAGTGTGCTCCTGTGAAGCCTGTCAGTGGAGAGAAATTCAATGATAGACCTCCAGAGCATCAGATGAAAGTGTCACTGAAAGACTTCAGCTATCTGTGTAAGTCTGATCTGAATGCCAGCGTTTGCTGTTCCTCATCTCTTCTGCCTCCTTCTGGGAGCAGACCAGTGAGGATGGATAAACGTAGGCTTTTCCAGCAGCATCCTGATGCTCCACGCTCAAAACTGCCCATTCTGAAGCCAAACCATGTTCCTGTGAAGCCTGTCAACCAGCAGTGCTTCACAGATGAACCCTCAGAATGGCTGGGCATGGGGTCTTGTGAGAATCAGGTGAAAGTTTCACTGAAAGATCCTCCATATGAGTCTGACCTGAATGTCAGTGTTGAGTGTTCATCATCCTATCTGGCAGTAAGAGTAGGCAAATCCCAGCATCCTGCAGCTGTTTCCAAACACTTGCCTGTTTTGAGGCCACGCTGTGCTCCTGTCAAGCTTTTGGGTGGACAGAAGTTCATTGTCGAAGCACCAGAACATCAAACGTCGAGGTTTCCTCCTTTAGTGAATAAGGCAGAGAGGACTGGCACTGACCCTTCATGTGGGTCTGATTGGAAAGTTAAGTCTCACCTTTCCTTACCCAGCCTGCCACGTCTTACAAGTGGAGTGAAGATGGGAAAACATGTGCCTCTGCATGTTCCCGTGTTTACAAAATTGCCTGCTCTGAAAGCAGCTCATGTTCCTGAGCAACCTGCTCTTCCTTCAAACTTCATGTTTTTTCCATTTGATGTTGAGGATGTCAAGATGAAGAGGGCTCGGTCAGTAAAAAGAAGCCCTCCTCTGCCTTCAAGGTTCCACTCTGCAACCTATTTTTAGGATTATTCTTGTTTTTTTGTGTCAATAAATGTTGTCACTTTAAAATTATTCTCTGTGTGTTATTCTTTTTTTTAATGCTTATTTGTGTATTAATCAGTTTTTTAAACATTAAGGGAAGAAAGATATTTGTGGGTCAGAAAGAATTCCAACTTGCTTGAAAAGGTTCCATCACCTTGCATAAAATAATAAATTAATCTCAATAACATTTTATTTATGATGATAGGTTTGACAAATTATGAAATGAGCTTTACATTTTCTTTTTTCATTATTTAAAAGCCATTGATTTGAAAATGAGTGTATTCACATGTATTACACACACATGTAAAGTTCTAACCACTTGCAATATGTCAGCCTGTTAAACAGACAGTAAATCAAATTAAATCCAAATATCAAATAAATAAAATAAAACTGCCTTTATTTATTCAAAGGTAGCAAAATACATCTATTTATGTGTAAGTTTAGGATAGTGAGCAGTTAAAATTGGTCTCTTTTTGTCTCCTCTGGGTTTTAAAAACACCTTGGGATTCTGTTGTGGAAAAAAGATTCTGGTCTGCAAAATATTCTAAGTCTAAATCAAACTTTTCAAAAAAAATGACAAAGTCTGAGATCTCCGAAGTCTTTGGGCAAAGCAGTTTATTGTTACAGCATCAGTAACAACAGAGACAGGTCATTCGAGTGTCTGCCGAACACAGGCTTGCACACAGTTTAAATACATTTTGTTGTCTTAATACTCCACACAAATTTAAACATTACACACCTCCATCAGCTTCTCCGCAAATGGGATCTAAAATCTCTCAGATGCCCTCCACCAATAGAATCTCAGGGTCTTTCAGGGGTCTTACCCATGTCTAGTTAAGGTATTTCCTTCCTGTTTAAAAAAGTGATGACTCAGCCAAAAAGAAATGCTCAACAGTATATATTATTCACTGTTCACTGAGCTGTCAACTGTAAGTTCAGCTGAAGGTACTCATAATTTTTTAGATGTCAGTACAAATGAGAGTGGGCACACATGCAGGTGCCTTATTATGAGTTACAGAACAGAACGCAGGTGTCCTTATTGCCTTGCATCCTTAAATCTACCCTCATAGTGACATTAATGCTGCTGTTCTAATTTATCTTCTCATCTCTGACTGCATTTACACAGAATGACTTTTTCATTTACCAAAGCACACATACCTGATAAAAATGCAGCAGGTATGGGTAATAATACAATAGATAATAATAATAATAATAATAATAATACTAAAATCACTCAAATAAGCATATAAATGAGAGTAATACTTACATCAGAAATTCATTAAGACACAATGAATTCCCCAACAATTCGAAGTGACTCACAACAGACATGAAGAGATGCCATTCTTCAATAAAACATTTGCAAAAGCTTAATTATCATGTTTGTTTAAATGTTAAATATATAAAACAGTGGGGGGTCCCCCACCGTCCAAAGACTTGTGGTACAGGTGAACTAGGTAGGCTAAATTGTCTGTATAGTGTATGAGTGTGTATAAATAAGTAAAAATTAAGCAAGTCCTTATAATCTTGTTTTTGTTTTGAAATAAGATTATTTTGCTTACATCTCCACTAAATGTAAATAAAGAAGGTACAGAAATAAGTCTCAATGTATTTAAAAGCATAAAACAGTAACATAAGACCAAACAATGCTTAAAAACTTGTTTAAGTTAGCATAAACTGATATCACAATTCACATTTAAATAATCACCACTGAATTTACACTCACCGGACACTTTAATAGGTACACTTGTCCAACAGCGTGTTAACACAAGTTTCTTATCAGCCAATCACATGGCTGCAACTTACTGCATTTAGGCAGGTAGACGTGGTCAAGTTGATCTGCTGCAGTTCAAACTGAGAATCAGACTGGGGAAGAAAGAGGATTTAAGTGACTTTGAACATGGCCTGGTTGTTGGTGCCAGACAGGCTGATCTGAGTATTTTAGAAACTGATGATCTACTGGAATTTTCATGCACAGCCATCACTTGGGTATACAGAGAATGGTCCTAAAAAGAAAATATCTAGTGAGTGGTAATTTTGTGGGCGCAAATGCCTTGTTGATGCCAGAGGTCAAAGGAGAATGGCCAGACTGGTTCCAACTGATAGAAAGGCAACAGCACCTCAAATAACCACTCATTACAACCGAGGTATGCAGAAGAACATCTCTGAATGCACAATACATCCAACCTTGAGGCGGTTGGGCAACAGCAGCAAAAGACCACATCGAGTGTCACTCCTGTCAGCTAAGAACAGGAAACTGAAGCTACAATTCGCACAGCCTCACCAAAATTATAGATTTTAAATTAGATTTTAGATTTTAAAGAATTTAAGATTTTAGGATTATAGAAGATTGGTAAAACTTTGCCTGGTCTGATGAGTCTCCATTTCTACTGCGACATTCAGATGGTAGGGTCAGAATTAGGCGTTAACAACATAAAAGAATGGATACATCCTGCCTTGTATCAACAATCCAGGCTGGTGGTAGTGGTGTGATGGTGTGGGGGATATTTTCTTGGCATACTTTGGGCCCATTAATACCAATTAGGCATCATGTCAGCGCCACAGCCTACCTAAGTATTGTTGCTGAGTGTTGACCATGTCCATCCCTTTATGCCCACAGTGTACCCACCTTCTGATGGCTACTTTCAGCAGGATAACGCGCCATGTTAAAGCACAAATCATCTCACACTGGTTTCTTAAACATGAAAATGAATTAACTGTACTCAAATTGCCTCCACAGTCACCAGACCACAATCCAATAAAGCACCTTTGTGATGTGGTGAAATGGGAGATTCGCAACATGGATGTGCAGCTGATAAATCTGCAGCAATTGCGTGATGCTATCATGCCAATATGTTCCAAAATCTCTGAGGAATATTTCCAGTACCTTGTTAAATCTATGCCATGGAGGACTAAATCAGTTCTAAAAGCAAAAGGCGGTCCAACCTAGTAAGGTGTACCTAATAAAGTGGCTGGTGAGTGTATATAATTAGTGAATTATAAAAGTATGATGTTAACACCTGAAAAGTCAGAACTGAAAATTCAACAACAGTGAATTCCTTTTCAAAAATAACAATTCACTATGAGATATGTTAACTGCAGTATGAACAAATATGAAAACTTGTCTGTTTTATGTTGCATTTATGAAATCAAACACTGAGTGGCACTACAGTTTCATATAATATAACAGTGTTATCAGGGCAGAGTTTAGGCAATGTTGAAAATAAACATATTATAATTTAATTTGTGCATCCGTTTTTGTAATTAATGCTGACTTTTCCAATAATAACTTGCAGTAAATAATGATGAAAATATAACTACTGCTGACAACTACTGAAAACAAATGTGCTATGCTTTAAACATGTAATGCAATATTATTTTCAATGCTTGTAACCGGACTTCAGCCATATTTTCTAGCATTATATCATCATGTTATTACTTATAAGAAGGGCCAAACAGAATGTGCGGACATTTTTGCTATTTGTGCAGATAATTTTCTAAGTAACTAAATAGTATCGTAACAAAAAAAATAATATATGAAAATATTAGAATGAAATATATAAAAATTTTATTTAATGTTTACAATGCAAATCCAATTAGATCCACTTATTTGGTAAACAAAACAAATCTCACATATAATATATCTACTAAAAGACAGAAAATATTACTCTACAAACAGTATTCATGTGAATCATATGAACATTTTATTATTTCTTTTAATAGATCACAATAATATTAGTGAAATGGATATAAAAACTAAACAAATATACACAAATTTACACACCTTTACTCAAGTAAATGCATAAAATCTGCAGATTTCTGTGTGTGCAGATTGGGTGTGGGCCTACTTATAAATAAAAAATAACTAATGAATTATTAGAAGATAATGCAAACCAAAAGTACACAAACTGTGTGTGTTTGAATTTCATCACATGCATCTACTAGGATGGTGTATTTAAGGTTTATATTTGGTGTTGACAGAGAGTAACCACAGTCTAAATTACAAAACAAATTTTGTGGGTTTTACTTGTCTGTCTGACCAAATAAGTAGCATATAAACATTAAACTTGGGAAAATTTAAAATTGCATCGCTCTAGCGCAGTTAGTGTGTGTAAAGGAGACTCTGAAAATGTCAAAACAAAGCAAAAATGCACATACTAGGTCACAGGACAGTCTTCTTAAAGACATACCTTTGCCTCATTCTTAAATGAATCAGCCATCTGAACAAATCAATTAATTTAAAGATACACCCATTAAACCACTACTGGCAGTTTACTTTCATTATATATATATATATATATATATATATATATATATATATATATATATATATATATATATATATATATATATATATATATATATTTTTTTTTTTTTTTTTTTTTTAAATCAATACTACTGGAAATTTTCTTTCATGATAAAAAGTTTCAGTGCATTATTCCAACATTTCGTTAAAATTATGCAAAGTCATTGTGCAAAGTTAATGCATTACATTGATTTAAACTTTTTAAAAAATGTCTGTCCCTTGATTGCTTCTATTATCTTTACAGTGTAAATATTAGTTGATTTGGAAGTAATTTGACAAAAATAAATTTGAATGCATGACATGGATAACAATGGCTGCAAAATAACATTTACCTTGTAGTTAAATGTTAAATACATGATCGATTTGTGCAATTCACCTTTTCCATGTCTACTCAATCACATGAATATAAACAAGTCAGTGGAATATTCTGGAAAAAAGAAAGTGTGTCGAGAAGAATGCTGCGAGAGAGGCGGGGTCAGTGTGTCTTTGGCATCGCTGTGGGTGTGTAACTTACACTGTCTCCATTCCACCGAACCAACTACTCGCATTGAAACTGGCCATGCCTGTCCAACACTGTAGCTAGTCTCCGTCTTTATCACCCTTTTACCGTCTCCTTTGGACCAAGGAGTGGCGAAATTATTCGGTTTGGTGTCGCTTGTCGTCTGCTTTGACCTGGTAAGTGCGGATGATTTCTATGGAGTGACTTTAGCGGATGCTAGCAGTCTCATTAGCCAGCTGAGGCATCGTCTAAGCGACTCATCCTGGATTTGCATCAAGTTATCGATTTTTACTTTCTTTTGTTGTTGTGTGACGCTTGCATTTCCGTCTTTACATATGTACTTAATTTCGTCCTTAATTTTAATTAGTTAAGAATGCATGTATAGTGGATTCAAAGCTGTTTTTGTGCCTTGACTGATGTGTGCGGCAGCAGGAATAGATGTTGACAGTGCTAAGCTAATGTTATTAGGCTAACGGTAGCTCCGAAAGACGTTTTTTTTTATTTGTGAGATTTAAAAACGGGGCTTGTTTTTTATTGGTTACTCTTCTGTTGTCAGGTATTAACCTCAAATCACGAGTTTTATTGGATTTTTTAATATATATATATATATTTTAAACGTTTTTATTTAATTCTTTGTACAGTATATTATTTATTTATTTTGCTGGAAAGAGAAAGATGCTCCCATAACCTAAGCGATTGTTGACAGCTTAAGGTACAACAATCACTTCCTGTGTGTAAAAATGAACATTTAACGTTATGCCTTGTTTTAAAATATAAACGCATATTTTGACATATAAAAAAAAAGAGTCCTCTCAGCCGTCAGCTTCTTAAAATAGCTAAAGTTTCGTGTAATTGGGATGTGAAACTTGAATCTTGTATAGAGCTGTTTCTGGAACAGCAGCTGTGGGGGATTGGTAATGGATTAATTATTTAAAGCGGATCTCGACCTTGGTTTATTGGAGTAATATAAAAGTGTAAAGTATAGTTTATATTTCATTTCAAAAATAGAAACAATAAGCATTTAAAACAATTGGATGTATACACTGTAAGTGTTTGTGTACCCTCAAAAACATTTTTGATGCTTGTTCAAACTATATTTAAAATGAGCTCAACAAAATTCTTGAGTTTTTTTTTGGGGGGGGGGGAGGACAACTTAATTTTTTATGTTCAATAAACTTAAAATGAAAAAAAAAACATTAAGTTAACCAAATCGAAGGGATTGTGTGCAACCCTCCCACCATTTTTTCCAGTGTAGGAAAGTTTTTTTTTATCCTATATATAATATAATCCCTGTGCATTGTGTAAACACCTGTTATTTTCCTTCCCCCGGCACTTTTCAGTTGTGGTGTTTTACAACATACTCATTTGTTACAAATACAGCCTGAAAAAGTTATGAAAAGTCAAGAACATTCATGGACATTTTTAGATTTTGTGGTTTATTATTCTATATGTTTCCAGCTAGAAATTGTGGATTTAAAGAAAAAAAAAACAGTTACAAATCCTCAGCCAATAGTAAAATTGTATGGAAAAAAGGAGGATGTTCTAATCCTCAAAGTTCACAGTGTTAATTTGTGACCTTGTAAAACAAACAGATTTTCCTGGTGTACGTGAGAGATAGGGTGCAGAGTCATTGGCGGTTGTCTGTCCTGTTGCTATAGGTTGTTGTGATAACTGCATGTTTTGTAGTGCAGCAAGGCCAAGCAAAACCAAACACGTCAGATCTCCCGACGAGCCATAGCCAGGATGTCTGAAAGACTAGACAAACTCTTGCATTCACACCAGCATGAAACCAGGCTTCTCTTGTCTTCCCACAACAGAAAATGGGCACAAGGATAACTTGTTGCCATTGGAAATTGTTGGGTTTTTACTCACTACACCCATAGTAGATGCAATGACCTGGCCTTTAAAATCTGCTGAACATGTCCTGTTCAGATTATAGCTAAACCCAGCTGTCCTTGAGGAGCTTTCATAGTTGCTGCTTGGCTCATGTATAAGTGACAGACTCTCTTTAGATTCATCCAGCCGTCTGTCATGAAAACAGTTGGAGCACCATATGGGTTGTGAGCTAGATTACGGTTAACTGCTTTCATTTGTAATGATGTGCATTGGTTTTCTGTAATAATGAACTGTAGTTTACTGCACAGGTTAAATCATCATGTTTGAAATCAGACCTTGAACATTCAAATGAATGATTATTGCTATGGGGAACACTGTCTTGTCATGAGCTGCTTTGAATTTTTTTTTCAGATAACAAAAGTGAAAGTGTGAGTTTCCTTCCTCATGGCTTCACTAAGGAAATGTTTTATTTCCTTGGGTGGGAATCGTAAAGAAAGAAATCTTGCACAACTCAAAATAGATTCAAGCTGAAAACAGCTCTGTTCCTTCTGGTGGGAATGGGAAAACTATTGAAGATACACCATTACATCAGCAAGTCATCATCATGAAGTATTTGCATTTTGTAAATTAGCCTGAGGCTTGCGTCCTATTTTTGTCAAATGGACCTTAGATTAGTTTGTTACATAATAGTCATCTGGTCGTGGTGACTATGGGTCATTATGATGCAGCGGTGTGCTGAAACCATTTATCATCCTGATCAGTGTTACTTAATACTTTCAAGTTTACACAACAGAGAGCTTTTACACAGGAAAATCCCTGTGACAAACATTTGCGTAAAACAAATCTAAACAAAACTCGTATTCTTTTTGTGTTGGTCAGTCCCTGATCATGAAACTAGGAACTAAACATCTCTTAGACCTAGAATGAACAAGGCACCTACGTCATTTCAAAAGACCATAATGTCACTGAGACTTACTCTATACACACCATAGTTTCAATAGTCACAGTTAAATGAAGGAATTAATTCCCTAAATTATCATTTTGTGTGGGTGAATGAGTTTTCACGTTCATTCCATGCCCATGTGGATTTCCTCAGGTCCTCCGGTTTTCCCCATAGTCCATAGACATGCAGTATAGGTGAACTGAATAAACTAAGTGTGTGTGTGTGTGTGTGTGTGTATGGGTGTTACCCAGTACTGGATTGCAGCTGGAAGGCCATCCGCTGCATATTGTTGTCACATTACTGGAATTCGGTACCAGTCAATGCTAAAATTTTAAAAACGCCCATTTCCCGCTAACATTTGAGTGCCTTTGAGCTATACACTTGGTAACCTCAGATACCTAGGCCTTCATGGCTTATCACAGTCATTTCTGTTGAGCATGTGAACACAGTGGCAAATCAGCACTGTTTAAGAACACGCTCAAATGTTACAGGGAAATTGATGAAATACCTGTATCGTGACAAACCTACCGCTGCATAAAACATATGATGGAATTATTGGTGTTTCTTTCCACTGTGGTGACCCCTGATAGTCAGGGACTAAGCCAAAGAAAAATTAATGAATGTATGTGAGATTTAACTTGTTTTCAGAATTGCGACACAATGACACTAATCATTTTAAAGTTCTGCCATCATCACCTTGTTTGGTATTCGCTCTTGTTGTTCAAAGAAATATTTCATTTGTTAATTTAACTATCCATCATTAAAAAAATACAACTTTTCAAGTTTAGAATTGTTGCCAGGTTCACTATTCATAAGCAAAAATCCTTAAAAAATCTTTAGGTTTAAACGATTCAGTTAATGGAGTCAATATAGCAGGTATGTATAGGTTGGGATATTTGGATAGGTGGCTTGTTTTCTAAATAAACGCTTAAAATGGGTTTAGTTTTATTTGTACACCATTCCCTGTGATTTTATGCATCATGTCATGCATACAGAAAATGGAAACAACTATGCTAGTTGTAAATGTAGCCTTGGATATAGTTTCTTCTTCGCCTCGGGTCAGTATGTAAACTATATTGTAAAACTGATGTTTGTTCACAAGATGTAAAGTTCCTGGTTATGCATCATGTTTTGGCTTGGCAATGCATCTCCATTATGGGTTTTCACACAGTCTTTTCTGTAAATGTACTGTCAAATTGTATTTAGAGATCATGTGTGAACAGGACCTTTTTATAATGTGGCAAATCAATTTTGCCAGTGCAAAGTTTTCAGTCATGTAACTGGCGCAGAGGCCTGCAGGGCAGAACAGCCATTGAACTGCAGTACAGATCTGTCAGGTTTCCATTTGTACCAAGCCACAGATATTTATAACAAATATTTCAGAAGAAGAAAAACAAACATAACAAACTGAGAGATTTGAAAACTAGTGCCACATATTGGCCTTATTCTAAAATGCGGAAGTGTGCTTATTTTTGCGATTGTTTTAGAACTTCCAATTAGGTTGCCTATGGGAGAATAGACTAGGAATAATAAACAGTAGAAAGTTATCTAAATTCTTAATTTAAGATGTAAATAAATATCAGTTTGCTACATCAAGCAGCATAACGAGCTGTTCTTAACGTTTAAAAAATGAATGGAGCTGAAAGAGACAGGAAGTCTCAAGCCAAAGGGATTCAAATGGCTGTCCCCACTTGTACGCAAAGAATAAGGTCAATACATACAAATGTTTAGTAGGATTCAGGTCAATTATTGGTCTATTCATATGTAAATATTAAGATTTCTTTCATAATTTCAGCCCACATCGTCATCCGAATATTTGGCTAAGTGGTACTACTTATTTTGGCATGTATAGAAAGAAACTAAGAAACAAGCTACTCACCACAACAGCTAGTTTTAAAAGAATTGTAGCCCAACATTGCATGCCATGAATTATATTAATCACAATAATAAAGATCCCACCATGGACTCTTAAAGGAGACATTGAATGCTCGATTTAGACAAATTGATATGATTCTTTAGGGTCTTAACGAAAAGTCTATAACGAAGTTGGTTACTTTTTGCTCACCTTACCCCTATTTAAAGCTGAACCATGAATGGATAATAGCAATCCTTTCTTGAGATTGTAAACCAGCACGCTAGATACAGCACTTAGCCAAGCCTCAAGCTTCTGCTGACTGTTGTCTAGGGCTGCATGATTAATCGGAAAAAATATTGTGATCTCTATTCGACCCCCAACACAAACTTAATCCAGCATCTCTATTTCTCAGCCAATTATATTTTTAAGGTGAGGAGAGAAGCATAAAGGCGGTCACACAGGTCTTCACATTGTTTTTCAGCAACTTAGACACCACCAAATGGTGGTTGAGAGTCACATACTGTATTTATAAGGTATAAATCACTCAAAAATGTCATTTCTGTCCTGATGTATGTGCGGCCCCAAAATCACAAGTGAGCTGACGCACCGATTATTACCGGGTGGATGCGCATGCACACCAATGATGTCTAGTGAAAAGAACCTGCATAGGCTGTGAATAACAGGTTATAACGTAAATAACCTTCAGTTTGTCGCACAGATCAATCTTTTAGGAGCTGTGCGTGCAGTATGATTACCATGTGTTTTTTTTTTCTCTAAGTGATGGCAGCCGAAAGCGAACACATTATTTATGATCACATCGCATTTTTATGATTATGACAAGCATTTGATATGTTTTTCTTTCATAGGGAACACAAAGTAGTGTGCATGAAAATAAATGATTACTGGGTCAGTATAACTACTCTAGCCTATCCAAAGCCGAAAAAAAATGTCTTATAATGGTGTCAATGACAAATGGCAAGCATCTGTTTCAAACATAATAATTCAACTTCTATTAAAATTATTAATAGTTGTATTCTGATGTAATTACTTTATTGGCATTAACAACCAGGTCAAATTTAAAGTCTACTCAAGTCCACCGTTCCAAGTGTATACAATTTAGCATTTAACCAACAGTAGACCTACACATAGGTCTAATATTATTATTGTTTTACCATGTTTGAGAATTAACGATAATAATAGCCTACTCATATTAACATTTGTTTTATATCTACAGAATCATGTCAAAATCGTGTTCTTGCTTTTAAGCAAAAGATATAATTGTGATTCTCTTTTTAACCAGAATCGTGCAGCTCTACTGTTGTCTGTATGACTGAAATAGAGTATTTGAAGCTGTTTCCATTGTAACAACAAAATCTGAGTTTGTGTTCGAACCAACTCTGGTGCATATAATCTTTCCATATAATCTATCATTGCTTGACATTGCAGCCCACCATTATCAATCTGTGATGTATGAAAACTGACACTGCAGGGTTTAACAAATGCTCACCTGAACAGGGTCTGCTTGTTACTAAGAAAACCAACAAAACCACAGTGAAAAAACACCTCTCCATATGAGAGGACGATGAGCTGATGTTAAGCACAAATGAACTGAAGTTGTCAATGGCCACCAATATCAAAACAAACAAGACTCATATATTTAAAAGATATTTGAATCTTTCAGATAAATTGTAGGCACTACATCCTTTAAAAGCAAATCAGCTGATATACCAGCACCCTAATGCATTGAGCCATTTTCTTTAAAATGTTTTTCAAAGGGAAAATGCTTAATGCCCTCAATGTAATTTATTGGATTATTTTAAAACTCTGGGTCAGTCTTATATCACCTGTATAGATTGCTATAATCGCTGTCTGGGATCTATACTGAATTTTTAAAAACTAATTTTTACACTTTTTAAAAATGATTAAGTTTATTAAATTAGTACAAACTACAAAGTACCAACTTGTTCAACAAAGTACCAAAAACAAATGGTTGTTAGAGAAGTAAAGCCTAATATTTGGCTCTTCTGATTGATATGTTGCAGAATGTGAAAATGTTCTGGGCTTATGCGTTTAACAGTTGTGACCAAAAAATGTTGTTGAATTTGGACGACTTGATGTGCAGCATTTATAGGTCATAGGGCTGCATAAAATGTCATTTTACCATTGATATCGCAATGTGTTATCTTGCAATAGTCACATCACGAGTATACACAATATTGAGTCTAGATTATAGTTTATTAATTTCCAAGTATTATTTGAAGCCTTTGACTCTGTGAGGGTTTTAAAAGCATTTAGGCATAGAAAACTGTAAAGTTTTTAACTTTTCCAAATTAAGAAAAAATTATTTTATTGTTTTTTATTTTATTTTAATTGTTTATAAAATGAAGACTACGCAGTAATATTTTTTTCTACAATTGTTTCTTATATTTTGAGAATATGTACTCCCTAAAAGATCCCAATCAATCAAAACTTATAAATTCTTTCCAAAAATAGATATTAAAAAGTCATCTAGTGAAATTTTATTCCTATAGCAGTATATCACAGAATAAAATAATATCGCAATGTTAGATTTTTCCAATATCGTGCAGCCCTAATAGGTCATTTTGCATTATCAACATCACAGAGTTACTCTGTAGATGTATCAATATTATCCTAACGATAAAAACCAAATGCATTTCTAGTGTGAAGAGTACCAGTTTAGTAATTTACAGAGTTAATTAATCTACACAGATTCACTTCTATATACTGAAAAATTTATTCTGCATTTTCTTTTGCATCATGAGCAAAGATTGATGTAGGCTTGATAAAGATGTTTACTCTTAAGTAGTTCATTTGTATTTTGACCCCTGTTGCTCTTTCTCTGGATCCCTTCAGAATGTTGTCAGTCAGTGGTTGATTAGCTGTATTTGCCGTTGTTCTTGTTTCCATCTTAATGAATAGAGCTGCATTCACTGTTGTCAGGGACCACCACACTCTTAGACTGGCATTTTACTGCAAGTGTACATCCATGGCTTAAATATAACCATTTGGAAATTTCCATTCACTGCAGAGCTAGGAGACTCTCAATCAATAATGTCAATGTCAAAGACAAGCTCAAGTTGTTTTCTCAAAGTGTCTGAACTCGCCATTTGTGTGGCCAACTAGTTTTATGTTTATATTTGCTCTTCTGCTTTCTTTATTTGTGGGTCTGATCCTATCGTTGGTGGTCAGGCCTGATAGGTTTTGTTCTTCAAAATGATATGTAATTTTTGAAGTTGCACATTGATTGTTCTTTCAACTTCTGCATTGATATAAAGGTCCTTTGTTGGCATCTCTGGCATTGTATTTTTTATTTGCAAAGACATTAATTGCATAGTGTTCAGAGTTAAAGTTAGGTTAGGTCTGCAACAAACATCTATTTTGTTTATTGATTAATGTAACTATGAAGACCTATGGATTGTTCCACCAATTAGTAAGCAGGCTTAGGCTATGATGAATTATTTAGCCTTTTCAGACATTCACTGTTGAGTGATATGCTTAATACACTCAAAAAATGACATTTGCAATTTGTTCAAAATACTTATTTAAACTTGGCTTAAATGCAATTCTTGAGGTTTTTAGTGAGACAACGTAATTGTTTTATGTTCAATCCACTTAAATGTGTAAATACTTATAAATCAACTTAATTCCTTCATGTTTTCTAAACACAAATTGATTGGATGGAACCCTTCATTTTATAGTGTAACTAGGCACTTCACAAAACTATTAAACTATTCCTGAGTTTTTTTCACTATTTTTTTCTTCAGCTGTGCAAATACAGCTTTCCAATGTTACATTTTAACCCAAGTTGCTTTTTATGATTGGAATCTACAAAAGACTCCCATCTCAAGTGCTGCCATCTTAAAAATTCTGTGTATTATTAACAAAGTTTTATTCAGCAGAACCAGCTTTGAATGTAACATTGAAATGCCAAACTACATAGAGCATTATACAGAGCAAACAGTTCTTATTCCAAGTTTTAGTTTGTTTATAACCTTTTGCCTAATACATCAAAGCAAAACTGTTTATTCAAAGATTATATTGGATTGCTTTAGTTTAGAGCCACATAGCTTTATTCACCATTCATTTGCAACTCCTTTTACCTTCATTTACAGTCTGCATTTGCAGAACACATTGCCAGTGACATACTTTCACTTTCATACTTTTCATACAAACTCCAATACTTTAATCAGTGTTCATGCATCATGTTAAAGTGTTCAGTAATGGGTGTCATGATCTAATTTGAATACAGAATTGATTGTGCAGCATGGTGGCTCAGTGGTTTGCACCGTCGCCTCACAACAAGGTTGCTGGTCTGAGTCTGGTTGGAGAATGCATGTTCTCCCCGTGAGTATCCTCCAGGTGCTCCGGTTACCCCCACAGTCTAAAGCAGAGATGTCCAAAGTAGGGCCTGCATAACCTTTGATTTGGCCCACCATCCTATCTAAAAAGAGAGGGAGAATGATGAGGATGTAGTTGGGGCAAAGACCTTTTACAGAGATCGATATCTGGATTTAAACGTAACCTTTTGTTTCTTTGTTTTATTTCTGAGCTACAAAAAAGTAGTAAAAGTAATGCAAAAGATATCTAAGAGCAAATCAAGGTAAAGGTAGGCATAGGTCGACTAGTGTTTTCAGCTTAACTCCATTGTGGTTCAGTTTCTACTGTAATAATAGGTTCATTTCAAAATGTTAAAAAATGATACTACATTAGTAAATATGATTAAAAGCAACATTTTCTAGTTATTTTTAAATCTTAGCAAAAAAAAAAAGAGGAAATAACCAATGTCAAATTTAATGCTATGCGATATTCAGTTTTCTATATAATCAGCCCATATACCTCAATCAAGTTTTTGGCCCTTTATAAGAAAATTTTGGGCACCCCTGGTCCAAAGACATGCGCTTTAGGTGAATTGATTAAACTAAATGGTCTATAGTCTATGAGTGTGGGTGTGAATGAGTGTATGGGTGTTTCCGAGTTCTGGGTTGGGGCTGGAAGAGCATCCGCTGTGTAAAACATAAGCTGGAATAGTCAGTGGTTCATTCCACTGTGGTGACCTCCTAAATGGAGACTAAGCTAAAGGAAAATGATTAATGAACAAATGAATTTCTTGAGAACCATTTAAAATATTTTGGCAGCAGGCACAGGATGTCAACATGATGTCAGATTGATGTTGTACCCCAACATCATTAGGACATTTTGTTTTGGAATTGAAAATCGAGTTAATGTCAGAACCTAACGTCCAACCTAAAATCAACTAAATATCAACGTCTAATGATGTTACAGCTTGGACGTTACCACTATGATTGGATTTGGTTGCCATACATGACGAATAAATGTCAGTACTTTCTAACACAACCTAAAATCAAGCAAATATCAATGTTGTTATTGGACGTCAAATATACATAATACTAATATTCCTAAATGTATCGTTAAAAATATTCAATAATTATGGATATCGAATGATATGAAACATGAAATCATGAATTCCTGATTTATTACTTTTTTTTTGCAAAATCGTGCAGCCTTACTTATGATGATGTGTGTCTGCTGGGATGTCAGGCTAAATAATTTTTAAAAATCATTGAATCAATCATTCTGCTGCCTTTATTCGTTTAAAAAACACCGATTTCTGTACAAATATGGGATCTTCAAAGACCTTTTCTGCTGGTGGTACTGTTGTCCTAAAAAAAACGTAAATAAACCTTACACATACTTTAGGAACGGTATAGCAGAACATTTTTGTTTTAAAACCTTGACTTTTCCAAATCGCAGTATACCTTGAAATCGTCCCATGTCTAGTCACATGTGAGAAATTTGGAATTGGGTCACATTTAACTGGCAGTGTAAATGGGACCTAAATCACTTCAGCTTTTAAATATTTTTTTCCAAACATAATCTCTCTTGAAATACCTTTTAGTATTACATTAATCATTCCACAATGTGAAATTCTAATTAAAAGCAACACATTTTGTTTTGCCAATGTTATCTTACGGTGTGTTTTGCATTAGATAAATGCTGCATTAGAGACACTCCTCTGTTGTCATGACACCCAGCATGCAAGTTGTTTTCTGCCTAGAGTCACTACATAATACAACACCATCTTTGCTATTTAAATGGGTCTATACATAGATGAATTGATTTAGCATTTAAATAAATGCAAAGGAAGTTCCAATCCAGCGTACAGTATGCAGATATTTAACACTGATCTAGTTCAATCTGGTTTGAAGCGAATGAATTGCATGCAATTATGGAGAAGCGGAATCAAGAAAGAAAAAGAACTTCTGCACTGCCTTGCAAGACACTGAAAATTAGTGTCAAGGGCTTTTTCACTTCTAGTGCCATGAACTATTATCAAGATTTGAATTATTTTCTTCACTCCAGAAGCCCTGAGTGTGTGTTACTACAAGATTGCTACAATAAAGTGCTTTTCCTAAATTACAGGGTGAGCTCTTGGATCTAGTTTTAACCTTGAGCCGCCTTATAATTGCATATCTTTTTAAAGACGTCCCTAAAGATATCCAGAGAGTTATTAATTAATCACTGGCTTTTGAGATTTGGCCTGTGTTCTGTAAGTGGGCTGATATAATCTCCTTGTTGGGTCATCTTCGGGACGCTGTTGTTCAAGGGATTGTTCCGGAATGTTTAAAGCCGCTCTTTGTGTATCTACAGCATGCTTTTCTGAGACTGCATCTACAAACTGTCCCTGTGACAACAAGTAACCATAGCGAGACGACTAAGTTTTGCAAACATCATGTCACCAAGGAGATGTGGAGATGTTTGCCTGCAGAAAATTCCAGCATCGTCCCTTTATGTGTTCTCCAGAGCTCGGAGAAATGAGCCAAGGTCATACTGTGCGCTCTGCTAACAGCCTCAGCGCTGGGCTGCGTTTAGCTGCTACAACAATGGTGAACATTGTGAGTGAAAGGTCATCACGCATGATATGTGGGATTAGAAGTACATCTACTTTCAGTTGTCAGTAAACTAAGACATCTGCTGTTAGGGCTCATTTCGCACATCATTCCAATTCGTTTTTGGGACATTTTGTTCTTGTTCCACATGCCTGGTGTCTGGTAGCAAATCGTGCCTAAAGAGGTCTGCAATTTGGCAAGGATAGAATGCTCAATGTCATTTTTGTGAATGAAAGTACTTGTAATAGAGTGGATCTAATGAACTGTAAAAACCTGTGTAAAAAGCATAAATTGGACCATAATTGGACCATTTTTGCTTAAAATAGAGGCGACTGAGATATGCTACTGTTCAAAAGCATGGTGTCTGTTTATTTATTTAATAATACTTTTATTAAGCACAGATGCTGTAAATCAGAGATGCCCAAACTAAGTTGGTCCATGGTAACCTTTGATTTGGCCCACCATCCCATCTGTGAAGATGATGGGGATGGTTTAGAGAAATTTAATGTAACCTTTTATTTGTTTGTTTTATTGTTAAGCTATAAAAAGCTAACTGAAATGAAATCTTTCAATTTAAATGGTGTCATTTAATCAGATTTAGTTGTACAAAATGTACATACTGTCACCCGACAGATAGATTACTTGGGGGAGCAAATCAAGGCAAAGGCAGATTCTGCCTTACTGTGTATTCAGCATCGAACTTCACTGTGTTATAAATGAGATTGTTTCTGTTTTTATTGCAGTTAGTTATCATTTAAAAACTTATGCTGCATTAGTTAATAGGATATAAAGTAATGTTTTCTATTTATTTTTTAATTTTATAAAATAAATTAGGAAATTACTTATGGCAACATAAAATAGCTTGCTATATTTTTCTTCGGCCCACAACTGTCATTGATATTTGTTTTTTGGCCCTTCTGGAAAAAGTTTGGGCACCCCTGCAGTACATTGATAAAAAAACAATTAATGTTTCTGAAGTTTTCAAATACATTACACTAAATACACTTTTCTTTTTAATCAGTGATTCCCTGAAGGAAAAATAATCTTCTCAGAAATATTAAACCACATAATGGTTTACATAATAACAATTAATCGTTTCTTACTATTATGATGTAAACTATTATGCAGTGTCATATTTTTGGCATAACTTCTAAGGAATCATGTGCAGAAAAAATGTAACTACAATCACAACGTGAAGGCAATTTTTTATATCATAAATTTGTAATTTATGGATTATATTCCTTCTTTTCACATCATCTTTCTTAAATGTTTAAGTTTGCTTGACATAACTATAACTGTAATTGAAAATAGGCATGGGCCGTTATAAGATTGTGACAGTATAAAAACCTTGGATAAAAATATCACTGTATGACAGTATTGTGATTACTGCTCTCAAATATGTTCTTCTGGGTAAAAAAACAACATTTTTAAAACTATTTAAAACATGTCAGGTTAAATAATTAAAATAAATCATTGACCTGTTATCTTAATTAGATTACAAAACAGATTTCTTTACAACTTGAAAAGGCATCTTTAGATATCTTTCCTTTTATTCTATTATATATAATAGAACTTTTTTTTTTACTTTACTTTTCCAAACCACCTTGAAAACAGTTATTATCCTGTGCCTATTTTTGAATGCTTACAAATATGGAGATTCTGACTAACGCTTTTATATATTTGTTCATTCTAGCCCAAAATGGTATAAGTGAGAATATTTGCAAACAAAATAAAGTCTTCTGTCACATCCTCTTATGTGTAAATGGCTAAATTTAACTTGCAACATTCGTGACAGTACAGTTTATTGTTAAACTTTGCAGTTAATCTGTGGATATGTGCCCTGAACTGTGTTTAGTGTGATCGATTCAACTGTGATCCATTGAACTCCAAATTCAAACAGAAAGTGTCTACCTGAAATTGTTAATAATTCAGTTTTGCTATATTTTTATTGAATAAATGCAGCCTTTGTGAACATTAGAGATGCTGTTTTAACAAACAGTTTGCATTTTGGTTTATTGCTTGAGTTAGTAATATTACTGAAATTCTTATTTCCCTGTTTAGACCCTTGGAATACTTATTAACATTCCTTTAACCAAAAAAAAAAAACATGAAAGAGATATGTCAAAGCTTTCAGTGGCGTGATTGGAAAACTTGTTTTGGATTAAAATTCCACTTAGTATTAAATTGTGTTCGTGTGATGCCAGATGCAGCAGGGTGAGCAGATTGCTGTGCTTTTTTTTTTTTTTTTTTCAGCAGATATGTTTTTCGGGTTTTTGCAGATGTCCAGTAACTGGATAAGTGTTTTGTGAATTTCCCCAGCTAATATCAATCAGAAGGACTATCATGCGTTTGAATGCATTTGCTGACGCTGCTCTTTTGTGTTTTCTTTTCTCCAGCTTAACCACTAACGTCCTGAACAGGATTTGCGGTCTGTCAATGAGGAACTACAGGCTCATCTTCTGCCACAACCTGAAGCAACCATAGATGAATTTGGTTTACTACTAGTGAGTGGAGCAGGAGATAAAGTTAACTTCTTGGTGCTTGCTAATACAACAAGGTAAGCGCTGCTGTGACAGAATATCACCTCATATCACCAATCTAAAAAAAAAAGAATAAGATAAGACAAGAACATCTGCTGTTCTCACGAAAGACGTGGTCAGATCAAGTCCAGATTGTGTTCCTTCTTAATCGCATGCAGGTGCAGAGTTGTATTTTCTCCAGCATTAACAGCACTGGAATAATGATTTGTTATGTTTGTGATGGTATTTGCATGCTGAAAGAGATGACAGCCACCTGCTACTATCATCAGAATCAGCCTACCGCATCTGACGGCTGTATGAACTTTGCACACGACAGTCACTTACATAAGCTCTCCTCATCTAACACATGATGATAAGAACCAACACTACCCTAGACGGGAGAGGCCCCGCTCCAATTTTGTTTTGTTTCTCGTTTGAACCCCTGCCGCGCCCATGATAGCGTGTTTGTACAGGGAGGTGACAGTTCGGCCAGCCGATGTGACCTTGTTCTTTGCGTATCTATGTGCAGACGGACTGAAGCAGCTCGGCTGTGGAGGCGATGAGGAAGAGCCTCTCTACTTCCCTCAGCGACTCCCTCAGCACGACCAGAGTGTTCGGGATCCCCTTGGAGGAGGTGCAGCACAGCGGACAGCCAGGACATGAGGTCCCCCTGCTGGTCAGGAGCATTGTGGAGTACATTGAAGAGCACGGTGTGTGACTTGGGACCCTCCTAATGATTTACTTTCATGCTAAGCTTTATTATTTGTCAAAGATAGTAGCATATACAGCTGTTAAAACAGCTTCGGGAATAGAAATGAAGACAGCCCAGGTATAGAATAATGTACATGTTTGGCAGTGAATATACGTTTTTTAAGACATTTCTTCTTCATTCAAGGAAGATATCAGTTGTACAAGCTGTAGTAAAAACAGTTTTTCCTTTGCTTATGTGGTTTTATTGAGCAATGGGATGTTCGAACGTAAAATTTGTTTTCAATTACAAACAGTCAGTAAAACTTTATATTGTAGATAAGTTACTTAGTTTGTTAGTTAACCTTTCTAGCTTCATAAGTATTTTATATTTGTGTAAGTTTTATATCAAATATACCAAAAGTCTAATGCTTGGGGTTGGTAGTTTGTTTAAATAGAAATACTTGTTTATTTATTTATTTTTTTCACAAAGAAAATTAAAATATAAATATGCAGTTAATCTAAATTGACCATAACGGTATTTGTAATTGTACAAAAAGTCAAATATATGTTGTTTAATACTTCAAAGAATTTTGAGAAAACGTTTCAAGGTTTGTTTAAAAATATTAAGCAGCATAACTGTGTTGATATTAATAATATGAAATGTTTCTTGATCAACAAAACTTGCCATTTTAGAAGGAACATGTAACATTGAAGCATGGAGTAACAGCTGCTTTGCCATGTTGTAAAAACATCCAGCTTTGGCAAGCTGTAAAATATGTTATACTTTCTTTTAACCCTTATGTGCTGTTCGGGATCAATCTCAGATGATTGTCAGTGTTAATTTGGCCTCAGTGTTCGCTGTGGTTCAGCAAATGGAATGATTTTTGGTGACAAACATATTTTGACACTTATTTTGAAGAAATGCTTTGAAAATGTTCAAAAATTCAAATTCTGTGCTAATTTACTATCCTTTCGTTATGTTCATGGCTGTTTTTGCCCCATTGACTTCCATCATAATGGCATTTTTTGATTGTGAACTCATGACGTAATGTAATAATGACGTATAATCATGCATTCTTCATTGTTGCTGGTTTTCCCTTTTGGGAAGATGTAAATTTTTACTGTTGACCATTAGTTTCAGTGCAAAAAAAGTTTAGTTTTTGGATAAATATTATATGCTTATATGAAGTTTAGTGTGCTTATGTGTGAGTGAGAGTTTGAAAGAGACCTTTGCACATTTACATTTATATGTTTTAAAAAAATAAGCAGCTCAGCTCTCAGAACATATTAAACATAGTAAGTGTATTTATGCATGCACACTATTATTAGCTATTTTACCCCAAAGAACTCCTTAAAAAAGTCATACAACTTTGTTGCACAGACCTACCTAAACTGTTAATAGTGCCAACTGATGATCAACACTAAAAATGTAAAGTTTTACCTCTTCACAACTGGGAAAAACACCAACAATCAGGAATGCATGATTATTGGGTGTCAAGGCTTGGCAATCAAAAAGTGTTGTTATAATTTAATGGGTCAAAAACAGCCACGAACATAAAGGAAAGTTAGTCGATTTGAACAGTACACAGGAGTTAAGATTGTAATATTATTTTTAATATTATTTAACTAATAATATTATAATTTCCCAATTATGGGTTGCAGCTGGAAGGGCATCCGCTTCGTAAAACATATGCTGGAAGTTGGTGGTTCATTCTGCTTTGGCAACCCCAAATTAATAAGGGGACAAAGCCAAAAACTAAATGAATAATAGTATTATCAGTAGTACATAATATTCGTTTTTCTGTATTTTTATTAAATTTTTACTTAAAAAAAATACTTATCCTGTTAGGAGAAAACTTAAAGTTTTCGACATTTGAGCATGCTAGTGTAATAAATGACATATTTGTGTAGTACTATCTACAAAGCCCGCAATTTTCTGTAAAGCATTTTTTAACTTTCCGCAAGGTTGTGCAACAAATGAGTATTTTGGATCAGAAATATGTGTGTGAAGCTTCAGCATAAATGATGAAATGACTCTGTGAGCTCCTCTGTTTTCTGCAAGAAATATCAAATGGTTCATGGCATTTACATCTGATAAGGCCAAAAATGTAGCTTGGCCTGATTGTACGATATGAGTAGCCTCCCTGTTCTCCTCGATCAAACGTGTACTTCCTTTCTTTCGCAACATTACAGAGTTAAAAGTGAAAGAGGAACATTATTCTGCCTGAGGCTTTTATAATGACACCACATCATAATAAAGAGTCTCTCACCTTCTAATTAACTGTTGAGTGTAGATACGTAAATGCCAAGTCTTTTCTCTATAACTGGTATTTGCAAATTGCTGAACTTCTTACTTGCACTTCAGACATATTATAAATTCCCTTTTTGGCCTTTAAAGAGATGTGAAGGCGACACTCTGAGGATTAAACTGTAGCACAGTTTGAATTTTGAAAATTTTCTGGGCTTTAAATTCCTGGAAAGAGGTTTAACCGCCACTGTTGTGTCCAAACATCAGCTCTGCCTCTGAGTTCAGTGCACTGGCGTTTGTCCTCTACCATTTCATATGGAAGGATGTTTTTGTACTGAGGCTAATTTAGACATAATACATAGCGACGCTGTGGCTTCCTCTCATGCAGCGAAGAGACTTGTGTACACACACAGCACACCAGGGGTGGGAACCGAGACAGACCAGCTAATGTAGATTTGCCAATCGAGCTTTTAGAAAGCTTCTGATCTGATCTGGTGAAAATCAGCAGTGTGTTTGTGTGATCTGGTGAAAATCAGCAGTGCTTCAGTCAGCCATAAAAATATGCATTATTGCTTTTATTCAAAACTTTTGGGTTAAGGTATGTAAACTTGCTCATTTGTGAATTTAACCCATGTGTGTCAGTTTAAATAAAGGGCACAAATGTAAAAAACACATGATTTTAAACTATGTAATGTTTATTACATATATATATATATATATATATATATATATATATATATATATATATATATATATATATATATATATATATATATATATTATACATTCAATAAAGTATATTTCATTGCTGCCAACCATAACTACAGAAATGTATTTATTTTAAGAATTTAAATCTGTTAGGTCCATAAATATTTGGACATTGACACATTTTTGACTCTATACACCAACACAATTAATTTGAAATGAAACTAACAATGCATCCTTTAACTGCAGACTGTCAGCTTTAATTTGAGGGTATTTGCATCAAATCAGGTAAACTCTGTAGGAAATAAGCTGCATCAGACCGGAAACGCAAGCTTGTGTGACAAGTTTCACAGTTCACTGCGTTAGAAAGTTCAAGCTTGGTGAACTCTGACCTGCGAAATCGCATCACATGATTGCGTGAAACCAGTCGAAGATCAAAACATGACCTGAAATTTAAAACATGAACTGATCGCTCACTTTTTTTAATGTCTAATCATCTTGTTTAATCCCACCCTTTTCGCAGCGCTGTACTACAGCATTTTGCATGCACAAACACTAGTGTGACCACAGCAATACAACAGTTTGCGTATGTGCCTCCCACTTGTTAAGGGTCCAAAAGTAATTGGACAATTGGCTTCTAAGTTGTTCCATGGCCAGGTGTGTGTTATTCCCTCATTATCCCAATTACAATGAGCAGATAGAAGGTACAGAGTTCATTTCAAGTGTGCTGTTTGCATTTGGAATCTGTTACTGTCAACTCTCAAGATGAGATTTTAAGACGGATTTTTTTAGACGATTACTGCAAGTTATTTTGTTAGATAAGCTCCAGATTTGGCTTCAGTGCTGACTAATCTAATGTACGTATATGCGCAAAAATAATATTGTATAGCTTCCTAACAGCAGAACTGTTTTGGATAATCAGTCTTGGATAACTCGGTGATCAGAAACATCAATTTTGAGGCATTATTATTTTCACAGTAAATACTGTAAATTTCTCAGTGTTTACGTACAAAACTACTTGTAAATATTGTGTTCAATAGTTTTAAAGAGCACCAATGGGTTTAATATTTGTCCCAAAGGTCCTCAGAGGAACCTTTTTTGTTGGTATAGTGTAAAAATGAAAGTGGAATATTAAATTTTTAACGAAAATGCATATTTTTATCACAGTGAATTCTGTTTGAACAAAGCTACAATTATAGACAAAAATCATTTATAGATGCACAAGGCCAAAAAAGTATGAAAAAGTATATATATATGAATATATATATTTTTTTCTCATTTTATTATTATTATCTGAATATGATTATTTTAGTATTGCTGGGGATTTTAATATTCACATTGATAATCCAGAAATCAATGCTGTAAAAGAACTGATGACTGTTTTTAACACTTTTGATCTGACTCAGCATGTTCAAGGACCCACACACAATCGTGGACACACTCTTGATCTACTTATAACTAAGGGTTTACACATTTCATCGACTGTTGTTAAGGATGTGGCACTATCTGATCATTTCTGTATTTTCTTTGATATATTGATCACTCCAGCTATTAAAGACAGATCTGTCTCTTTCAGAAAGAGATGCATAAATGAGAACACTAGTGAGCAGTTTATGAAGGCCATATCGCTGGCACCAAGTATATCTGCAGACTCTGTTGATTCTCTCCTTGATTTGTTTAATTCTAAAATTGAAAATGTAATAAATGACATCGCTCCTGTTAAAGTTAGGAAGAGAACTGGCAAAGAGAGAGTCCCTTGGAGAAACTCAAGAGCAGTCCAAATGAAGAAAAGACAATGCAGGAAAGCTGAGCGTATGTGGAGAAAGACGAAACTAGTAGTCCATTATAATATCTATAAAGACAGTATTCAGGCTTTTAATGTGGAACTAAAAACTGCTAGACAGACTTTCTTCTCAAACCTTATAAACAACAATGTAAATAATGCTCGCACACTCTTTGCAACAGTAGAGAGGCTCACAAACCCCCCCAGTCGGATTCCCAGTGAGCTACTCTCTGTAAGCAAATGTAACGAATTTGCTAATTTCTTTACTGATAAGATCAATAATATCAGAAAGGCAATCAGCTCATCCAATCAGCCAAGTTGTGTCGATATCAAACAAGCTCAACCACAACTTGAGAAGTCAGACATTATGTCTGATTTCATGGCAATTAACGGTAAAATCTTAGAAGAGATGGTGCAAATTATAAAAACATCAACCTGCAGTCTTGACACGCTCCCCACATCATTCTTCAAAACGGTGTTTACCTGTTTAGAAATGGATCTTCTAAAAGTGGTAAATGCTTCACTTCTCTCAGGGATTTTTCCAAACTCACTTAAAACTGCAGTTGTTAGACCCCTCTTGAAGAAGAGCAACCTGGATAACACCCTATTGAGCAATTACAGGCCAATCTCAAATCTCCCTTTCATTGGCAAAATCATTGAAAAAGTTGTTTTCAACCAGGTTAACAAGTTCTTAAACTTCAAGGGGTGTTTAGACAATTTTCAATCTGGTTTCAGAGCACATCACAGTACAGAGAGCGCTCTTATAAAGATAATCAATGATATACGTCTAAACACAGATTCAGGTAAAATAACAGTGTTGGTATTGTTGGATCTCAGTGCTGCATTTGACACTGTCGATCACAGCATACTTCTGGATAGGCTGGAAAACTGGGTTGGGCTGTCTGGGACAGTCCTCAAATGGTTCAGATCTTACCTTGAAGGGAGAGGTTACTATGTCAGTATAGGTGATCATAGGTCGAGGTGGACACCCATGACATGTGGAGTCCCACAAGGCTCGATTCTGGCACCTCTCCTGTTCAACCTTTACATGCTCCCTCTGAGCCAAATAATGAGAAAGAATCAAATCTCCTACCACAGCTATGCTGATGACACTCAGATCTACCTAGCCTTACTGCCTAATGACTACAGCCCCATTGACACCCTCTGCCAATGTATTGATGAAATTAAAAATTGGATGTGGCAAAACTTTCTTCAATTAAACAAAGAGAAAACTGAAGTCATTGCGTTTGGGAACAGAGATGAGGTTCTCAAGGTGAATGCGTACCTAGGCTCTAAAGGTCAAACGACAAAAAATAAGGTCAAGAATCTTGGTGTGACGCTGGAGTCAGATCTGAGTTTCAACAGTCATGTCAAAGCAGTCAGTAAATCAGCATACTATCATCTCAAAAACATAGCAAGAATCAGATGCTTTGTTTCTAGTGAAGATTTAGAGAAACTTGTTCATGCTTTTATCAGTAGCAGGGTGGATTACTGTAATGGACTCCTCACTGGCCTTCCCAAAAAGACAGTCAGACACTTGCAGCTCATCCAGAACGCTGCAGCCAGAATTCTGACCAGAAGCAGGAAATCAGAGCACATCACACCTGTCCTCAGGTCTCTACACTGGCTGCCAGTTACATTCAGAATAGATTTTAAAGTATTATTACTGGTCTATAAATCACTAAATGGCCTAGGACCTCAATACATTACAGATATGCTCACTGAATACAAACCTAACAGATCACTCAGATCTTTAGGATCATATAAACTAGAAGTTCCAAGAGTTCAGTCTAAGCAGGGTGAATCTGCCTTCAGCCACTATGCCCCTCGCTGCTGGAATCAGCTTCCAGAAATGATCAGATGTGCTCCAACATTAGGCACATTCAAATCAAGACTGAAAACACATCTGTTTAGCTGTGCCTTTACTGAATGAGCACTGTGCTGCGTCCGACAGATCGCACTATTATGTTTTTCGTTTTCTTTTTCATTCTTTTATAACCTATTTTAACTCATTTTAATTTGTTTTTATCTGTTTTTAATAATTTTTATTGTCTGCATTTTATTTTCCTAAACTTGTGTTTTTAATTCCTGTTTATGTAAAGCACTTTGAATTGCCACTGTGTATGAAATGTGCTATATAAATAAACTTGCCTTGCCTTGCCTTATTATTGGTTTTTGAACATGGCCGATGTTATCACGCTTGCACATCTGACTAAAGAGATTACAAGTTTAACAAGCAAATTATCAGCATGCTCAGCTGCTCTGTGCAGTGATTCAGCGAGTAACGTCTCCTCTGTCAGATGTTTATACCTTACTCTGCTGGCATGTTTCTCTATGTGACTTGAGCATTTGCGTTTTATAGGGGGGCTGCATCTGAGTCTGTTTCTAGTGAACGGGAACGCAGAACGCGTGGAATGGCTCAGGCAGCGCTACGACAGTGGAGTTGAAGTCAATCTGGAGAAGGAGGCCGACCTGGCGTCTGCCGTTAGCCTGCTACGCCTCTTCCTGCAGGAGCTCCCAGAGCCCATCATCCCTGCAGGCTTACAGGCACAAATAATGCAGCTCTACCAGGGTAGGTCAAGCTTCCAACATGTCCTTTTCTGAAGCCAGCTGTCCACATTGGCTTAAGATGAATCTCTATGAATTAAAATGCCTGTTTTTTTTTTTCTATCTGGAGTTATAATTGAGTTATAATTGCATCATCAAAGCACCGGTGTTCTTGCACACCTTTACATCACTCTGCTCGCCTCTGACTTTCACATCATTAACATTAATAACCGCACGTCCTACTGAACCACCTTCTCATTCTGACTTTTAGATTACAGCATTGAAGAAGAGCTGGGCAGAAACATGAAGTACTTCCTTCAGCAGCTGCCGCAGGTCAATTACAGTTTGCTCCGCTTCTTGTGCCGCTTCCTGTCCGGTGTGGCGTCTCTACAGGAGGAGAGCTGGAGCTTAGGAGCTCTTGCTGCCGTCTTTGGGCCTGACATTTTCCAGTAAGATGCTTTTGCCATTTCTGTCCATTTTTGTCAGTTTTTAAAGATACCTCATAAGAGCCACAAACAGGGTTTTTTTCTTTTCCAATACAACACATCCTGTCATTAGCAGGCCCACGCACAATCTTTTTCACAGTTTTGGTTGTGTGGGCAAATCTTAAATATGGTGAAATGATAAATAAAGCGAAGACAAATCTAAAGGGCAGGGTAGAAGATCTATAAAAGCTGACTTCAAAGATAAATCTATAAATAAATATAAGCTGAAATGTGTCATATATGCAGCATTAGTCTCACCAAACTGAATAACAATAAATATGTAAAAAAAAATTTAAACTGAGGCCCTGTTTACACTAATATGTTTTAGTTTTAAAATGTTTTAAAACCACGTCCACACTGGTGTTTCATCTAGCATTTCTGAAAAGATCTCCGTCCACACGACACCACTGAAAGTGCACATCACGTGACCACACACACTCTAACATGCGTTGCAGCGTATGCGCACGTCTGAGCTCCAGGCAGTCAGTGGGGGCTTTGAGCACACCTCCCTAGATGAGAGCAGCGTACACCACCACCATCTCACTATAGTTGTTAAATCTAATATTTTATTCATCTCTATCTTATGGTCTTTTGAATCTATTAGTTGCTTTCAGGTAGCACATTTTGGCTGAGCGCAAAGATAAGTTATTATATTAATTTATGCAACCACGTACACTGATTCTGCATATTAACTGATTACTTGCCTTTATTTCCTATATTGTATAAACTTTTTGTAGGTTATACTTTTATAAAGGCCATTATTGATTATTAAAACTGATATTCAGCAAAAGAGAGATTTTGTTTCATATTTTTCAATAAAAATGAAAGAAGGCAGTAATGTTATAGGCTCTTTTTTTAATTTTTTTTTTTTTATAAATATGTATACAGTGACGATGACGGTCACATAAATATGAACCTACAAGATTCCTTAACATTTTTAGTGTCTGTTAAGTTGTTAATATCAAAATTAAAAGTGGCATTTCCTTATGTCATGTTTTGATTTTATTGATAATATCATGTGAATGACGTTTTTGTACACTGTTCCCTTGAAGATTTACCTGACGTGTCCTCGGGAGTTTGTTTTCCATATCAAACTTGCAAAGTCTGGACTTAAAAGGAAAGGGTACAAGACTAAAATTTGTGGACTTAATATTGAGGGAAAGCGCCAATTTGATTTTCTCTGTTTTCAGATGTCTCTATTTTCCCTCATTCACACTGACACAGCAGCATTTGAAAAAAAAAAACAACAAAAAAAAACGACCTCTTCAGCGTTTTTAAAAAAACTCAATTTTCTGGGCTTAAACTTCAGGGTAGTGTAGACTGAAGGCCTAACTTTAAAACTAAAACCTATTGGTGTAAACAGAGAATAATTTTTGAACACTTGGCCAATGATCTGTCAAAAAGTCTTGCCCTAAATTAACAATAATAGTAGATGGTTCCCCTAAAATTAAACTTTACTCACAGTTTTGTTTCTTTATTCTGTTCAACACAAAAGAAGATAACATAGTAGGCAAAACAAATACTGTAAAAGTAAATTTTCTTTAAAATATCTTCTTTGCATTTAACAAAAGAAAGAAAGCCAAACAGGTTTGGAAGGTGTGAAGTAAATAATGACTGATTTTTCAGTTTTTAATGAACTGTCCCTTTGAATTAATGTTTTAGAGTCAGGTTATTTAAATGATCAAACAAATTAGCACAATTTTAATCGATCACCATTGAGGTGATCAGTCTACAGACACATTAAGCTAATACTAATAAACATTGAAAATTAAGTTAAACTATTTTTTTTTTTTATCATTTCCTTTGTTTTCTGTTCTGAAGTTTAGACACCGATGTGGAGGATCTGAAAGAGCAGGAGTCAGTCAGTCGGATTCTGGCAGAACTGCTGGAGAACCAGGAGGAGTTCTTTGAATCGGAGGACGAAGACATCTCTAACACCAATGACTACAGCTCCATTAATGACCAGGTGAACTTTCAGCCCTCTATTAGTGTGTACTTATTAGTGCTGTTTAGCTGTATTCACATAGGATACTGCGGAAATCTGATGCCATTCATTCAAAATGTAATGAGACATGCACCATTCAGTCAGCCACAGATAATGGATGATATTGTAAATCACTGTGAGGATCACACTTATTCCCTGATAATGAATAATTATTTTTCCTAGCGCTCTACATATGAAATTCACCTCTAGAATTTAATATTATATGCAATTTTACAGCCTGTTAATTAAAAAAATGAGTGTATGCAATTGGTGTGATTGGTAGAAAGTGTAATTACATGAATTTGGCTCTAATGTCAAACTGATAAAAACGAAAAAACGAAACTTTTACAGCTGCAAATCTAAAAATACTTACAAGAGCCGTGTTCATGCAAGTTAATCCTCGGGTAACATTACTCTTGTGAATTATTCATTAATGCTGGTTTGTGTTACTTAAACCAGATCCTAATGATTGTAAACAAATCAAAGATTGGAATGTTTTTTGGAGCTTGTATTGGATAAAACATGACATGAGAGTAACAAAGCATTTAGCATAAATGTTGATTTTTCACAAAATATGCTTAAGTATTGACAATTAGATCAATTTTAGCACATTTCCTGTTTATTCCACCTCTAATTGTTAGTGCAGCACTTACAAATGGTGCTGTGGGAGCTGCTATATATTTGCTTTCTAGATCAATGTGATTAGATTAAGTCAGCATTAGCTTTATTTCTTGGAAAATACTTGCCCAAACCTTACAAATGCGATATTGTGATTTGAGTTTTAAAAGGCGATTATATACTTACACTTTGTGTTTGTTTAAAGCTTTTAAATCATGTACTGCCCACCCCAGTTCCAGCTAGAGGCAACGCTTAACACACGCAGATGTGAAGCTCAGAGAAAGGAGAAGCAGTGTTAGAAGGTTATTATGTCTGCAGTGTTATGTAATGCACTGAAGCTCTCCGAAGGCGTGTCAGTTCTGTTCACTGTGTTTTTGTGCGTTTGCAGTCTGCCGGTTTTTCTCGCACCAAAGAAACGGCTGTGATTTTGTTTTCTTCGAAAGAGCAGATTGTTTTAAATCTTAATTGTGTCTTACTCTGCGTCCTTTTAAGGGCCTCAAGATTTCTGACCTCAAAAGAATTTACATAGCCGCTTTCTTCATGTATACAGGAAGCAGTCAATAATGGAATGTAAATTCTTTCCATGAGACTTCTCCTTCTCCCTTCTGTTAGACTGGCAGAAAAAGAGGAAGCAGCCCTTTTGTGAAAAGACAATACTAAGCGCAGTTACATAAGTGAGTGATGCAAGTTTGGTACAGGCACCTGTGCTAATCGCTAGGGATATCTTTTTTTTTTCATTACAAGCAGAATTATGCAGACATTCCAGGTTAATCTAAAAGACCTAAAACCTGGCGAGCTGCCTTTTTGTGTAATCTCTTTGTGAGCAGCCGCCTTTTAACTGTCATTGAGTCACTCAATTGACTGATTTGAATTGCTTGACGTAGATGTAACTCACAAATGATTCCATTAGAATGCTCTAGATGACCTTTTATTTGGGAAAAAAAAAATAATAATTCAATATATTTAGTATCATTATTATTATTTTTTTTTTAATCACTTTCAGTTTCATCACTCTTGGTTTGTTTCCACTGAGTGGTATGGTACAGGTCACCTTTATCACGCTTTCGTTTCCATGATGGTATCCTTTTGGTGGGCGTGGTGTACGACAGAAAGTACTACAGATGTCATTCTCGCCCGAGTAAATGTCAAGGTAAAGCTGTACTTTCTAAGTACAAGATTTAATAACTACAGATCAATGCAAAATGCAGATCAATGCAAAACGGCCTACTGTAATGTCTGCTATGATATCAAATAAATAAATGCAACATATATGAACACACAAAGTCCCTTGCAGTCTCTGATATGTTACCAAATACAGAAAAACTACACACAGCATACTTTTAGTCCTTATTTGGTGTCAAAAACAACACAACATATAGCCTACAATCAGTGCAAACCTCTCATCTGTATCTTTAATCTTCGCCAGTACTTGTAACCTCTTAATCCATCTAAAATTGTACAATTTTTATCAAAAGGAAACCTTAAAAAACTGTTTTAGATTTTTATCTCATATATTAGCATTATTGCTATTTATGTATTTTACCCTGGACATTATTTATTGCTGTTGATGACTTTTAATTGTTAGAATATTTTATAATTATAGAAAATTGGTATTTATAAAATGTGATAAACTTGATCTATTTTCTTTTTGCCATGACATAGCCATAGAAGCTGAAATGGCAATAAAATTAAAACTCTCTCTCTCTCTTGTAACCTCTTGTTAGAAAGTATTTCCATATTTCAGAGTTCATAATAGTCCAAAAGGCGACGATAATAATTAAACGTAGCAGTTTTTCCATGTTTTAGGTTGCTAAAAGAATAATTTGCTCCTTTTTTTTCTGGCTCCTCCTTTGTTTGTTTTTTCATGCTTCACTTTCACGTCTGTCCTTTTCTAATGATCAGATGTCAGAAGTACTTCAATAATTACGCGCGCATTATAATCGTCAGCTAAAGAAGTTCATTATTGCTAATATAGATTTGGATGCGAAGTGAAACTGCTCGCGCTTTAGATGGCTTTGTAAACAACAACAGGGCAAAGTGTAGATTCTGCTTTTCTTGGCTTTGTGGCTGTTCATCAAGACAACAACGTTGTTTGTTTAAAGGGTCACAAAACACCAAAACACATTTTTTGAGCTGTTGACAGTCGTATATGTGTCCCACACTGCTAAAAACACTATTAGGACACCTATATTTCACTAAAAAGTGTTAATTGGTTGTTTTTGCATTATTTCAAGCAAATTCGTACTTCCGGTTTGAAACTAATTTTTGAAGCTGCGTCACGGCCATGACATAATAGCGTTGTATTCCAGCGTGCAGACTGGGCGTCTCTCCCAGAGTGTGTCTTATTACGTCTTACAGTGTGTTGCATTAATGCATGAGTAAGGCTTGGTTCAAACCAATCAGCGCGCTCTATTGTGCAACTTCATTAATATTCATTACTGTCAGAGTGTAGACGGCAGAGACGCCACGTTGTGTTGGCAAAACAAGCGTGAAGTGTTGCTTTAATAGTTTGCTGCAGTTAAGTTTTGTTTTCATTTTCTCTCTGTGAGAGCTCAGCTGGCGTCACGTGTGGATTAACAGTGTACTCGACGCTCGACAACAATAACTTGCGTGTCTAAGGAGGCACATTGTTTACCTGAGAGCTGTTCTCATCTGCAAAAGCTGAGATCCGGATTCGCTTGTAGTCTCCTCTAAACAAAGACGCGGCTCTAGTTGCTGTGGATTGTCCTGTCTCTACAGATTTGGTAAGTGAGCGACCAGTGCTCTTTGTTTATTCAGTTGTATTTTATTCGTATCAAACAAACTATTGCACCGAGTGTAAACAAGTTAGCACTAACAGTTACAACCAAACTATAACCTTGTGTTGGATTTTGTGACCGGAATAACAAACGCGGCTTTCTGACACTACCTGCCGTGTGCATCTAAGTTTCCGGGAAATGCTGAGTTTTTTTTTCTCTCATTCGCCGTGCGGTATCAAACATTGCATGAAAAATACACGCTTAGAACAGTTCCTCGAATCAAATATCACGTTTGTCGGGAGGGATATGAATGAATTCCCTGAATGAAAGAGCCAAACTGCAGTTAAAGTCCACCATTTAATAATTTGGCAAATAATTAGACTACAGATGTCCATGTAAACACAGTCACATTGTCAGTGGTTGTGTGTTTTGACTCTGATATTCAGCGTGCCCAAATAGACACTCCCACACCAAGCCTCTTTTCTTCCTCCGACACTCCCCCTAAACAGAGCTGGACACGCCCACTTTTCTGACTTTTTCCAAAGTAGAGGTGTGAAAACACCCTGCTGAAACGAGGGGGTTTCATGGCCCTTTAAGCTTGGGTGAACTATGCCTTGTTTTTATATGTATATATTATTGCGGTGTAATGTCTCAGCAGTGTATTTAAAAATAGCGCTTCCTTTGTTTTCATTCTTCTAGCTTGTGTCCGGACTAGTAACATTTCTCTGTAAACTTTTTCGAAAGGGTACCCAAAAACTGGTATGGTTTGATATTTAGTATCTTTTGACAGTGGAAACGGCCAAAAAGCGTACCAAACTGTACGGTACCACTCAGTGGAAACTATTATTTTTGAATGTCTGTGGTTGAAGAATTAGTTTCTCCAAAAATTTTAATTTTGTCATTAATTATCCTCATGTTGTTCCAACCCTGAGATTTCGGAACACAATTTTTTTTAGATGAAATCCAGGAGCTCCCTAGCCCTGCAAGTCAGCATGGGTCTAGAGATGTGAAAAGAAACCAAAAACATTGTCAAATTGTTCCATGTGACTTCAGTAGTTCAGCTATAATTATTCAGAGCTCCAAGAAAATATGTCCATATGACTTTGTTCGCCTATGGCCTCTCTTCAGCTGTGTCAGGGCAGGTCCTGTTTACTACTGGCAATGCGATGGTTGCTTGTTGCACTAACTCTAATGGCTGTACATTGTATTGCCCGTAGCAAATGCACATGTTTTAAAAACAAGTATATTTTTCAATGATGTAACTTAATTAAATGGATTGGAAATTATGGAAGAATGTTTTCACTGAGGCTTACTTGTCCTCGCTGATTTATATAAAGTGCGGTCACATTAGCAAACTTTCCACATTATTTCCATTTTAGTTACGAGAAGATTGTCAGTAGTGTAACAATATAAAAGGCACAGATCATACAGAAGTCACATCACACACAAAAACTTCTATTGTTCAGTAGGGCTGAAAAATATTGGTAATATTTATATGTATTGCGATATAACAGTTTTACAAGATGGCTTCACTTAGAAATTATTTGTTTTAGACTGATCACAGTGCTTTTGTAAAGTAAAGTGTAGAAAATGCAATACAAAAAAAGCAACAATGCTTTCGGTAGAGAAATAGTCTACACTGCATATAGTAAATGCAATTAATCTTTATTAAAGAGACAAACCTAGAATGTTTACACAATAAACACATTTAATTTATCAGTATTTGCTCTGTGGCCAAATGAAAACACATCACATTTTGATGAACTTTGATGCCTGGTCAGCTTTTTAGTTTTACATGACATCATGGATGCACACAATGCACAACAGTATGTTATATATGATATCAGTGATGACATGAGTTATTGTTTGGCTTGAGTGTGGTAAATATGCATGGCATTAGAAAGCATTAGAAAATCTTTCACGCACACATGAAATGCCTAATGAAATGGATTTCTTGTACAATGCTTAGATTTCTCTGTGAAATTTTGATGAGCAACTGTAAATAGGGACTTAATGTTATATACAGGTGAAGTATTCTCGACCAGCCATTCACAGCAATGGTTCCTTTTAGTCCTTCTTAGGTTGGCAGCTCATTAACTTTGGATACTGAGCTCAACCCACAGCCTAGTTCAGATTGAAACAGAAGATATTATTTGCTTCACTGGGTTATTCCTCTTCAGACATGCTTAGAGCGATTAGACAATTCAGATGGCCACTGCTGGGAAGATCGCCCTACTGTAAAAGACAGAATGGGAGCATAAGAAACAGAAGGGGCAGACACAAATGCAAGCAGCGGGGGGACGTGACCTATTTGGATTCAGGCCAGTGCTCAAGAAGCTGGCATATGCTGAAATGAATACGGGTTTAAATCAGAGGTTTATTTCTATACATGTTTTGCTCAAAAGGCTCTCCTATGCTCTGATCACACGTACCACTCAGGGCTCCTTCCGTGAGGATGAACTTGTGTAACTGTTTGGACTGAAGGTTGCCATGCTTTAGGGTTGAATAAAGCAATTATTGCATAAAAGCAGGGCCAGACAATCTGAAGACATTTTTTTGCTATTTCTGCGCAGAATATTGAAAAAAATATGGAATGATTTTTTGAGTTTCATAACTAAAACTTAATTTGTTAAATAAAAAGTAAAACATGTTTAACTTTTATTTAATATTTACTTTGCACATCCTATCTACTAAGAGACAGAAATTATTACTTTACTAATTTTATTGTAAAGAAATAAAATGAACATTTTCATATTAGTCAGTAATAAAGTAATTTATTACTGTAAGTAATTTATAATTATAAATGTACACACATTTACATACAACTAAATAAATAGACTCATTGAAGGGCTGAAAATCTGCAGATTTTAGCGTGTGCAGGTTTCATGTTGGTCTACATATAAGCAAATAAGTAAGCAAAACCTCCAAAAACTTATTCATTAATAATTACATATCTAAAATTGTGTTTAAATTAATTTTCTAATTACTCTGAAAAGTAACTTGGCTACTGAATAAGTAATTTATTTGCATGACTCAATTCTAAAAAGTATTAATAACTAAAAATCCCAAAGCATAAACAATCGAACTTAAAAACTTAATTGACTGATCCTTAGTCAATTAGACTCTTGTAGTTTTGTTCACATTCATTAAATATTAAATATTTCATATTAAAACATTTAATATTAAATATAAATATATTACATTTTAAACATTTCACAACGCAAGACGTTTTAATGTAATGACACCATATTTCAAACGTGTATATTCCATTTTTTAAGTATGTACAGTTGTAAAATAACTCTAGTTGAGAAATACAATTATTGTTATACAAAATATTGGAATAATAGTGTGTGTGTGTGTGTGTGTGTGTGTGTGTGTGTGTGTGTGTGTGTGTGTGTGTAAATATACTGTATACATACATACATACACACACACACACACACACACACACACAATTGTTATGGTTGTACACCTTATATTGTCATGAACTAATTAAAAAAATTTTTTCAGGATTTGCAATTATTTCGATGTAGTCTTTAATTGAAAAATAGAATTATTCTGCAAATTATATGTATATAACAATTATATAATTACAGTAACTAGTTACTTTGTAACTATTTACATCCTACCCTGCTTATAAGATTAAATCATTTTGATACAGTAATTGCATTTCATTAAGAGACTATTGGAATGAGTTCTGCCTATTTAAGGAGAAGAGCTTATTAATTACAATGATTGTGATTTAATCTCCCTAGTAACACTGGCTCTTGTGGGTTTGTCATTCAAACTCTGGTGACCGTGAAAGTATGTGCCCTTTTGTTTCTCAAATTCCTGTTTCTGCCCTGAAGTATTCGGACGTGTCAAAACCAAATGCAAAAATAAAGCAGGTCAGTGGGCAGCTGTGCAGATCTTTCCACACACAGATGCTGAGCCTGTTTTTCAGATTCTCAGAGGATGTGAGATGTGTTCTCTCTTTGTGAGGGTTGTTTTTTTTCTATTCAGTTTGTGTGTGCGCTTGACAGCATTTTTTAAATTATTAATTAATGAAGAGCGCCTTTAATTAGAGAGTCAGTCAGCTCTCAGCTTTTGGTTTTTTGGTATGCAGATGTTGCATCAACTGTAGAGCACATATTATCAGAGGCTCTGAGGCCAAACAAAAGCTGTGATTTACATGCTGCAGCTTCTTGGAGATATTGAAACATCATCAGTGAACTGTGATGTTGTCTTCCCCACCTTGGCAGCAGCATCTTTACTTGAGACTGCATGCTGGTGTTTTGACAACTTAATTAGGACAGTGTTAGGGAGGGGCCACTTTTTGTTTAGAGGTGTGAACTTATTTTCATATTTTACAAATGTTATGTAACAACAAACAGTGATGTTTCATCTTTCATAATTTAAAAGTGGAACACAAAATAAGATATTTTAGAATAAGAGGAAATTAATTGAGCTGAATTTGTGTAGTGTTAATATTGTTTTTATTATTATTATTATTATTATTATTATTATTTCTATTATGTAGAAAACATTGAGATACATTTTATGTTTTTTCTGAGTTGATAGCAGATAAAATCAAATTATGAGTTTTCTATAGATTGCTGTCTTTTAGATATAAGATAATTGAATCTATAGCAGGTTCATTATCTAAAAGATAATTGAGAGGGAGCGGTGAGTGTGAAAATACAGTCGTCCTCTGAGTCCTCAGCAGCCGCTTTGCACACTGCACATGACTCATATCTGCATGGCCACTGAACAGCAGCCCCACTTGGCCAATCAGATGTAGAGGGAGATGGTTGCCATGGCAACATGGCAGCAAGACTGCAGCAGATGCAGAGTGCATTTGATCATGTGCTGGTGCCAAAGTTTGGGTGATATGAAATACTGTAGGATAGATTTACATGTGGATGTGTAGCCCTGAACACTATGTGCCATGCTTTAAATGCCTCTAGTTGTTTTGGTTGCACATTTTTATTTAAACCCATTATTCATGTGGACTGTAGAACCACACTATTAATACAAACAAGCACTCAGATGGGATATATGAGCATACGATATTGCACCTTAGCAGTTATTTGTCTCATTTAACATGTTACAATTATGTAAAATAATAATTATAAGTAACAAATATGGTTTTACATGTACAGTTGAAGACAAAATTAGTAGCCCCCCTGTAAAAATACATTCAATTTCTAATATTATAATAATTATTTTCACCTTAAAAATATTTTAAAAACATGTTAAATCTGCTTTGTCCAGCCAAACTAATAGAAATATAAAAATAAATAATACAAAATACTGTGAAAATGTCTTTCCTCTGTTAATCCATCTAAAAATGAAAATTGTGTTACAAATGACTCACCCTCATGCCATTCCAAACCTTTGAGACCCTTCATTCCTCTTCAGAGTTTAAATTAAGATCAAATCGGAGAGCTCCCTCATCCTTCATAGACTGAAAGTTTTTTGGCTTGTTTGAAGAATTTACCAAAAAACATCCTCAAACCAGTGGTTTAATCTGACTATATTCATACTGCAGTTTCTTTTGTGTGTGCACATAAAACAAAAATAACTATTTTATTTAACAGTTGTGCCTCCTCAGTGTCAGTATGTTGTGCACATTAACAAGAACTCAGTGTCATGCTCTGTTGCCTGCTGATGTAATACCTCTGATGTGCCTGTGCTTTTTTTTTTTTTTTAAACAGAGTGATTTTAATGAAATGAAATGAAATTAGGTCAAAATTAAGATGTCAATGCCTTTAATAATAATAATAATAATAATATTAATAATAATAATAATAAGAAGAAGAAGAAGAAGAAGAAGAATTCCTTACATTATTATATAGCACCTTTCTTGACACTTAAAGGGCTTTGCACATTTTTTGGGGAATCTCCTCATCCACCATCAGTGTGCAGCATCCACATTTTTTTATCCTGGTATTTTTATTGACAACAGAGAATCAGGACCTCAGTTTAACATCTCACCCAAAAGATAGCGCTCACTAAGCAGTATAGAGTCCCCATCAATATACTGGTGCATTAGTTGAGTGCCCCCTGCTGGTCTCACTAACACCACTTTCGATAGCAACCTAGCTTTCCCATGTGGTCTCCCATCCAGATACTGACTGAGCACAGCCTTGCTTGGCTTCTGAGGACGACCATGTGAGAGTTACAGAGAGCTAGCTGCTGCCCAATAGCTGTCTGCTATTCCTGCCCAATATGAAAGAAACCAACAATAAATCTGGGTTATGTTACATTTGTATCACAGCCTTTCCGATTAGCAGGGCCAAACACTAACACACACACACACACACACACACACACACACACATATATAGATATATACATACATACATACATACATACATACATACATACATGCATGCATATATACATACACACACACACACACACACACACATATATATATATATATATATATATATATATATATATATATATATATATATATATATATATATATATATATATATATATATATAAAACATACATATTATTTATAAACAACATTTTTTTGCTATTTCAACACTGAATTTTTTTACAAAATCTGCTGGATTCATGCTGGATAAATTAGACAGTATAGTAACTAAACTTGACACATGAAATATAAAATAATATGCTTTTACAATGCAAATCTGACTACAACTTTTTGGTTGGTAGGCAAAATAAGTCTTCATCAATATACTAGAAAAAAGAAAATCTTACTTTTTGTAATATTAATATTACAAGCTGTATTGCAAATAAATCATATAAACATTTGCATATTATTGTTAATCAAAAATGAATTAATATATAAACACATTTGTATAAGTAAAAAAATATACTCAATGATGGGATGATAAAATCAGCGGAAATTTGCTGATTTATGCACTTGCAGATTCTGTGTGGGTCTAGCGGTTTGGCTAATCCTAACGTGTTAAACTTGATTTTGATTCATTTTCGATTTGCCCTATACCAAATTCAAAACAACATGATACATTACAGCCTTTCATAATATTCTGTAGTTATTGACAACACACGTGTGATGAGTCACCAGTTGTACCCACAGCAGGGGTGAAATCTCATAAGCAAGCAGGCGTGTAAATTAGACTCCCTCTATATAAGCAGCATAGGTGTGGGATATTGCATAATAACAATGCGTCTTTTCAAGGGGGCGAGATGTTGACATGTAATCTAATGCTAATGGTGAATTACAAATAAATGCTGCAGACTAGTGTCATCAGGTTCGCAGTAATCAAATTCCCCCCTCTCTCACCCCTACAGATCACAGAGCTCCTGGAGGAAGAGAAGTTGGATGCTTGTGAGGAGCTCCCGCGAGATGGAGAGGACGGACCCTCCTCCCTGTCCCCCAAACATGCCCAAGTCGCCCCCTCCTCCAGGTAAAACAAACGCCGCTTTTAGAAATGTCTTCATCTGGGATCTGTTCCGTCTGTGGTCCCCCTCTGGCATTTCCCCTGTGCAATTTAATATGAGCATGTATATATGTATTTAAAGACACAGTAACACAAGTTAGCATCATGCACCTTCATATCCGTGCCACTTGCTTGCTGATGACATGTTTTTCTGCTGAAATTTGTTTATATACTTTGCTGCTCAGCAGTTTTTTTCTCAGGATGATTGTTTTTTCTTCTTTAAATTAATTTCTTTTTTCAACATATAAATGATGCATTAAATTGAGCAAAAAACAACTGATATTTTGTTTTAATAATGCTGAACTTTACTAATCAAAATAATAATCAAAATATCCCGATTTTTTTTTTTTTTTTTTTTTTTTTTTTTATTGAATAAAGTCAGCATATTATAGTATTCTTGAGACCCAGAATGGCTGTTTTTTTACTGCAATAATTCAAGTATATTCAAACAGAAAACATGTATTATTACAATCATTACAAATTGTAATACTCTACAATAATGTTTTACTTTCATTTTGATCAAATTATTACAAGTTAGTGAGCACAAGACATTATTAATTCTAAGGGCCATTTATATCGAAGTTGATATTTAGCTGCACCATGTTGGTGTTTCTTAACCATTTTTTTTTTTACGAGGTGGGTCGTTAGCCCAACACTCAGACCCCAATCGGGAGGACCATGACATACACCCATATACTACGGACAATTCAGTTTACCCAATTCACCTACAGCACATATCTTTGGACATGTGGGGGAAACCCACGTGAAAATGGGGAGAACATGCAAACTACACACAAATGCCAACTGACGCAACTAGGGTTCAAACCAGTGACCTCCTTGCTGTGAGGCGACAGCACTACCCACTGAGCCTTTTAATTTTGACAACCCCAAATTTTTGCTTTCTGCTTTTTAAACAAGTCTTGTTTAGACAAGATTCTTCTGACAATTTATGGAAAAAAATTATTTGACTCCCTGCTTGAAATTTTAATTTTTCTGTATTTTACAGGGTTCCCACGCTTCTTGAAAGTAATTAAAAGTACTTGAATTTCAGACAAATGAATTCAGATCCTCGAAGATGCTTAAAACAAACGCAGGTCCTTGAAAGTGCTTGAATTTAAATTGTAATAAAGTTTCTTTATAGTTTTATTTCAACAATTGTACTCAATTGTCAAAAATGGGTCCAATCTTCGTATGTGTATTGCTCAGTTAGCTGGATTTGGTGATTGATGAATCAACACAATTCAGGATTGTTTCGTTCTTCAAAACCCATCCAAGAGTTGTTATAGCAACAGTTCTGTTAGCTCAAACCTGCTCAGGAGCAGGCTTATTTCATATAAACAGGATTAGATCAAGTCTTTTCAAGCAAATGTAATACTGAAAGTGTGTACAGAATTCAGATTTTTTTTCAGAAGTAACCTATAGATTATATACACTGGGGAAAATAGTAAAATAGTAAAAAGAAAATAAAATGCTTTAATGCAAAATTAATTTAAACAGCCATTTATTAAGAAACTTGAATAGGCCTACTAATCTGAGCATGCAGCCCACAACAAATGTAGAAAGTTATTGCATATCATATTTAACTAACGATTTATTACAAATTTTATGTAATTTGCTCGCATGGGTAATTGAACATTAATCAGATGATGCCGTTACACTTCTCTGCCGTCAGCCAATCGTTGCATTGCTGATCATGATTTCGAGGATTGAGAGATCTGTCCTTCACAATACACTCAGCAATCTCAGAACAGTTCATCCAGACATTTGAATCTGATTCATAAATTATTTTGAAGAACCAAATTTGCCAGAGATCAGTTATCAAGATTAAGAGATCCAGGATCTGCAAAATTATCTTAGATCATTTTAGCGAGGTGCGAATAATGGAGCCAAGTCAAAAAACTGAGAAATTTTTCAATTTAAATCTTGTACAATGACATTGACAAATATTGCACTTTAATGCACTTTTTTATTTATATTTTAGAAACTGCTTTTGGATGTTACCAGTATTTATTTCAGCAAACTGTATTAAATTTTTGGAGTATGACTGTTTAAAACCGATTTGTTTTGAAAATCACTCTGATATTAAGTCAAAGTTAAATATTAAGTACAGTTAGAACTTTTGTGGCGCTGCATGTGCTGGGGTATGAATTACAACGATGCTTGATTTAAAATTGATGATGCTTTAAAAAGTCCTTGAAAGGCCTTTTGCTGATTGTTAAAGTGTGGGAAACCTGATTATAAGCTAATAAATTTGATCATTAGTGATATTTATTATAATTACATTTGTTCAACACAAAGTTTAACACTTTTTTGTAAGGAAGTGTTGAAAGAATGAACATTGTGTCATAAAAGATGCCTTATTAGAAGTGCAAAAAAATATTTGAACCATAAGATGATACACAATATTGGTATACGAGAACTTGATAAGATTATACATAGTGTTTTTAAAAAATCATCAGTTACAAAGATGACTATATAAATCGTTTTTAACTAATAGTCTCATGAATGTCTCTTCAGTTCTAATGTAGGTTTCAGTTATATCATGGAGTACATAACTGAACGATTAACAAACAATGAAAAAGTTTTCAACACAAACTGACAAAATAACTGGCTTCTCGTCTGTAAGATTTTCATGTCTATGAGCATACCTTAGAATTGTGAATTAATTATGAGCATAATCTAACTATAACCTAAACTGTATGTATAGGGACCAGTTGTACATCTTATCACATATCTTTTTGTCCATAGGTTATAGTGAAGCTAGTGATGGAAAGAGTACGGAAACATCATATTCAAGTACTATTACTTGCCCCGATATGTAGTTCAAGCTTTTAAAAGTATTCAAGAATATTGAGTGTTACACTGTGAAAGGTACAGTAGCTGCGTTTACATGCAATTTGTGTTAAAACATAATATTCTGTAGTTCATTTAGTAATTGTTTAAGGCCATTTGGGGATTTCAGTCATCGTATAGTAAGCATCCTTCATCTTCTCATCAGTGACATGCTGTCTAAACTCTAAACAGTTTTTGGGTCATTGCGTGTAAAGATTTTGGAAATCTTCTTGGACACTTTTAATGCTTCTAAATGGTTTTCGATTTACCTTCTATGTGCGATTTTCAATAGACTGGAATAACTGGACTGATTTTTCTACTCAGCCAATCTTTATAGACGAGAAAAAATAAAGTAGTGACTAGGGCACGATTCTGGCTAAAATGTGAATCACAATGTTTTTTTTGGCTTAAAATCAAGATCACGATTTTCTCACGATTCTTTGGATGTAAAAGAAAGGTTAATGTGAGTAAGCTATATTTATTGTTAATTCTCAAACATTTAGTTACCTTGGAGTTATAAGGTTCTATCTGCGTTCTGAATGATTTTGAGATATTGAACTTCAAAGTTTTTGCAATTATATAGCAAACAGTATGTGTGCAACATTTTTTGTTTTTTAAAGTCTTAATGTAAACAACTTATAAAAAACATCCCATATTGTAAATTTTTCATTTAATAAGAAAGTTTTCATTTAATAAGAATCTGTATGTCAATAACTCAATTTTGGCAAAAATGTCAGATAGAACCTTATAATTCTAAGGTGACAATATGGCAATACAACACTAATTATATTAGGCCTATGTGTAGGTCTACTGTTGCTTATTCTTTCAGCGCGGCTCTTAAATGATTACTCTGTGCAACAAACTGAACATTATTTACAAAATGTTTCTGCTCACTAAAGTAGCCGTCATTGGCGTGCACGTGCGAGCTCCTCTCCTGACCTTGAACATTTTATTGGCTGAATTGTAGAAAAGCTGAATCGCGATCGTGATCTGTTCTTGATTAATCGTGCAACCCTAGTAGTGACTGCAGGTTGAAGAAAAATATTGGAGTAAAATTACCAATACAGCACTAAAAATACTTAAGTGAAAGTAAAATTACACATTTTTAAAACTACTTAGTAAATTACAATTCTTGAGAACAACTACTCATTTACAGTAATTTGAATATTTGTAATTTGTTACTTCACACCACTGAATGGAGCTATTTTCCCTTAAAAGTAGTTTTTGGTGTGAGGATTTCATGACACAGATGTCTGATGTCTCCTCCCTGTTAAAACTCCTCTGATCACCATCATCCCACTTTGTTGCGCCCCATAAGTGACCTCTCAGCAGTAAGTGACCTATCAGCCATCAGGACTGCGATCTCTGTTGGCCTTTGTTCTCTTTCTGCCCTCTGAAGTTGATCGGGACACAGATTCAGAGGACATGGTAAATGTCAGACGGCCTTACCTTGATGTCATATTATAAAGCTAGCACTTCAGAGCCATACCAAGTCAATGAGTCTGCGGTCTTTTTTTGTGTAGCTGTTTTTATAGACATGCTCCAGATTTTAAAGCTGGTATGTAAGGGTGTGGAGAGGATGATTAATGGCTGTCATTATCCTATAACTCTTCCCTTGAGACATGGGCAGTCTGCCGAGAAGTGTCTGGTAAAAGGTACTGCAGAATGGATCGGTCAGATGCACGCTAAACTGGAAAGATGTTTTGGAGAGAATGCCAAACATTTGAGACTCTATTCAGTGATGATATGGTAACAGTGTTTGCGCCATTTGGTCTGTGTTTAGGCTGATTAAAGCTTTAATAAGCAGAGTGTCGTAAGAGTGTGTCAAAACAACATGCACAGTCGAGAAGTCTTTGAGATTGCTGAAGCGAGACTTGTTTCCTGTGGAAAGAATGCAAGGAAGTATTTTATTTGTTTTGGCTCTGGTAGAGTCATCGTTTTTGTTCATTTACAGATCGATCCTCAGAATTGAATTACTTGAGCACACGGGTAAGGACTGTCGGGGTATCTGCAGGGTCTTAAAATATCTTAAATTTCAAAAAACTAATTGTAGGCCTTAAAAAAAGGTCTTAATTGTCCTTTGTCCATGTAAAGCTATACCCAATTGGACCAACATCCATCCAATCACTAGCAGTATATTTTAATAAGTTTTAAGAAACGTTTAGTTATTAACTCTATTTACTTATTAAAATGGTTTAATTATCTTTATTACAATAAAATTTGTTTTAATTTTTTTTAAGGTTTTAACTTGACTATTAAAAAGTTGTTAACGTTTAGCCCTTGGTATGTCTGAAATTTCATTTATTACTGTCTTAAAAAGGCCTTAAAAAGGTCTTATAAAGTCTTAAATTTGACTTGATGAAACGTGTAAAAACCCTGATAAGTGAACAGAACAACAAAAATAAGCAACAAATTTCCAGTACTTGCGTTTTTATTTTATTTTGAACAGGCAAGTGTTCTGTAATGTACATAATAAATAGTATAATAAAAAATACTTTACAGTTGGGAGCATGTGTATTAACTTTTCAATGGTTGAGGGCAACCCTCTCCTAAAACAGCAGAAAACAATAATTGAACAATAAATTCAAGATTCAGTAAGGTTCAAATGTCAAATCTCTTTTAATGTAAATGCTAGCATGGGAGGTCTATACATCTGTTAATGCAGCAGTGTGAACTGTAGACAACTCGTGTTCAATTACAGCTCTTGCGAGTGTGTTTAGAGAAGGGATCACAGACTGGCTTATGTGTGCAAAAGATGGGGCAGTGTCATATTTCAATTAGTTTTTTTGTTAAAACTTGCTTGATGGATGTGCGTGACCAACATACACTTGTGCCTTTGGAAGCGTCTCGCACATTAGCACTGCGTTTTTTTTTTTTAGACAGTCTGTCAAGATTTCAACTTTAACTTGCAGCGCTGCTCCTAAATGTCAATTTTAAAGCAGTGGACCAATCGTAAGAACTTGACAAGTGTTGCCAGCTTCTATTTACAGTTGTAAAAGCAGTAATTGTTTTATTTGATATAATTCCTTTATCTTGTTATTTTTGCTATAGTTGAGGGTAACCAGGGTATCTTAACCCTCTGGGGTCTGAGGGTGATTTGGGGCTCTGGAGAAGTTTTGACATTTGTGTTGTTTTCAGTATCTTAAAAATATATTAATGGCTAAAGTGTGATAACACTGTAAACAGCACAAGTTGGGCTACAATTATACCTAAGGAGCATGTTTGTATGTGTTTGTGTTTTTGAGAAAGAAACGTTTATGCGTGTTTCGTGAAAAACTAAAATTTTGAAGTCACTGAAACAAGGCCGTGAAACAGATAGAACATTTGTGCACAAGACTTTTGAGAACTGGATCTGGTAGTCTTGTTCACTTGCTCAAAGAAAACAATATAATGAATTAAAATTTCTAAGTCATTTTTTGAGTGAAATTGGTTTATGCGGGAAGGTGTGAACTATCATAACTATGCAGTGAGTCACACCTGAGAAGACAAAGACCTGCATAATGAGCCATCAGACAGGTACAGGTATGTGACTAGGAGGGAAGAGTTTCAAGAAGGAATCAGAGGAAAGTTTATTTACTTTTTTGTTTGCAGTTTATTTAAAATATATTAATCACACAAAATAACTGGAGATACATTTGTGAGAGTCAGTACACACTCTACTGATTTTTTTTTGTAAATGAAGAGTTTTGTTGCAAAATAAGATTGATCCATTTTGAGAAATGTTGGTTATTTGACATTATTATTTAAGACATCAACAGTCAAGTTCATTCACAATTTTATACATTAAACTATTAAGCTCATTGAAGTCCAGGAACACAATATTCTTTAAATCCAGGATATTTTTTATTTAACTTTGTCTATAAATATTCTATAAATAAGTCAAAAACATGCCGAAATGCAACATATTATTTTAACATTCTCAAACATCTAAAATTGGTTAAAAAAACAATACATTATAATATATGGAATAGTATATACAAAGTTTGAATTATAATAATAAGATTCTGAGTTAGTTTTGGTAATATCATATTAGAGCAATGTTACTTTAAAGAATGATAATTAATCCATATTAAAAAAAATTACTGTGAGCAAAAGAAAGCAGGTGAAAACACACCATGTTTTAGCACATTTTACTGACGCGTTTCTAAAAGCAGTTCACGGAGAGAGAAAAGACAGAATTCCTACACTGTTTGTTTTCCTTATTTTGCAAAAGGACACACGTTTATTGTTGATGTGTGTGTACACAAAAAAAAGTAGACACATAATAAATTCAATTGATGTATTGATCTTATCTGTACGATCAAAACTGAAAGTGTTATTTAAGTTCATTTCAGCAGTTTGACACCACCACTGGTCAAAACGCATATATGCGGTCTTCGACCCCAAAGGGTTAAAGTCTTAAAATGTTTTACGTTTCAAATTCAAAATTTTTTACCTTAAAAAGTCTTAAATTCACTGAAATATTATGTGGTAGGTCTTAAATAATTTTAAACAGGTCTTAATATTTTCTTTGTAAATGTAAAGCTACCCAATTGGACCAATACCCATCCAGTCACTATCATACCATCCAATAAAAGTATTGAAAAAAAATTATTTATTAATTCTTCTTTATTAACTCTATTTACCAACTCTTTTTAGATTTCCTTTTATAAACATATGGTTGAATTATCTTGCTTACAATAACATTTGTTTTTAATATTTTAACTGGGCCATTAGAAACAAATCTTTAGCATTTAGCCTTGTGTAAATATGAAATTTCATTCATAATGATCTTAAAAAGTTCTTAAAAGTCTTAAATTTGACTTGATGAAACCTGTAGAAACCCTGGTATCACAAGTTGCGCAATATAATGTAATATTACTTTTCTAAGTAACAAGTAAAATAACACATTACTTTTTTATAGAATCTTTTTTTTTTTGAGTAATGCAACTTAAATTTTTTAGTTTTTTTAGTTTAGTTAATTCACTTTTAAAGTAAGTTGCTGAATTAAAATGAACAAAGTCAAATTAAATTTGCACACAATGAGAGAATGCAGAAACATTCCTTACATTTCTGTGATGGAAGTATTCTAATTATTTTAAACGCATTGAAGAAAAGGAAAAGAGAATAATCTGAATGCACAGCAATTTTACTTTTAATAAGACAAAAAGTGCGAAAGTAGCAAATGCATTGCTTTAAACTTTTATTAATCTGTATATATGTCATGTATAGCTCTGGGGTCAGGAAGTTATCTGAAGAGTATATTATCCTACATTCATTTTCTTATGTGTGTTTTTGAAGGTAAATAAAGGTTATACAGTGTGTTGTGAATTGAAGAGCTCCTCTGATGGAGGACTTGCTCCTCTGCAAGATCAAGCCCTAACCAGGTCAGAAAAGTAGTTCAAAAGTAATGTAACGCATTACTTAACATAAAAAATAACTACGTAACGCAACTAGTTACTTTTTTAATTCCTTTAAATATTATAATGCATTTCTTTCAAAAAATAACTTTCCCCGCATATCCAAAACTCTATTAACATAGTTTAATTTTGTCATTGCAAAGCAAACAATGCGACACTCATAAAAAATAAAAGTTAACCTTTTTTTAGTAATATTTTCAGTATATTTAAATTTTTTTAAAATAAGATTCATAAATTTGAACTGAAATACAGTAAAAACTACCAACAGAAATTTTCATTCTGCTTGATATTTTGTGAAATCCATGAAAAAAGAAAACTTTCATTCATTTTCTTTTAACTTAGTCCCTTTATTAATCAGGGGTTGCCACTGCGGAATGAACCGCCAACTTATCCAGCATATGTTTTACACAGCAGATACCCTTTTAGCTGCAACCCATCACTGGGAAACATCCATACACACTTATTCCCAAACATACATGCGGACAATTTAGCTTACCCAATTCACCTATACCACATGTTTTTGGATGTGTGGGTGAAATCAGAGCGCCCGGAGGAAACCCACGCAAACACAGGGAGAACATGCAAACTCCAAACAGTAATGCCAACTGGCCCAGCCGGGGCTCGAACCAGCAACCTTCTTGCTGTGAGGCAATGATGCTAGCCACTGTGGTGCCCCTACAAATTATTTATATTATGCATTTTCTTTTATAAATCTTTTAACTTACATTTTTGGCCAATTTCATATGAATAAAAATGTCATATTGACATCTAGGATTCGGAGTTATAGTGTGCAAAAAGCTGCAAAAACATCAATCCCCACTAAAACAAGTTTAGACCATCTTCTGTGTGCAGCAAAGCTCCAGACGTCCTGTCTGTCGACTTGTTTAAGAATCTTAGGTATACTTTGCTAATCCTCCATGCTTTGAAGTGTTTGGTCTCTGCATGAGCAGATTTGGACGGCAGCTGCTGCAGTAAGTCCAAGTCAGATGCAAGCAAACACTATGATCAGCAGGGAAATGGGTGGAGCAGAGCTGCTAATTAATATGAACACATCCAAACGCTCTGGCTCTAATAAGCTGTTCATCAGTGCCAGGCTGTTAAAACAATCGCCCACAATCATTTTAAGCACAAAAGCTTTTTCTGTTTGAGGCATTTCTTTCCACTACTTGCATTGAATATTGGCTTTCCTTCCAAATCACCATGCATAAAGGGTGGATTAGACCTGTCATGATTATAATTACATTATTTTGTCATTTATTTTATGTACAAAGATGTTAGTCAAACATAACAATGGATGATTCAATTGCGATTTTTAAAGAAATGGCAGCAGCGTAACCACACATATTATTTAAGTGGTCATAGGACAGGAAAAATTTGTCATGCATTGCTAAATTGTAACAGTTTTTGGTGAATTAAATAAATGTTAGCTCCTTTGAGTATGTCATGACCCTTTTAAGGACAAGAAGGCTTTCACAATGTAAACATCATTAAAGACATGAGCCGGGTCAGGACAGAGGCATACAGAAGCATTGTTATTTTTTCATGCCGCATTGCTATCTCTAATGGTCTCTCATTCACAGCAGTCACGGATAGCATTTTATGGCTTTTATGATATGTTATGAGGAAATCAAATGACATTTGGCATTTGACATAGAAGTCAGTATAGCAAATAATCAGTTATTGCCTTCAGATCATACAATTTGTTTTGAACTATGTGCTATAAATACTTCTCTTTTATTGGAGTTACAGTTTTAAAGTTGGAGTGTCTTGTAAAATTGCTTTATTGATGCATAATTTGGCTTGTTTATCAAACCATCAGTGGTGATACGGTCTCATATAGTCTGAGTCAGAGCAGGTAAACTGGGAGTCTTGTGTGTTTATAGATGATAAAATGAGGGAAAAGTTCGACGCATCTGTATTTGGTGTTGTCTTGAGAAAGAGCAGCGGGACTTGTTTACGTCAGGTTCCTGCAGCGATTATATTTGCCCCCATTGTGCCCCAATGGAATCTGAAAGAGTGTTGCACATAAAGCTAAATATACGCGCTGCAATGTATCCTTTGCCAGCTATGGAAAATACTTTTCACAGAGCCCTAAAATAAGCTGTGTTAGATTGGTGTTCTTGAGTCATGTTGTTCAAGTTTGGAATGTGTGAACAGTTTTTGACACACTGCCGGTCTGCTATTGGCTGAAGGGTTATTGACCGCTTTCAGGCCCCTTTTAAAAGCAGTGCTTGCATAGCTTCAGATTTTAGATAAAGAGGCCCTCACAGATACTTCTACCCCTTGAATATTCTTTAAAGATGATTGCTTGAATCTGGTAGGAAATTTTATTTTGCAATGAAGAGTTGTTGATTGAAGAATAGTTCAGGTTTTTGGTCCATGTTTATTAATGCAATCAATGTCTACTATGTACATGAATACACATGTGTTTACATAAAAGTGATAACAATTAATAGCATTCACTATCTGATTTAAAAAATATATAAGTTTCATGATGCTATTATTTGTTAGTAAGCATAAAAATCTGGGGGGGAAAAGATATGGATTCTTAAAATACCAAAATATAAATGTTTTTTCCTCCACTTCTAAATATTTATCTTCTAGATGTTTCAAATGAGAACAGAACTTGCATAACTTCTATTCTAACTATAACAGAAGACATCCTAGCAGCAGTCAGTGCTATCTAATGAGTGCCAATAGACCTGATGATTTCCCTTAAGTATTTTATATATCAGTTTTCCTTGACATCTCTCATATTTTAATGGCTGCTGGTTTTCAGGGTCTTTCGATATTAGCTTAAGTTGTTTCAGCTATCTGCCTGATACATAAGAAAGAAACTGATCATCCACAGTGTCGTGAAGACTTGCAGGGCCAGATGGAATCTGCGGATGTTTTTTGCTATTTCTGCAGAGAATTTTGGTAAAAATCTGTGGATTTCTGCAGAATTATTTTGGGAGTATCCAGCGGAGTATCATAACTTACACCTTAATATATTAAATAAAAAGTAATAAATTACTGGATAAAAACTGAATAAATTCAGATTTACACATTTACTCAAGTAAATAAACAGAATTAACAATGGGCTAAAAATCTGCGGAATTCTGCGGAAAATCTGCGGCAATTCTGCGGAAAATATGCGGCAAATCTGCGGAATTCTGCGCGCGCAGATTCCGTGTGGGCCTACTTATGAGTCTATATGATGCACAGTTTTGCCATGTTGACTGGAGATAAATTGTCTTATTTAATCCCGACCAGACAGGGTTTGTAAAATCCTGATTGAACACTGATAACATCTACAGTAGGGCTAAGCCAATGGTTTTAAAATCAATTCCTGGAGGGCCACAGCTCTGCAAAGTTTATCTCCAACCACCTCCAACACTTGCTTAATAGTGTCTAGTAGCCTTGAACACCCTGATTAGTTGGATCCGCTGTGATTAGGGTTTGAGCAAAACTGTGCAGAGCTGTGGCCCTCTAGGAATCGAGTTTGAGACCTATGGGTTAAACAATAAATCACATGCAGTTGTTGTACGTATTTGTCTATAAAGAAAGCTCTGATATCAGCTCTGAAATCTTCAGCGTATGCTCAGCTGGAGCAGCATTTATAACACAAAGTCGTAGTTCTGTCAAGCTACACAAAGTATCATGTGTGATACCATTATGTGATGGTCAAATCACAAATAATCATTCTGCTTCTTGGTAAACTACAGTCTTTGTAGTGAATGTTGCTAATGTAAAACCTGGAAGCATGTGCAAATACCACATATAATGACGTTTTTTACTTAATTTACTTTATAGCTTCAGTCGAGTGCGAGTACTAGTGTGAAATAATGTATTCCTACACAGAATAAAGCACGCAAGATATTTCTTAATAGCATTCTAATAAGCAGTGACAAAGGCATCATTGCATTCTTTTTTTATTAGAAAAATTATAAGGACTCAGAAACTCATATGCTGTCATGGTCATTTTTATTCATCTCGTTGAATCAAACGAAAGCAGTTACTGTATATCGTATTCTTATCCTACTTTTATAAGAATTTCCCATATTAATTTTTATAGTATTTTCTGCACTGTAAAACCCAACGGTCAACTTTATGAAATAAAATGAGTGTAGTTAACTCAAAATTTAATGAAAGTTACTTCTACTCATTTGAAAATAGTTTGGAACACAGTGTTGTAGGTAATGGGTTATTTAAATACAATTGAATAACATGACATCAATAAATAAATACCAATTAAATAAATAATATCATTTTCTCACATGGTGTGCAAGACAATCAAAGCTTTTACTAAATCGCAACTACCTCTGCTCTTTATGTTGAATTGTAGTTCAGCCCTGATCTATAGAATTTTAAATGTTCTACATTTTGATATTAATATGTTGCTTTACTCTTTATTCTAAGACTACAGTAATTACATCACATCAGCTTTGTTCTGCATGGACAAGGGAAGAACTCAAGACTGTAAACCGAAATTAATAGACTAAGCAAAACTTTTAGCAGAAGATTATAGTATATCAATATATGCTGATGTCCTTTTAATATTTACCTATTACTTATTTAGATAATGGCTGCACTACACCAACGCTAGCTTGTCATATCCCAATGGTCAGTCAGATATGGAAAATTTTGGGCACGTTTTTAAATTTAATTTAAAAGAGACTTTTTAAACATCTTTAAACAGATGAGTTTGACCATATTTGACCCAACGTTGAGTTATAACAACCTAGCAGTTTAGTAATGTGCAGTATCTCTTAATACACACTATTCACAAGGATTTGTGAAGCAGATTGCATTATAAGCACCTACTACTAGCACATCTTTCAGTTGCAACCTTGTTTTCCTTGGAGGTGTTCCATCCAAGTACTGACCAGGCTCAACCCTGCTAGCTTTAGTGGACAGCCAGTCTTGGGCTAGAGGGTGACTTTGCTGGTGTTGCAAGAGTTTAAGAACTGTTGTACATTGTGGCACTAGAGTGGATAGGATCTCCTTTACGGATGTGTGTAAACACGTGAGAATCTCCCTTTGGATCAAGTCTCCTAATTTTCCCGTGCTCTCTTGTACTGAGACATCAAAACAAGTGTCGTGTTGACTTGCATGTCCATCTGACCTATCTGACACTCATAGATGGAAACGCAGTAACTCATTTCCACTGCTCTTTTTAATTACCACAGGCATTCAGACACATTTATTGGGTTTCACCCTTCTTTCGACATCCAGTCACCTGAGTATGTAGAGCAGAATGCATAACACGCAGGGCAATATGATATTCTCGGTGACCAGCTATCTACTTGCAGTGAGGGCAGAGTCTGTTTTACTCTCTATCTCTCATGTTTAATAGGGTTTCTCATTCTCATCTCATCAAAATTAGATTGGGGATGTCAACTGGGTCAGTGAGTCGACAACTAATGTAGCTTCTTATTTTGTTTCCTGCTAATTGATATTCTTGCTCATCCCTAGAACTCTAGGAAGTGTGATATGTACCCTGACCGGCTGTGACTATTCTAGCAGTGTTAGTTGGCAGAGTTTAAAGGGATAGTTTAGTGACGTTAAAGAATTCTATCTTTGTTTAGTGCAATACCAAAACTGAAATCAAATAAATGAATTCAGTTATAAAATCATTAATAAGTTATCTTTAATATCAACAGAGGTAACGGTGCTATGGTGTAGTGGTTAGTGCAGTGACGCATGCACAGCGGTGCTCACGGCGACCTGAGTTTGATTCTGGCCTAAAAGGTATATATATATATATATATATATATATATATATATATATATATATATATATATATATATATATATATATATATACACATATATATATATATATATATATATATATATATACGCTACACTGTGCTACTGTTTATTTAAAACCATTTTAACAAATAAAGTTTTCAGTTGTTAGGACAAATTAAGAAATTTACTACAGTGTTGTAAGTTCAATTTAATAAATTATATCTAAAATTTTATGTATATATAGATATGTAAAACAATAAAAACATCTAAATGACATTTACATTGCATTGGCTATGCTTTCCATGCACGATTTAAGATTTTACTTCACAGCACAAGCACTCTTGTACATTAAAATGTATAATTTATAAATATATTTACATTCATATATTTTTGTAATACAATTTTGTCCTTTAATACAAGCAGTCAGATATAGGAGCTGTACCTTTAATTTGATCTTTTTGAATGTATCAATCAATACTCAAGTTCATGCACAGAACAACATGAGCATTCACATGAGCAAATAAATAAATCTAAATATTAATCCAGCTTGCTTTTTGAGCGTTGTTGAGCGAGTTCTTAAACATCTATGATTGGTCATTATGTTCCCGCACTTAACAGAAAGGGCTGTAAAGCCTGCGATTGGCTCTAACGGTCAGCTCTGGTGTTATTCACCAATGAGTAACACGGATACAGATAAACGGCCACGGTTACAGTTTATATGCGCATAATGGGTGGTTCTCACAGCTGATCCATGATAGACGCGGTGAAGAAAACTTGCTTTGCAGACACATTCGTGTGTGTGTGTGTGTGTGTGCGTGTGTGTGTGTGTGCGTGTGCGTGCGCGTGTGCGTGTGCGTGTGCGTGCGCGTGTGCGTGCGTGTGTGTGTGTGCGTGTGTGTGTGCGTGTGCGTGTGTGTGTGTTTGTGTATGTGGATAAACAAGAATCGCTGTAACAGAAAGAAGCAGAGCAGAGTTCACAGCTTTCATTTCATCACCATAGGATGATGAATTAATCTTTTTTTACTGAAATACTTGATTAACTTGTTTATCGTGACAACCGATATGTATAATATAACCATATGTATTTGTTTGTTTATTATTGCTTATTTCTTTTATCTATATGTATGTTTTGTATTTTGTTTATTGTCATTGCTTTGGCAACATTGTGCTTTATTTCACAGTCATGCCATTGAAGCTCTATGAACTTGAACTTGAAATAGGGGCTTGTGGTTTCTGCTGTAACAGTAGTCTGCATGCTAAGTAATGTTAGTTGGATTGTTTTCACTTCTCAGGCTCGCCCCCCTCGCCCTAGTAATAATCAAAATAATTGCAGCTTTTGATTTGATAATGGCACCTCAAAATGCGATTTTGGTTTAAAATGTATTAATTGTGCAGGCCTATTTGACCCTGACAAATTTACCATCAAACAAATCACCTTCAAGGTCAATAATTTCACCCTTCCAAAACATTAGCAACCAAAACTGACGATTAATTTCAGCTAATGTTTTTTTTTCTTTCTGTTTTTTCAGTTTCGTGTGTGATTTCAATAAATTGTGATTTCAATAAATAGTTGTGAGACAAAGAAACACTAAAGTTGTTAGTTATAATCACCAACAAATTCATAGGTTTTGTATAACACAATCATGACAGAATATGATTTAAAAAGGAATCCATGTCTTTAATCAGGTACTTTGATTTCCTTAGATCGCAAAAGCCCTAACTGTAAACAGCGGTGCAGTAAGGGGTAAAAGGATCTGAACAGTGTACAGTGACGATATATAAAAAGTCTAACAGGTGTTTGAGGGTTGACTTTGAGTTAGGCGAGGTAGTGCTCTGTCAGTGTGTGTGTGTGTGTGTGTGTGTCTGTGTGTGTGTGTGTGTGTGTGTGTGTGTGTGTGTGTGTGTGTGTGTGTGTGTGTGTGTTTATGAAGAATCGATTGGCCCAGAGCGCTAGCGATGAGGCTGCGTCAGCCGGCCGTGTATTTAAGCAAGGGGCCAACTCTTCCACTGCAGCACTTTTTTATCAGAGTGCCGAGTCCCACACACAGGCAGGCAGCACATACAGGACTCCGCAGAATGAGCTCCGGCAGCCTGTGTTTGCTCTTTGACCTGCTCATACAGACTTTAGCACCACAAAGTGCCCAATTAGGATAACCATACGCCCAAAACCTATCACCAAAACGGCTTATCGACGAGAACATCAACCTGAACATCATGGCGTGTCAAGTCCTTCTCCACAGGTAAAATCTCAAGAAATTCAATGAGAAAAAAAGATGTTTCCTGAGAGGCTGTTGTTCAGGGTGAAACACTTAAGGTGGATCGATTCGTTCCTGTTGTTTATTGTCTTGTTTATGTCCTGCATGTGACATCCTGATGAGTCTTCTCGATGCCTTTCAGATCGCATGACAGAGCGCCTAAAAACTGCTGATGAGTTAAAACGTGATCATTTGATATGGAAACTGAGGCAGAATAGTAAATTTGAGGAATCACTGCATGACACAGCATTTATTTCACTCACAATTACATTGGAGTGTGTATGTGTGGGAGGGATGGAGGAAAAGAGTGCTGCGTATGTGTGTGTTTTGGCCACTTGCTGATAAGATAAAGTGCCGAGTCAGAGGAAGTCGTCTGTCTGTAATCTTCCTAAACCCTTGGCTGATCTCATAGTGAAACAGCATATTACCTTTAATTCTGCCCATCACACTCTTTATATTTGTGTGCTTCATTCACACTTCAGTCTTGTGGGAGTTTGTTAAGACACTTATTATTTATCAATGCGATTTTTGTTTTCCCTTCCTTCAGAGCTGTGTGGGTTTGTCAGCACAAAAAGTCAGTATAAAGGAACAAAGATATTACTTATTTACAGCTAACATTAGCGTCAGAATTTTTTTTTTTTCTCATTAAAGCAGTGAGATGGTGATGGTTGTTTACTGGCATTCTGAAAAAGAAAGCACTCTTGAGATATATTCAACTGATTTAATCAACATGTGACAAGTTTTTTTTTTTTTTTTGCATGATTAAGTGTGAATGGATCTCTATCAAATCTGTAAACCCACTGGAAAAGTGACATTCATGAAGGATTCTGATGTTTTTGTGTGCCTTTTTCATTTGCTACATGGGATTGTGGTTCTTTTTTCCTCAGTAAAACCGTTAGATGTACACTAGTGTACCTTTTTGTTTTGTTTATTTAGTTTTTGCCTCATTTTCACATAATTATTTGCTTCTAACCAAAATTTGTCATGTTGTGATCAGCATAGCCGGTTGTTTTTGTTCATGGCTTACAATCTTTTAATGAATGGGGAAAAACAGCACTACTGGAATTGTAGACCAGCACTAATGCACTATATTAGAAGTTGTTAATTGAATTGAACTATTAAATGTTGGAACCAAGGAGTATGTTTACATGGCCACCAGTATTTATAATGTGATTAAGACAATACTCTAATTAAGAGTCTACCTGGTCAACAGTGATTTTTGATGACTTTAATCTAAATAAAGTCATAATCGAGCTAAACAGAAATGAAATTGACGTGGAGTATGGTGATTTTAGTCATAATATTGAAGTGCAGTACAGACATCTTAAACTATTACCATTGTGTAGGATTTTTGTCACAATTTCGACAGGATCTACACATGCGGCTCGTTGACACTATTCTCTGCACCTACTGATTCATTGAAGGACCACAGACACACACAATGCAAAATGCAGAGGTTTTTTCCACCATGCGGCATGTGGTATCAAATTCCATTGAAAAAAACAACACTCAGTAGTTCATACTCGCATCCAATATCTTATTTGTCTCGGGGGGCATGCTTGAAATGTTCCTAAGTGAAAGTAAAGGTGCCAAACTACAGTTAAAGTCGACAAACTAATAATGAAATATCCAAAATGACATGAAACTCCAGAGGAATTGTGCATAGAGTGGTGAAACAATGACGTTAATTGAATTATGTGCTATAACATCTAAAACGGGATCATGGAAGGAACATTCAAAAAGCAACTCGTATAAACACCTTAATCATATTATTGTCTTATTCAGATTAAGGCAAATAATTTGATTAATGATGTTCATGTAAACGTAGTTATTCTCTATAATGTTTTGATGCTTGATATCTTCTTTGATTTAATCTTACTTTCAAATAAACATTAGACAGATTAATGTCAATCATTGAGCATAAAATGTATATCCTTATTTATTATCAACCTAACAATACCAGTCTTAAGTTTTGATTTGCTTCTCAGACTGAATCACTGACATCAGAGATCAGGTGATGTCTTAAAGGGGATATGAATGGAAAATGTTACAGAAGGTTCTTTATTAGAGTGTTTCGTGCTGAGTAATGCACGGTCAGTGTGGACGCATTACTGTAACTGATATCTCTTACTGCCCTGGGAGTTCTGTGTGGGCAAGATACTGAATATGTCTTAAACAAGGCTCATTTTGTTCCCTCTTGCAATATCGAGCGATGCACTTTTCAGTGCTGATGAGAGAAAAAACTCCCAAGGACATTTTTTCAAAAAGTGCTACTCTAGTTGCCCCAGCAGCAGTTTCCTTCCTTCATGATGTTTCCTCTTTTAATGGCCATGCTATTTTTAAGTAGACATTTTCATCTGCCCTGTGTGTAAATTTTGAAATCTGAAATGACTCATTCAGAGTTTAGTTGCCTTAGACAATAATTCTGTATAAATATATATAGTACAAGCTGAACCAACTGACCCTTAAATTAAACGGGTCTGATTGAGTGGCCATTTCTTTTTTATATGAGCCCAGATTCTAGAAATTAGGATGTCGTTTGAAGTTTTGACCTTGTAGACTGTTGTAGGTTGTTGCATTTTACATAGACTGCAGTTAAGCTTCATTCACACTATGAGGGCTTCGGATCAGCAAAGTGACAAGCGCTCGTTAATTTCAATGGAGAGTGAGCAACTTACGGCGATCTCCATCAACACCAGCAATAGCGACCATTAGCGACCGGGCGGGTATGTCGAGACTTTGCTAACTTTATGCAAATGTAGAGCAACTTGTTTGAGCGACAGCCTATAGGAGCACCAGTAGAGCTCATGTGATCTTAGCTCACTCAGAGGTCGGTTGTATTCTCCGTGCTGTAGGCAGCTACAAAGTCGCTGATAGTGTGAATGGGGCATTAGCAGAAGGTATTAGGTGTTGTCTGGATATTCCTTTTTACATGGGAGGACTGGTTGAGCACAAGCCTTTCTAGCAGTCTAAAGAGCTTAAGGGGTCAAGACTTTACACCACAGACCACACAGTTGCCGTCAAATGACTCGGATGTCATTTAAAGCTCATCTGAACCTCACACTCATCTTGTTTCTGTATGTTTATTGGCATGGCACATGTTTGTGTGCTGAATGTATGGCAGAGCACCTGTTGTATCCATCAAGTCCTTATTTGTTCATACTCCAGAACCTGACACTGGTGCTAACAACCAGTTGGCAACTAGTGTTATGTAAGCAAGAGTTTTTAGCGTGTCTGAATTTGTTTACGGGACTGCCCCCAATTCCACTCAGATGCCCACTTCTTCACCCTCCTGATGTTTCCTGTGACCTTTACAGGAAACAAAAAACCATGTATTTCCACCGCGTACGTGACTTGTATAATGTACACTAAGTAATGCTTCTTTTCCGTGATGGTACTGCTAAAGTTATTATTGTAAACAGAAGCATGGTGAATAAGAAGTTTATATGTTTCTAACGTGTCCTTCCTTTTCCTCTCTTTCCAGTTCTCACATTGCTTCCATCAGCATTCTTCCAGGATCTGCCGAGTAAGTGTCTTCTACTAGCATACCTATAAGCTTTATTATTAAGTCTCACCTAGAGTGGTATTGTTTGCTTTTTTTTTTTTTTTTTTTGAGGGGGGGTGTTTTAAAAACATGAGATGAACAACATACAAAGCCTTTCTCTGGCTGATAGGTCTATTCTCATAGTCTATTTAAAGTTAATTTAGATGACATTAATTTGAACTATATGCAATTATCCTCTGGACTAAATCAGATTTGTTGACTCACAGGCCACAGTATGCAATAAACAGACCTTTAGGTGGACAGCAGGAAAAATAAAGCTGAACAAATGTGATTATGGTCTTAAAAGCGGACAACTTAAGGGGATGCCGTCTCTTGCAGACAGAGTGGATGTCTTTGTGACTAAGGCATTCAGGAAAAAACAGAACTGAAAGAGGAATTCTGCCAAGTTATCAATTGTTTACATTCCACTAATAGTGTTCATAATGAAACAAGAATTTCTATCGTTTCATTAGCAGTTAAAGAATTGCATTCAATAACCTTAGTTTCTTACTAGTGACTTGCTGTTTAAGTGAAGCCTTCACTACCAGCAGCACATTGTGGCAGCAGAAAGTTAATGATCCCATTTCCAAATGGCCTTAGAGCAGATAATGCATTAAAGTATCTGTAACCAAACAGCTTGAGGCGAAGCTGGTGCATCTGGCCCTGAAATTGTACAGCATTAGCGAGGAGCTCTAACAGAGACCACTGCAATGCTTGGGCACAGAGCACAAACAAGCTCATCTTCTGATGATTTATTGTGTGGAAGTTTGGCATGTGCAGAGGCGGTGTGACCTAGCAAGGCTTTTGGCTTGGTTGGGCACGTGGAGGGTTTAGTATGGCATGCTTGTCCATGGTTTTACACAAAACATGTGACTTTAGCATAGCCACTGAAACTCGGAAACTGTGACCAGAGACTTGGCTGTTATAATAACAAAGATCTAGTAAGCTCAAAACATGTCTATTTTCAGACACAGGAATCTGTGGTACTTGGAATGGAGGGTTATTTGTTATAATGTTGAGCTTGCAATGAGATCCCCTTGGCTGACCTTGTTAAATAGGCTGAACAATGATTAATATGGGTACTCTGTGTCCTGGCCTCAATTGTAAGGCACATTTTTATAGACATATTGAATTTGTTTATTTGCAGTATAATCCAGAGGACCATCCGTGCTGCGGTGGAACAGCACTTGCTGGACTTACAAACGTCCATTGACAAGGAGCTCGGCAGCTATGAGAGTCAGGTGTTGGACTCCAAACCCATTCATGGGTGAGTTTTACAACACACACACTTTACTTTTTCAGGTATTTATTTGTTTGGCTTAGGAGGTTTTTTTCTTCTTAAATCTATGGATAGAAGTCAATGTTTGTTTTCCTTTACAGAAATAGCCCTACTCTGAAAACACCAGGGCCTGAGGACCATGAAGATGTGCAGTCCGAATCTGAGGCAGAGACTGAGACTCTCCCAGAGGTTACAGAGGAGGGCCTGCCGTCAGAGAATAGCGAAGTAAGCAGTTTGAGGGTTAAGCTTATCTGGATTAATTGGACATTCCTAAGAAAAACCCAGAAGAACAACCAGTAGACAATTGGCTTTCAACCTGGGGGTCTTTGCTCACTGTTGGCCTCAGAAATCTTTTAAGATGATTTGTTAAAGCATCTGAATTTTATAACAAATACATATTTTGCTAGTTGTGCAAAGTTAGTAAATATTAGCTATATATATAATATATAATATACTATGTATAATTATACTATATATATTATAATAAAATGTGGAAGTATTTGTAGAAATCTGTTTATGTTGTAAGTAAATAGTTTGGAATTAAATATCAGTTTTTAAATTATGAATTATATAATTATTGCAATTTTTATTTACAGAAAACTAAATGAAAACAAAACAAGAGTTTGCCGGCTTTTGAATGTTGTGGACAATAGGCAGACGTATGCATTACACAATTTCTGTAGTCTAGAACTGGCCTTGAAGACGTTTAGTCTCTCTCCTATCAGCAAGGTCATTAATACACAGCAGAGCAGCTCCTCCTCAGGAGAGCATGAAACAAGGGCCTTCCTGTCAGATAAACAGACCATCAACTGTTCTCAGCAGGCACAAGCAATCTTCCAGTTTAACAGCGTGCCAGAGCAAATGAAACATTTTAGATAAAGGACTTTTTTCAAGTAACTAATTAAGTAACACGATGAGGCTGGTTCAGACGAGCATCACCAAAGCTGATGATGAAGCTTTGACTCTCTTTTGCAGTGAACCGTGAGGTATAATAAAGTGAGAAGTGTGTCCGGGGTGCTTGCATCATGACTACTTTGATTAACAGTCTCTTTGGGAGGCTTCTTTTTCCCTCCACACGTACCTCAAATTCTTGTGGCCTGGCCACAGGTTAGGAACATATGAACTGGGTCACCTTCTTTTAATAGCAAATCCTGAAGAATGACAGCACCACCTGCTCAGCGCAAACAACTCCCCCCAAGAGGCACCCTATTCCTCATTCTTATCGTCTGCTGACCTTGAAAGACAATCATCATTAAACACGCATACTAGGCGTAGATATGAGCGTTCAGATGGCTTCGAGAACATTTGGCATTGTGCAGTGTCTCATTTGCACTTGTAAACCTGTTTTTGCTGTCGGTGGTAATTGCCCTTCTTTTGCACACAGGAATCTCAAGGTTCTCAGCTTAGCAGCCCTATCATGGAAGAAAGTTCTGGGATGGACCTTGACACAGAGACTCTCATAGAAACTGAGAGTCTTGGCGCAGAAAGGTTAGATTACAAATGTTAAATATACCATTTTTGGTAAATCAGGTTGAGAGATCAAGTCATTTCCATGAGAATCGTTTGGGGGGTTTTGCGTGAAGGCGGATTATCCCATTTCAGACTCTAATGATATCTTTTTATTAACTTTAAAGTAAATTTTTAGTAGAAATAACTACTCAGTCTATTACATTTATTGCCAGTGGCATTTATGTTGTGCCCCCTAGAACGCAAGCATGCACAACCACACTTTGAGGATGTACAAGGACTTTGCTTGAGTCCTCTTTGTTCCTGTAGTGACGTGGGGTTTATTTCTGGACTTTATATGCCTTGCAGCCTATTAGTGAAAAAAATACTTTTCTAACGAAGTAGCTTTATTTTTTAAGCTTCCAGGAATAACATTTTACAAGGAAACATACAAAATTGTTCTACTCTTTTAATTGAAAATAATAATATAAATTACTAGCTTTAAATAGCTTGCAAAGTTCAAATAGTGTTCTTGTAAAAACATTTGTAAGCCTGTTAGATCTGGTAACTGAGTGTCCTAGATTGCAGTCTGTAGTGGGTGTGACTGGTGAAGTTTAGATACACTTTAAGTTCTCTACTTCTTTAACAGCCTTATTAATAGACTTAATATGACAGTTTTTTCCCAAGCAAGACATTTAAAGAGCTCCTATGGAATAGCGCTATAATTGACAGGCATGAAGGGAACAGATCACACTGTGGAGTTTACAGTCATTTGTTTCCACTTTTCAGACTGGAGAAGCACTCAGACTATGAGCAGATGGACCAGACTGATGTTACCACCTGCGTGAGTAGATTTCAATACCACCAGGATTCTGTCTGTTTTCCAAACACTGCAAGATTGAAGCATCTAATCAAACTTTTTCAATGACTCACAGGAGCCCGATGACTGTGACCTGAATGCTAATTCTGAGTCCACAGAGCCAGCCAGCGGTTTTCAGTCTTCGACCAGAAGCATGTTCTTGGAAGGCGAACAAGAAGGTAATTCTTTCACTCCTGTCTTTATAAAATACTACAAGTCAAACATTTACTTCTTAGGTTTCCTATAAAGAAATTTTGCACACTGTTTACACCGTGAAAGCATTCAACTGCTTGTTTCTTCATTGTTAAAAAGCTATGAATTAAAACAATAACCTGCTCAAGTCTGTCCGATCTGTGGTTGATGTTAAGGCATTTGTTTAAAGTCAGTCCTTTGTGTCCCATTTGGAGCGAGTTGTGCTGTAATCTCCTTTGAAATTTGACCAGGATGTGTCTGTATGTTTGTTCTGGCTGAGTGTTGGCATTCTGAGAAGAATTTAATAGATCACTGAGTTGCAAATAGGGAAAGTAAGCTTTTATTATTCAGAAACCATCAATGCATATGGTTTGGCTTTCTCATGTATTTGGAGATGTATGTGAAATAAATGTGGCTCATGTGGTATAAGTGAATTCTAGTTATGACTCATTTAATTCCAGTCATAGGTCCACAGCATTGTGTGTGTCTGTGAGTGTGTGTGGCTCGTAGCTCATTGCACTCTTCTGTGCTATGTCTCTCTCTCTCTCCGCCCATGCCTGGTCAGCATCATGCCCCATCAATTTCCCACCCATTGACTTCACTTGTATGCACCTGCAGAGAGAAGGGAACGGTAAGTAGCATCTCCACAGACCACTCCTGCTCGTCCAACATCTGCTGAACCTCTCAAGTTGTTTTCTCACTTATTTTAAAGCCAAATTTGACTTCACCCCCTCTCCTTTATGTCACTCAGCTTTCGTTTCACTGTCTTACTTTGACCTTACACTTTCAACATCAACCACAGAGTTCCACCGTGAATGGCTTTAAAAAATGTTTTGTGAGCTGCGTGTGCACATAGAACAACACATGGATAAAACATGTCTCTTAAAATTGAAGCAGCATTATGAAGGCCCAGAGGGATTCTGTGTTTTCAATATAATTTTAGAGGAGTTCTGGAAAATGGATTTAAATATGTTATTATGTGTTGAACCAAAGTAAAAATACTACTATTAAACTGGTCACTAACAGCAAAATAACTTAAAGGGCACCTATGATGTAAATCTATATTTTGTAAGCTGTTTGGACAGAATTTTCTGTATGTGTAGTGTGTCCACTGTCATGCTGGAGTGATAGAAACCTAACAAGCCTCTTTTTAGAATTTTCCTGAGGTTAAAATAGGATCCAAATCCCAGTCATTTTGAGGCCCACCACAATGTAACGGTTTTCCCCGCCCACCAAATTGATTGACAGATGCCATGTCTTCATAATAACATGTATATACTTCCACAGAATCTTTTTTTGCAAATAACCTGGGATTACAATATCTGTTCCAACTCTGTGATTTTTACAAGTTTAAAAACGTTTTAAAACAGAGCATGTTCGTGATAAAGACAGTAAAATTGCTATGTATTTCTTAATCGATATAATAACCACGACCACATGGTGTCAGTTAACGCTAATGTGTGTTTGTGTGTGTATGTGTGTGTACTGCAAACTGCATGTGTATGACTCACTGTATCAGAAAGGCTTGAATAGACTTCACCGCAAATACATCAAATAAACTTACTTGTTATTTTTGACTCGTGACCTTCTTTCAGCTTCATCTGAGTCTGTCTCTGTCATTGTGCTGTTTGTCTGACGTAACGCACAATGACACGCAGACATGCACATGGGAACGGTGGGCAGGGAGAAGCAGCCCATTTTCATTTAAAGCCACAGACCACAAAAACAACTACTTTGTACTCGAATACCAAAATGGGCAAATTCTGGAGGCTTTAATAAATAATCTGATGGGTATTTTGAGCTGAATCTTTAAAGACACATTCTTGAGACACCAAAGGCTTATTTTACATTTTGTAAAATAGGTGCCCATTAAATGGAAAAATAAATTTGATGTTAAATTACCCTCAGGCCATCCAAGATGGCAGTGACTTTAACCTACAGTGATGCAGATTTTTAGCTAAAACCATTGTCCTCTAGTATACATATAATGAAACTAAGTGGGTGCCCTCATTTCAAAATAAAAAAAACATATGTAAGCAAAACGTAATTAATTCCTGTGGCTCCTAGTGGTCCTGAGCAACAAACTTAACATTATTAACTTTATTAGTAAAACAAAATGTGCAGTTTGTTGCACAGAGCTATTGTTTGATTTTTTTTTAACACCTCAGTGCATCGTCAAGAGCCACAGGTATTACTTATGATTTGTAAACCTATTTTCTTAAATCTCAATTTATAAGGGGGGTCTCTCCACACCACCACCAGTGTGCAGCATCCACCTGGATAATGCAGCTGCAGCCACAGGACAACGGTGCCAGTGCGCCCACCGCACATCAGCTGTAGATATAGTTGACAGACAGTGATAGAGCCAGTTTGGTGGACGGGGATGAATGAGAGGCCATGATGGTTAAGGGCCGATGGAGGGTATTTGGCCAGGACACCGGGGTTACACCCCTACTCTTTACGAAAAGGGACATGAGATTTTGAATGCCCACAGAGAGTCAGGACCTCGGTTTAATGTCTCACCCAAAAGATGGTGCTCACTGACAGTATAGTGTTCCCTTCACTTTACTAGGGCATTAGGACACACACAGACCGCAGGTTGAGCACCCCCTGCTGACCTCTAACACCACTTTCAACAGCAACCTGGTTTACGTGGTATCCCATCCAGGTACTGGCCAGGCTCAACCCTGCTTAGCTTCAGTGAGTAACCAGTCTTGGGCTCCAGGGTGATATGCTTGTGGTATTATATGGGTACTAACAATGGTTTCAGATCGTCTTTGTTGTTCTACAAAAGAGGAAAAGGAAGCTGTAGGTGATGAGCAAGCAAATCAAAAAAATTGGGTGAAATATTCCTTTAACTTGATTTAAGAAATATGCAAGGATATGTAGAATCTTTTGAATGTGTTTCCAGTTCTAATCTGTGAACCTTTCTGTAGGTTTAGGTTCCATGGTGGACTTGAAATAAAGTAACATTGGCAGCCAGTCAGAATCCATCTGACTTTAAAGCGCTCAAGCATTTAATAAGGCAGATGATAAAACCACAGCTCACGCTCATTATAAAACAATTGCTAACATCCATGGCCCTGTACCATCCACATGAATTCACAGTATTCCAGATTCCATTTTTCTAACAAACTCTAGCTTCATGACAACCACAGTCACACTTTCTGACGTCAATCTGAGCTTGGTCTGTGGTAACGGCTCTAGTGTGAGAACGCCTTCAGTTTAAGTTCGCCCCCCTGAGACTCTGACTAACCCTTCGGCTCTTCACATGCACCCAGTTAGTCCAGCTGACTCCCACTATTTACCATCTGCCATCAGCAAATGCATCAGCTTTCTCTTAATCAACTACCATGTCAGACATCCAGGCAGTGCAAATTTGATCAGCTAGGTTTCCATAGCAGGCCCTAGTCCAGTACATTCTCTGCCCTGTTGGGTCAACGTGACTTCTGCTCTTAGCATGTTTCCTTGTATCAAGCACTATTAACAATAACTGCTGTCTCTGCTGATGAAGCAGCAATGAAGTACCATAAATATTTTGGCTCGAAAATGTATGTGTATGAATGTTTGCCTGAGTGGATGACATTATACTGTGCACTATTACCCAGAATAGACAACTGCCAAATAATTTGTCCATTTCTCCTAATGCCGAGTTCAGACTACATGATTTTCGCCTGGATTTTGACTTGCTGACATTTTTAATTCAAATCATGTCTTGTCAAATAAGTTTTGACTGAAAATAACATTGGTGATCTCCTACATTCAATTAGAGAGCAGCATCCAGGGTGTTGGGAATAAGTGGTATTGGGGGGTGTTGGATGGTGGAGAGGTGTCGTAGACAAAGGACGAATGTAAAGAGCGGAAGGTTGTCGCGGACAAAAGTAAAAGTGAACAGCGGACAGGGGAGGAGGGCGGTTGAAGAGGGGGATCAGTAAAATTAGGTGCCAGATCAGATTTCAGAGGTGCCGGATCTGGATCCAGTGTGTTCCGGCACAAATTAAGCCCTGGTTGTGGGAGACAGTTTTGGAACAAAGACAAAGTTGTCGGCGATTCTATCTACTGTAAAGTCATACAGTGTGAAACGCCATCACCGATCCATCTTGCAGTGTAAACACAGCAGCAACAAAAATGCTACACCAGATAGTCATGCAGTGTGAAAACATCTGTGACATGACTAAAATCGTGCAGTCTGAACTCAGCATAAGTCTTGTGATGATGTGAATTTTAGATTTGATGTGTTGTGCTGCTCGCTCTATGTCAGAGCAGCTCTAAACATTGTTCACCTATTTAGGCTTTGGATTAAAAACAAAAGGCAACTTTTCACTGTTGTCAACTTCTTATTCAGTGTTATTGCGAATTCAACTACTAAGTTGTTGGGATGGTGTTGCTTGTATAATGGTATGTGTGTCTATGTCTTTGGCAGATCCCATGCCAGTGTTCATGTCATGGCAAGAGGAGACCGAGTCAGGGGAGGCCCAACTGTCCCCGCTGGCAGGCCGCATGATGCCCTTACCTCTAGAAGAGGATGCTCATCCACTACTGGCTCGACGGTTTCTGGATTTTGGCCACAGCCAGCGGTTCTTGCAGCAAGACCATGATGCTTCATCCTCCACCAAAACTCTGTCATGTGGGAGGTGAGCAGAGAAACTACAAAAGTTTACTCAGATACACTGACAGTCTATTCATGCTTGTGTCATGTCCCACAGGCCTCGCCGTGCTTCCCTCTCTTCCAAAGACAGTGTGAAAGGAGACAATGTCTCTCAACAGCTCACCAAGAAACTCCAGAACCTCAAGAAGAAAATCAAGCAGTTTGACGAACAGTTTGAAAAAGAGAGAAACTACAAGGTTAGAAAAGATCTGGCAAATACGTCCAGTACACTTGCAACATCCTTAAAGTCGGCATGAAATCAAATATTACTCTTCTTTTTCTTAGATGTATATAGTAGTGCTTGTTATTAACAATGTTATACCAAACGATCAAATCCCATAACCCACCTACCCACCTTGAAACTTCTTTTCTTTACTTCTGGTCACATGAAATGCCTTTAGGACAGGGCTATCAGTGTATGACTTGCTTTTGCCCTGCCTTTGAGGGAGACTGCTGTTTGAATAAATGTTATAAATTAAAACAATCTATAAGATGTAGATCCTCGTTCTCGTCATCAGGCACCTGAAAACATTCTGACAGTGATTTCAGTTGACAGTTATTTCTTACACTTGAGTGTAAACTGGCATTTCGCAGTCCATATTATTAGCAACGCCACACTTCTAACGATCTAATCGGTTCCCAAAGGATGAAATCATGCGCCTCTCTAACGTTCCAGCTTCATCTTTAATTAGCAGCTTGTATTAATAACTTGTAAAGTCTCAAAAGTTGATTGTTTTACTGAACGTTTGATAATACATTTACATCTATAAGATTTGGCTCCTCGTTGTTGTCATCATTGGGCATCTAAAAACATTTTGACGGTGAATTTAGTAGACAGTTGTTTCCCACACTTGAGTGCAAACTAGGATTTCGCACTCCATTTTGTTAGCAATGCTGTACTTCTAACGATTCCAATCATTTCCTAAAGGAAGAAATCATGGACCACCCTAAGTTTTTCTAACTTTAGACACCATTCCTACGTAGATGTATGTATGATAGGGAAAGAAAATGACAATCCTAGGATTTTAACCCTTTATTAAAGGAAACCCTTAAATTGTAGCAGGAAGTTTTGCTCTTGCAAATTGTCAAACGTGAATCATGAATTCATTTTAATGAACTGTCTTTTTGTCATTTGCAGCCATCTCACGCTGACAAGGCAGCTGACCCGAAAGTGTTGAAATGGATGACTGACCTCACCAAAATCCGCAAGCAGCTCAAAGGTAAGAGTGTTAGTGTGAGCAGGGGGAGCGTTTTGGGTGTAGAGGTTCTGATTGTCAGTGTCACAGTTATTGGGCAGTCCTACTCTGGCCTGCACCCCTGTCCGCTGCAGGACAGATTGGAAAAGTGCACCTTACACTGCATGTCTGTAGAGGCTCTGGGGTTCTCTCTCATGGGACCACCCTCATACTCTACCGGAGACCCCTCCACTCACTGTGTTTGGCCCCCCCTACACTTCCCATCATCCATTTCCATTTAATGACCCCCATCGGAGGTGCACTGTCGTATAAAGTCTCTCTTTCTCTTTAACTAAATCCCCTCGGATGGCCCGCATCGGCAGGACGACATCACCTCTTACCCAAAGGTTCCCTGAGGCACCAGGCCGTGCTTCAGTCTTACAGATGCCATTCGTCCTCTTCCTCCGTCCCGAACACACCCCATATTACACTGTCACGCCCCCTTGCCTCTAGACAGTCACCCCACTTCTGTAAGTACATTTAAGCAGCAGTAAGTAGACTTCAACACTCCTCTCTCTCTGACTGTCTCTCTGACCGCGGTCGAGCAGATGCATTCCCCCTACGGGACACTCTCAGCCACGTGTCTCAGCTTCTTTAATCACCTAAAGTGTATGTTTATGGGGATTCAAGGGCTTACATGCTGTTTTCAGCTGAGCTCCTTGGGCTTCCCTTTTGAGGATACTAAAATATTGCCTCTGATATTTTACTTTATGAGGTCGTCAGTTAAATACTTTTCTCAGATATTGGCGATACACGGTTGGTGTGGCCATCTTTACCCTGAAGTTCCCAGCGACCTGCCACCTTCTGGTTTCTAAAATTGTTTCTTTCTCTTTGTGTCTCTTTCGTCCAGATGCCAAACACAAGGCTGAAAGTGAGCTGACTCCACAGACACGTCCACGCAGTAACACTTTACCCAAGAGCTTTGGATCCACTTTGGATCAGTCCGCTTATGAGGACACTGTGGAGATTGAGGCACGGGGTCACCGGCCCACTCGAGAGGAGACGCTGGAGCTCATTCAGCAGTGTATCCAATCCAAAAGAGATGAGGATGGCTGGCCAGAAGATGTCAGAGTGCGTTCCAGTTTCATCTCTAATTAACAGCTTTGATTATTAAATTGTAAAGTCTTAAAAGTTGATTGTTTTACAAAAAGTTTGACATATGTTATCTAATGTTGTAAAATCTGAAATCTTTTTACCAAATAGTCTTTTGACTACTCTAAATTTACTTCCATGTTGCTCTTTACAGAAAATGACCAAAGAGCAGCTTGCCAGTGAGAAAACAGTACTGCAGAAGAACCTTCTGTACTATGAAGGACTGCATGGCCGCCCGGTAGGAGTCACACACACGCACACATATGCACATTAAGGCCCAATCCCAATTTTATTTTTGTACCCCTACCCCTTCCCTTTGGCCCTTGAAACAAAGTGTGAAGGGAAAGGGCTTCAAAATTTACCTCTAAGACTGGGGCACCACTACAACACCCGGACACGTCATCACACGTCATCGCAATCTCTTGCTTCATATGAGATTGACTATGATGGTGACTGTTGTAGTTATTTCAGTTGCGTGATATTTTGCTATTTCTCTTTAGGAAATCACTGAAGGCAATGATATCCTGTTATTATAATAAGATGATGTGAAATTAAGATCATAACAGTGCTGTGCATTTACACCGCGGCCATATTCATTTATGTAAATAAAGGAAACACCATTAACATTATTCCAGACACTGTAAAAAGGTCATTCCCAGCCTCTAGACTTATCTGACACGGTATTTAAGAGTCATCAAGTGACAGTGTTGTGAGACTACTATACAGGAGTTATTATTAGGCATTATAGATGGGGGGGTTTTCAAAGCATGACGGTGAAACGCAAATGCTGTTATGAATATATTAAAGCATATGCTTTTTTGTTGTAAGATTCGTGAATAATGACAATAAATAGTAATCTGTGCCTCTCCTTACGTCCGTGTGAAGCCATGCTGACCTTATTAGAGGTGTGTTCTGGGAAGTTTTTGTACCCATACCCCTTGGTTTCAAGTGTGATACTTTCAAGGGCTATCTTGCCCTTGCCCTTAGCCCTTTGCCTTCAAGCTAAAGAGAATTGAGATACCCATTCCAGTGAACGTGCAAAACTAGGGGCAAGGGGAAGGGCTAAGTTGTAGAACTGGGATTGGGCTTAAATCTTTCCCATGCATGCAATGCTCTGACAGAAGTTTGTTTGCAGGTGACTCGAGAGGAGCGCTTGATTGTGAAGCCCTTGTATGACAGATACCGCTTGGTCAAGCAGATGCTCACCCGTGTCAGCATCACCCCCATTATAGTAAGCCTTTTGGGTCTTTGCTGTTATAAATAATATATAATTGGTGTTTGCAATCTGAAACCTGGTCGGGAGCATATCGATGCATATTCTATGAGTGATATTGAAAGTGCCTGAAATCTGATAGCATAGCGAAATGAAAGCTAAAACTGTTTTGTAGAATTGAAATAGGATCTGGCTGGGGGGTTCTTTTAGATTTTATGTACAATACATTACACTGTAAAATCCAACAGTCAACTTCATCTAATGAAATGAGTGTAGTTAACTCAAAATTGACTGAAAGTGAATTCTACTCATTTAAAAAGAATTTTGAACTCGGTGTTGAAGGTAATGAGTTAATTAAATACCTCATTACTTCAACTTAAATGGAGTAAGTTCACAGTACTTATTTAGATTTATTTTTTTAACTCAAATGGTTTTTTGCAATTTGTTTCCTCTAACGGTTTGAGTTACCTTAACTATTTGGGTTTTACAGTGTAGACAAAGCCAAAATAAGTGTGCTCTCCTCTCTCACACAGGCTTCTCCCTCAAGCAAACGGCGCAATCAAATGTTACAGCCCATCATTGAGGGCGAAACGGCCCACTTCTGTGGTGAAATCGAAGAAGAGGAGGAGGATGAGGGCAGGGGGCAGCAGGAAAATGTAGAGATGCAAAGCGAGTGCTCTGATATCATCATGGACCCAGTAGCCCAACCCAGCTCCCAGCATCCCACTCAGGAGAACATCCTCAGCTCCGGGAAGCTCAATCTCGATCTGCGTCTGTCCAGTACCAACGCCTCCTCAATGTGAGTGTAGACAAGAAAATCCTGATGTTTACTTTCTTTCTTGCTTATTAAATGCTACAAGAAATGTATTCTGTAATAAATGGCAAGCTGAAGTAACTTTGAAGGCCTCCGTCTGGAATTACCCAGTGGGTCTTGGGTTTAAAATAAAACCTACATTGGCAGAATCAATTTCTGCAGGGTGATTTATGTGTACACGCATTTACGCACGTAGCCATGTGGTTTATCAGGTAGGTGCAGCAATCGGCTCACACTCTCGTCATATGAGGTCTATTAATAGATCTTGGCAGATGCCTGGAAATCTGCAGGAGTCAGTGGCCCGAAAGCCTCAAGCTGGATCAAGCCGTAATCTTGTATGAAAGGAAAACAACTGCCCAGACAGCCAACTTCTAATCTACTAAACTAGATTGAGTGGCACTGAGATCCATGTCGCCTTGTTACTAACTTTTTATTGACCAAAGGTAACGTCAGAGCAGTGCGCTTGTCATGTTCAAAGGTTGTTTCCTGCTCAAGAGTGTTTTGAGTACACAGTTTCCTGTTGCTGTGGTTTCAAGGAAGCTTCAGCTCCATATATGGAAATCCAGCAACTTAACACTACCTGTATCCCACAGGCCTGAGCTCCTGGAACAGCTATGGAAGGCAAGAGCAGAGAAGAAGAAACTGAGGAGGACCATCAGAGAGTTTGAAGATGAGTTCTACCAGCAGAACGGCAGGTAGGCTTGCCAGATTTCATATGAATGCACAGAAGGGGCAAACATACGGGTGTCTTAAGATCAATGACACTTTAGTGCAGTCATAATACTGAAATTTTAAAAGCGTCCATTTCCCACAAACATTTGAGTGCTGTTGAGCACATTCTTAAACACATCTGATTAATATATAAATATGATAGGATGGCTTTGCCACAAACTGTGTGAGAACTAACCGACATCTCCAGGTACTCTTTAGAACTGGACCCAAAAAAAAGTTGTGTGCACTACTGATTATAATGTAGGAATCCTATTAGGGGCAGAGGTCCTATTTAGTGGTCCTAATGTACATGTCATTACATGGAATTCGATACCAATCGGTACTGAAATTTTAAAAACGTCCATTTTCTGCGAATATTTGAGTGCTGTGGAGCGCATTCTTAAACATTGCTGATTTGCTACTGTGATTACGTGCTCAACAGAAAGGACTGTGATTGGCTGTGAAAGTCATCTGTTCACTCACTGCTGTTTACTGAGTGTAACCACAGATAATTGTGTTACTATTTCCACAAAAATATTCAGTACCACAACTATTTTCATTGAAATCAAATTCATGACTGTGGTGTTGCTTGCATCTAATAATTCCTTACATTTGTTGAGCACTTTTCTGGACACCCAAAGGGCTTTACTTTTTTGGGGGGGAATCTCCTCATCCACCACTAGTGTGCAGCATCCTCTTGGATGATGCAACGACAGCCATATTGCGCCAGACCGCACATCACACACTAGCTGATTGGTGGAGAGGAGTGATGAGGCCAGTTATCATATGGGGATTGTTAGGAGGCTATGATAGACAGAAGCCAGTGGGCAAATTTGGCCAGGATAATCTTTTTCGAAGGACATTCTTGGATTTTTAATAGTCAGAGAGTCAGGACCTCAGTTTTTAACATCTCATCTGTGCTTACTAAGCAGCATAGTCCCCATCAATATACTGGGGAGTTAGAACCCACTCAGACCACAGGTTGAGTGCCTCCTGCTGGACTCGCTAACACCACTTCAACCCGCAACCTAGCTCTCCCGTGTGGTCTTCCATCCAGGTGCTGACCGGCCGCAGCCCTGCTTAGCTTCAGTGGGCTCACATGTGAAAGTTGCAGAGAGCTAGCTGCCGGCATCTTGCTCTACTATGTAAGATGTAGAACTGCTGTTTCATTTTATATCATTTAAAACAAAGATTTTCCAAATTTTCTGATTAAAGGCATTTTTGCTTTAATATATTTTTTCCCTAGAACAAATCACAGCACTGAAAACTAAAAGCAGACACACAGGCTTGTCCTTAAGTGTCGTTTGAACAGGTTGTTGTCAGTTTTTTTTGATGATGGTGCACAGGTCAGGGTAATCAGACTCTGCCATGATAAGCCTCTGACATTGTACCAGACGAATGCTGTAGTTGCTTCTGTAAACACTGACCCACCCCAGACTCTGTTCAGTTCATTGTTGTACAAATGACATTGCTACAGTAAGGAACAGCTGTTCAGCTTTTTAACACGATGCTGATTAAAAGCTTAATTGGTTTTGAATAAATCACCAAAAAACAAGTTGTAATACGTTTTCCAAAGTAATCCACTTGACATGACCAGCTGTTGAAAACTAACTGGAAAGTAACTAGTGTAAGCCCTCATGGGGAGAAAACATTCAAACAGCTGCAAAAGACCATGTCTTTTCTGCCTTCTTAACATATTCCTAAACATTTCAGGATGTGTTGTAGAAGAATAATAGCTAGATTTTTGCTGTCTGAGATTTTAAGTTTGGTTTAAAGAATGTTTGGAAGTTTCTGGATGAAGTCACATGGATTATTTTGATGATGTTTTTGATTAATTTCTTTGATCGTCTCCTGACTATTGCTGTAGAGAGCTCTTGGTTTTCATCTGAAATATCTTAATCTGTGTTCCAAAGATGAACAAGTGGGGGTTGAAACAACTTTAGGCTGAGTAATTAATAACAGTAAATAGTAAATTAACTAACAATTTTTCTTGGGAGCAGCCGTTGCCTAATGGTTAGAGAGTTAAGGCTCGTACACACCGGGACACTTTTCGTTTACGTTTATCATTACGTTTTTTGTATTTTGAGATGTTTTTCCGCATTTTAGCCCAATCGATTTTTTTCTCCATAGGGTGGCGCTAAGCTTCTGACACCTGCTTGTAACAGAAGAAGAAGAGAGAAAGTTGACACGCTTGTTGTTAAAAATAAGAGTGCAATAAGCAGCTCCACGTTCATATTGCCTCTAGGCATCTTCTTCAATGTTCGCTCAAAATTGACAGTAACAAAAGGGCCAATCTGATTAGTGGAGAAGGTTTTGACGCAGTGCGTTAAAGCAAAAAACAAAAACAAAAACAAGCATGAGGCGTTTCTTTAAAAATGATGCTTTCAGACCTGGGGTCAGTTCTTCGTACGTGGATTACTCAGTTAGCTGGATTTGGATATTGACGATTTGACACGATCCAGGATCGTTTCGTTCTTCAAAGCTGATCCAAGAGTTGTTGTCATAGCAACAGTTGTGCTAGCTCAAACCTGATCGGGAGCAGGTTCAATTCATATAAACAGGGTTAGATCGGGTCAGTTCAAGCAGTGTTAATACAGAAAGTATGTACCGAATTCTGATATTTTCTTACAGTAGTAGTTATATACACTTGGGAAAATGGTCAATATTTTTAACTATTTATATAAAGTTACAGTTATTAATAAAATAAATAAAGTTATACACATTAATAAACTTATGCAATCTGCACCCTCGAAATGAAAGCACATAGACTGCCAACTTATTATTGATACTTATTATTGGCAACTTATTATTGCCAATCAACTTATTGATATGAACTTTTTAGATCGCTTTAGTACAAATTGTGTATGATAATAGAAATGCACAATGTGACTTTTTTTTTAAAAGCAATAATACATTTATGCAGTCGTAAACATGTTTTGACAGTTAATAGGCCAGAGATGTGATGCATCACAAAAGTTGCAGACGCCTTTACCAATATCAAAATGCTTTTGTAAACAACCAGTTATCCTTTACACAGATAAAAAAAACAGCTACTAAAAATCTATTCTAAATGTTGAACTAAATACACTGATATGCATTGTAATACATGACTACTCTTGACACATGAAAGTGTAAAGCCTGCAGCTCACAACAAACGTGGAAGGTGATTGCTTGTCATATTTAATAAACCATTTACTGCTGCTAATTTGATATAATTTTGCTCACATGGATAATTGAATATTAATCAGATGATGTCATTACGCTGCTGTGCCGTCAGCCAATCGTTGCATTGCTGATCATGATTTCGAAGATCAATCGATCTGTCCTTCACAACACACGCAGTGATCTCAGATCAGTTTATCCAAACATTCTAATCTGATTCGCAAACTTGTTTGAAGAACCAAATTAGCGAGAAATCAGTTATCAAGATTAAAGAATCCAGGATCTGCCAAATTATCTTAGATCATTTAAGCGAGCTACGAAGAACAGACCCCTGCCGTTTTGCGAGTTGGTGTGCATGATCACATTGGCTGCCTTTATTTAGTCACAAGGCGTTAAACGTCGACGGAAGACGCGAGCAAAAAGCGTCCTGGTGTGAACAGGGCTTTAGACTTGTGACTGGAGGTCACATGTTTCAGTCCCGGCATCAGCAGAGATTGTAGATGGTGGGATAAATGTAGAGCACAAACCCCAAGTATACTTGGCCACATATCACAACATTCTTTTACTTCCTTTTTCCTTCTTTTCCTTCAAACATGAATTTTTTTTTGTGGCTTGATCAACCAAAACTTAATACTAGTCAGTAACAGGACCAATCTCCATATACAAATATTTTATGTTGGACAAAGCATTATATTCTGCATCATTCTTAATTAAAAATGTGTGTTTCCCCCCAACAGGAATGTTCAGAAAGAAGACCGCTTGCCTATGATGGATGAATACAAGGAGTACAAGCGCATTAAAGCCAAACTCCGGCTTCTGGAGGTCCTCATCAGCAAGCAGGATTCATCCAAGTCCATCTAAAAAGTTTCCAGTTGTCTCCAGGAGCCAATCAGATCAGCCATCTCTAATGCCCAAGCAATGTCATCATCTCGACAGTGGTCCATCAATTTCCACTGTCGTCCTTCATCGCTCAGCCACTGAAGAAAATAAAACCCCAGTCATCTAAAAGAAAAACCTTACAAAGTTCTTCTCCTTATTTAAGTTTGATATTCAGACTTTTGTTTGTTCCTGTTTCCTCATTGCGTGAGCTTTCTCATACTGAGATTCCACCAGGGGGGTGTGCTGGGATCAGTAGACATCAGGCATCTAACTCTTCCTCAGACCACATATACGGTCAACATATTTCAAACACCCACGTCATACTCCTCCTCTCCCCGATTAATGAGGGGGCTTTGTGTTCTCCGAGGGTGTGATTTGGGTTTTGTGTATGTACACTTGTACAGATCTATACTCTCTGTATGTAAGCATAAATATTTCGTGTTTTTCTTGATGAAGACTGATCAGCACAGATTTCACCCTTCCGCTTTTTGCTTACAATTCAGAAGACTCTTGCATCAGGGGGGTGCTTTTTTAATCCCGTGGATCACCTGATCAGACTGACGAAAGCAACTCCAGCTGGACTGTCACAAACACTTCCTGATTCATATGTAAATAACACGTAGCTGTAAGTCGACTCTATTACTGTGTTCTATCTATTATGTACGTTTTACTAAAAGGACGACGTCATGAAAAGTGAATATATATATATATGCCAAACTGACATGTAGGTTTGTCAATGTTAGATCACAGCAGTAGATCATTTCTGACTCTATTAGTAATACGAATAAATAGAATTTGTTTGTTTTTTGTAACGTTAACAGTTTTTCCACACCTCCAGACTCTCTGAAAGTATCCAGTCATGACCAGTAATGCTGTAATCATCTTCAAACTTGATGACTTAAAGGAATAGTTCACCCAAAACAAGGGTATTTAACATACTCATGCCATTTCAATCTTCTCGAGACCTTTGTTCATCTTCGAAACACAAATGAAGATGTTTTAGATGAAATCCTGGAGCTCTCTTATGCTCCATTAACAAGGGTCCAGAGAATGTTCAGTGTAGAAAAGGAGCCCAGAACTATCCTGTGACTTCAGTGGTTCAACTGTAATCATATAAAACTCCAAGAACACTTTTGGGCACCACGTAAAAATGACTTTATGTCTCCACCATCAGGGTTTGTGTATGTTTTTGGAGCTTACTATGATTACAATGTTACGTTTTTTTCGGAGCTTTGGAAATATCTTAATTAATGTTTCATAAATGTGAGCTCTTAGGGGATTGGACCGATGTGAGAGTGAGTAATTAATAACAGAATCAAAATTTTGCGTGAACTAACCCTTTAAGGCTCTGTAGTTAACTATTTAGGAAGTTGCAGTGTCGTCGTGTCTCTCGACGTGTGATGTACATGCCGTCATTATCATGTGTCGTGTTTTTAGGGCATAGGATGTGGTTTGTTGTTAGTGTGGCGAGAGGTCAGAGGTTGTCCTGGCACTGCGGGCACCACTCCTCAGCATATCATCTGATCTGTCGTGGTCACTTTCAGCTGCCAGCTCATATCATTGCAGCATCCGCTTCAACTGGCCACCCAAAAGATGCTGCAGGCATTGAGTTGAGCTGATAGAGCGCCAAACAACTGCATAACGTCTTATCCAAGAGATAAGGAAGGAGTGATATACCGGATGGGGTCGCTGGGATGGAGAGCGTCGGCTTTGGGAGTCGTCGGAGGTCAGATGGATGTTCTGTGTGCTTGCCGAATGGATGTGTGTCCGTGGCAGATGAAGGAGGTGATGGAGATTATTTGCACAGCATTCTGGGAATGCAGTCTGTTTCGTTTGTCTTTCTCGTTAATTAAAGCACTACTTGCAGATGAAGGCTGCAAGAGCATGTTGTTATTTGATGCGTTCTGGCCCATCTTTCACCGTGTGGTGTTGTCTTTTTTATGACCATTATTTTGTACTCTCATTTCGTTTGTCGTCTCTCTTCCTGCGATTCATCTTAACAGAGCGGTTTCTCTGTATTCGTGAAGCACTTGCTTTGTCCTGTTTTGTATAAGCTTGTCAGTAGTAGGTTTGCATGGCAGAAATTTGTATTTCTATTTTTGTGCCATGAAAATGAAGCAATAAATTAGCATCGAGGCCTGTATCAGTGGAATGAGAGGCCTCCCGTATCTACTATGTGCATTTTCAATAAAAAGCTTGTGAGTATTATTTCCTGCTTACTGTTTTTGTACATGTAGATAGTGAGTATATTACAGTACACACCTGACATTAAACACGCAGACAAAAACAAACACATCACTGAAATCACAGTTGCCATTTCCAAAATGTTGCGGCTGCATTTGTACATTTTTATAGTAAATTTAGCTAAAGCTCCTTGATTTCTGTCTGAGCTGGGCTTCATTATTGACTTTTTGCACACTAAATTTAACTTGCATTTCAGAACCTTCACATTTGATGACACAGAAGTGACTTTCAAAAGATTTGTGTGACGAGCTGTTGTGAAATTTGCAGTGGAACTTATTTTTTCTTCCCAGAAAATTCCAGATACTGTGCATTCATAGTGAAACTACTGAACTTTAACCACTGAAACTATGTGAAGTTTATTCATAAACTAATTTCGAGAGGATCACGTGCTTATGATTTATCACATCCAGTCTCGTATTTGCTAATCACTAATCTTCCAATCATATGAGCCCTAAGGCACCATAAATAGTCTAAGTTTTCAGTTCACTTTATCTTCGTTTGGAAGAAGCAGCTTCACCGTAGCTAGCTCCGTTGAAGAACCAACTCTAAACCAGCATGGACAACTAAAGCAGCAACAAGCTACAATCTTCAGGATCTTCATTTGGAAGAACGCTCTGCTCTGCTCATCAACTACAAAAGCTACAAGTGCTACAAGCTACAAAAGCTTCAAGCTACAATCTACAATATACAATCTAAAAGCTTCAATCTACAAGCTACAATATACAAGCAACAACAACAACAACTACTATTGCTACCATTTCAAACAACTACAACTCCAACAATTTCATCAACAGCTTAAACAACAACACCAAAACCTTCCACTTCAAAGAGCCTCCACAACGCATCTGCTGTGTCTTCAACCTTATTTCCCAGCAAGATATAAGCCAAAACTCCAAAGCTATTGCAATAAAACGGAACCCTCACCTTCTCCTAGCAGTACACATGCTATCCATCGTTTAACAGATTGTTTGCTGGAATGTGTTCAGCAGAGCAGCAGCTCCAGCCACAAACAATGTTGAATTTGATCAACAAAATGGCCGCCAGGCTTTTTGCACCTTTTGCATGGCCTGACTGAAACTCCTTAAGCCAATAGCTGTAAAGATAAGCGTCTCCATCCAATGAGCTAAAAGACTGGAGATGGTCCCGCCCTCTCTCTTGACTCTGTTGCAAAGACCTTATGAATGAATAGGCCAGACACGCTTGTAAATTTAGTTAAAAATAAATAAATAAAAAAAATAAAAAAAAATTAAAAAATAAAAAATTCCATTTGACATTTAACTTCTGAAAAGATTATTACCCAACCAGTAAATATTAACAAGCTATTGAAAAACATTATGCCATCAAGCACAGAAGTCCAATTGTAATACGCCAGCGACTCATGTGTTGATTTACAAGCGTCATATAAGATTATATAGCAAGTCAGTCGGATGTGAAAACGGCAAAGAAACAAACTTCCCACTTGACTGTTATAAATACAAATTTAAACTTCACTATCACTTCACATGCTCAGTCTTCAAAGGGTACCAGTTTTCCAGGACCACCAGACTAGCCATATCCCATGTCCTCAGCTCTCCATTCATCTGTCATCCCGTTAGGAGACGAACACCCACCCCTACCATCCTTGCACATCGTATCAATGAAGTCATCGGACCATGCATTATCAAAAGCGCTTCCATTTACAGCCGCCCATGCCCTTATTAAGATGCCTCGCATGGATATAAACTAAAACAATTTTCATGTCTGCCATACTTGTATTATTTTGCAAAGATTTAATTTCTGATTCTCTTTGTTTTTTCTATTTTAGAGATCATGACTGCTGGCTCCAGAAGCTGACCCTCATCCAACCTATTACACTCCACATCCTCTTCACAAAGGATACATTCCATTTTTCACTTTATCCAATCTGTCCTAACCTGCAGTCTGCAACCTCCGAACCTGAAACCGTTGATTATCTTATTAAAAAGAAATCGACAACAACTTCATGATTGGAACTCCAAGGCTCCTCCTTTTAATATCTCGCGCATTAGCCCCATTGGTGTCGCTACTCAAAAATGTTCTGGCAAACGCCTTGTAGTCGACCTTTCGTCCCAACACAATTGCTCCTTTCCTAGCATTAACAGCACTATCCCATTGGACGAATATTTACTTAACTACCACGACATTGATCAAGAGATCTCTCTCATAAAGATAGCCAGTCGTAACACCTGGCTAGCCAAAGAAGACATTTCCCCTACCTTTAAAATCATGCCAATCCACCCAGACTTCTGGCACCTTTTGGCATTTATTGGCGAAATCAATTCTATTTTTCGGATGCAAAAGAAAGCCCAAAAAATATTTGACATGATGTCAGAAGCTTTATGCTGGATTATGTCTAATATTTACGAAATACCATACCTCATTCACCTTCTAGACGATTTTCTTATTTCCCCCCCGTCATCTCCTCCAGCCAAACACCTAGCGATCACCCAGCAGGTTTTCGCCGATCTCGGAAGGACCCAGTACTTCAATCGAATTTCTGGGTATTAATCTAGACTCGCATAAATTCCAAGCATCCCTTCCTAAAGAGAAAATCAATCGAATAATTTCTCTATCCCAAATTTTCCTTGGAAAACAGATGTGCACACAACGAGAACTCCTACCAATTCTCGGCCATCTAAATTTCGCTATGCGCATTATTCCTTTCATTTCCCACCTCCTTCAATTATCCACCACAGTTCATGGTTTAGAAGAAACAATTTTTCTCTCCAAACCCAGTCGCGATGAACTTTGCTTATGGATCTCTTTCCTTAAGCAATGGAACGGCTGTTCCTTTTCTACAGCGACTTGATTGCATCCCCTATTGACATCAACACATACACAGACGCTGCCCCTCCAATAGGTTACAGTGGCTAATATGAAGGACACTGGTTTGTCTCAACATGGCCAACCCAATTGTAATTCCATTCCAAAGACCAATGTTTTTCAGCCCTCTTCAAATTCTACCCTATCATCGCAGCAGCCATCCTGTGGGGGGACGAATGGTCTACATCTAGCATTCTCTTTCACTGCGATAACGAAGCTACAGTGCATTGCATTAACAAAGGGCGCTCCCACTCCCAATCGCTTATGCCATTTTTAAGACACCTTATCTGGATATCTGCTAAAAAACAATTTATCATGATTGCTGAACATGTACCTGGTTGCAAAAACCAAATCGCTGACTCTCTCTCTCATTTCTCTTTGCAGATATTCTGGCAACTAGCCCCGGAAGCAGACCCTCACCCAACGCCGGTCCCTCCTTATTCAGTAACGATATTTCCATAAACCACCCACTTCATAATCTTCATCAAACTTCTCTATCTCTTATCCTACAAGCAATAGCTCCCAGAACCCTCAATGCATACCTCACAGCATGGAATTCGTTCAAACAATTCCATACCATGCTAGTCAACCCATTACACTCAAAATCCTTACCTCATGCATCTACACCCTCTGTAAAGGTTACATTTCCTCCCATACAGCCCGCACTTTAGATGCTATGCTCAATTTAGCATTTTTTGGGGGGTTTCTTAAATGTTCTGAATTAACAGTTACATCCAAATTTAACCCTCTACTCCACCCCACCATCTCAGATCTAGCTTTGCAAGACAGGGAAACTATCTCTTTCCTTATCAAACAAAGCAAAACAGATTAATTCCAGAGAGGACACTCTATCCTCATTTTCAATATTCCTTCACCTACACGCCCATTCCAAACCCTCTTAGCCTAGAAAATCTCAAGAGGCTAACCCACTGGCCCCGCTTTTTACTGATGACGCTAACCGTCCAGTATCTCGATTCTGGTTTCAAAAACACCTTAAAGAAATCTTTCGCCTATCAGGTTTTTTCCCAGAGCCCTTTTCCAGCCACTCATTCAGGATTGGCGCAGCCACTACAACGGGCTCTCACACCATCAGATCCAGACCCTTGGTCGCTGGTCTTCTGAAGCTTTCAAATCTTATATACGTCTCAGTAAATACCACCTCAAGAAAGCCCAACAGGCTTTAACCAACCCCCAAGCACCTCCTCACACGGCTCCAACTCAAAAAGGTGTCTAACAGAGCCTCGACTCTCGCAAGAGTCATCCAAACCAAACTCCGCAGAAGCCCAATTGTCCACCCATGGCACCCTTACATGTTTGCCAAGGACTCCCTCAAGGGCCATTGCAGTTAGCATCTTCTGCAATCACCAATAGCTATTTACAGATGCAGACGTTTGTATCCACATGTTCTTTGCGCATTTACTGCGTTTGTACATATGTATTATATTTGTGCTTGTTCCCTTCTTCCAACTTTTCCAAATCTTTTATCCTTATAACCCTACTTTTCAGCCTCTCGTTCCTTTCTTCTCTACACTCCACTCCCAACTAATCTATTTTACACTCTACCTCTAATGATCTTGTTTCTCCTGTCTAGACTCTTCAGACACCCGAAGGGGCCCCCTTGAGCTCCAACTCTCGCAGGATTCGGCCATAGCGGCCACAGTCCTTTCTTCTTCACGATGTTACCTATTCTTTTTTCGCCTAGACTCTTTCTCCAAGCTCCAAACCCCGCAGGGGTCCGCTCAAGCTAAAACTTCTTCACTCTACTTCAACTACCTCTCTTCTCCTTATGACTCACCCTCTAGCTCTGACCCCCACAGGGGTCGCTCCGAGCCCCAATCTCTCGCAAGAGTTATCCAAATCCTCTTTCCCACTCACTGATATCTATCTCCTCCTATCCGCAATCTACCCTCAAGCTCTGACCTCCACAAAGGTCGCTCAGAGCTCCAACTCTCACAAGAGTTACTCTCTTCCACTCACTGCTACCTATCTACACTCTACCCCCAAGCTCTGACCTCCACAGAGGTCGCTTCAAGCTCCAACTCTCGCAAGAGTTACTCTCTTCCACTCATTGCTCCTCCCAGCTACACTCTACCCTCAAGCTCAAACCTCCGCAGAGGTCACTCCTATCTACACCCTACCCTCAAGCTCAAACCTCCGCAGAGGTCACTCCTATCTACACCCTACCCTCAAGCTCAAACCTCCGCAGAGGTCACTCCTATCTACTCCCTACCTTCAAGCTCAAACCTCCGCAGAGGTCGCTCCTAGCTACACTCTACCCTCAAGCTCAAACCTCCGCAGAGGTCACTCCTATCTACACTCTACCCTCAAGCTCAAACCTCCGCAGAGGTCACTCCTATCTACACCCTACCCTCAAGCTCAAACCTCATCAGAGGTCACTCCTATCTACACCCTACCTTCAAGCTCAAACCTCCGCAGAGGTCACTCCTATCTACACCCTACCTTCAAGCTCAAACCTCCGCAGAGGTCGCTCCTATCTACACCCTACCCTCAAGCTCAAACCTCCGCAGAGGTCACTCCTATCTACACCCTACCTTCAAGCTCAAACCTCCGCAGAGGTCGCTCCTATCTACACCCTACCCTCAAGCTCTAACCTCCGCAGAGGTCACTCCTATCTACACCCTACCCTCAAGCTCTAACCTCCGCAGAGGCCGCTCTAAACTCAAACTCTCACAAAAGCTCCATCTTTCGTAAGAGCTACTCTCCTCCACTCACTGCTCCATACCTTCACTCTACTCTGGCCCCCGCAGGGGTCACTTAGAGCTCCAACTCCCACAAGATTCACTCAAAGTTCTCTTTTCACTGCTTCAAACCACCTATTCTCCCCTTCTTCTCAACCCCGAAAACCATGACCCCCGCAGGGGTTCCTTCAAACTCTAACTCCAGCAAGAGTTATTAGAATCCTCTTTTCACCCTTATTAATCCTATCTAATTAATGCCCATGCATTTAACCTCTTTCCTTCTATTATATCCAGCAGCCGGATATAGCTCTAAATTTCCTGCCTTTTGGGGGGTTTTTTCTTCGAATACGCGGCTGCTGTCCCGAGCGATTAATTTCTGCATTTTGGGGAGTTCTGAGATCCACCGAGCTCAGGCTCCCTTCTTGCTCTGCCAACGGGAGGAAGCCCCGGGCTCGAGGAGCCCTTGAGCTCGGGGCTCTCTCCCGGGACAGCATGCCAAATAAGCTTTGTAAATCATCAGCTAAGTGTGAACTCTTGAAGTGAAGTTTATTCATAAACTAATTTCGAGAGGATCACGTGCTTATGATTTATCACATCCAGTCTCGTATTTGCTAATCACTAATCTTCCAATCATATGAGCCCTAAGGCACCATAAATAGTCTAAGTTTTCAGTTCACTTTATCTTCGTTTGGAAGAAAACCCCCCTCCTCCCCTATTCTCCTCCTTTACCTGCAATTGGGCGGCACGGCGGTCCAGTGGTTAGCACTGTGAACCACACAGCAAGAATACTGCCGGTCCTAGTTCAATAGGACCGGTGAGTGTTTCTGTGGGGAGTTTGTATGTCCTTCCCGTGTCCGCGTGGGTTTTCCCCGGGCTCTCCGGTTTCCTCCCACCATCCAAAGACATTCAACATACTTAACAATCAAGCTTGTCTAATTCCTTACGTTCCCTTAGCTACAGCGGCAGGGGAGTTCTGAGATCCACCGAGCTCAGGCTCCCTTCTTGCTCTGCCAACGGGAGGAAGCCCCGGGCTCGAGGAGCCCTTGAGCTCGGGGCTCTCTCCCGGGACAGCATGCCAAATAAGCTTTGTAAATCATCAGCTAAGTGTGAACTCTTGAATGAAGATTAGTCAGTGACTACAGTGTGACCTTGGACTACAAAACCAGTCAATTGGAATCTGAAGAAATAAGCATTTGCCATAAAACGCATGGCAAATGTAATTCTGACATAGAAATGTACAAGAACCTGAGGGTAAAAAAAAAAAAAATATTGAGAACATTTATTTCAAGTTGTTCAAATTATGTTCTTAGAAATGCATAATAATAGTCAAATTAGGTTTTAATACATCTACAAAATTTGATCATGGTACATGATTTGATTTAATATTCTAATCCTTTATGTCATAAAACACGGGTGTCAAACTCAGTTCCTGGAGGGCCACAGCTCTACACAGAAACCTACAGGTAAGTGTGTTAAAGCAGGTTTAGACCCAAACTGCAGATCTGTGGCCCCCCAGGAACTGGATTTAACTCCTGTGGCATAAAAGAATTTTTTTTTTTTTTATTATTTTGGCTCATCCAAGTTATCGTTGGCGATTCCTCCAAATGTTTCCCTGGTTTTGTGCACAAATATGCAATAATGCAAATCACAGAGCAGACTAACAACTCCACAGTCACAGAGGCATCATCAGACTATGACTTTGTTGGTTGAGACTATACACAATCTAGTGGCCAAAAATGCTGTTAATAACGATTGTTCCTTTAAATTTTGAGCCTGTACAATTTCTTTATACTGCATAGGCCTGCTTGCCTTTAAAAAAAACTTAAAACAAGTATTTGCACAAATGATGCTGGCAAAACGGCTGTGGACAGCACACATTCGGCAGCTACTAGAGCTTTAGTGAAAGGTCAGTGATTTGAGTTTATAATTGACCATATTAGAAATATTCTTGCTACAAAAACATCCATCCACTTTTTAAGATGTGTCAACCGTCTGGCAGATTATGAGTTCATTTTACAAAGGATTTATACGCTTTTGAAAACTTAAAAGGGCTGCTACCAGGGTGCGAAATACATTGATGATGTGTAGTAGTTTAGTAATACATGCTTCAGTGAATCAAATTTATGAATGTATTTAAATTACATAAGTAATTAATAATCTGTATACGTTTTTTGTGTTTTGAGGGATATTTAGTGATTACTTAGAGGTTACTGTCGGTCAAACTATACAAACTGTCTATTTTTTCCCTTTCTTTAGGCTACATGCAGATATATATACACGTATTTTACAAGAAATGTGTTTTGAGAATATTTAAGATGTCTAATGGTGGTCTAGAACTGCCATTTTCAGACTGTTGAATCATACTTTTCCTAGCATTAATTGGCGCGAGTGATTAGTCGGGGTGGGGGTCAAATGTATATTTATATTACACATTTTTTATATTTAAGATATAGATCAGAGCAGGCCTGGTGCTACGGTGGGGCAATGGGCGGCATTGCCCCCTCAGAAAGAGTTTGTGTTTTTATAAAGGATTGTTCTCTTAAACTGAAAATTCTTTGTGTCATTAATTCTTTACACCCCGGTTGTTCCAACCTTCAGAACACACATTTAAATATTTTCAAATATATGACAAAGCAATTGAATTATGAGAATAGCTTTATCATGATGAACAGTGCTTTATAATAACAATAATAATTTCTTACATTTCTATAGCGCTTTTCTTGGCACTCAAAGCGCTTTACACATAGGGGGAATCTTCTCATCTACTTTTTCATTTTTTTTTTTATGCAAGAAAGAACATTACGAAGATATAATATGAATAAAGAGACAAAGAGGGTTACATAAATAGAATTCCAGCAATTTAAACAAGTCTAAATGATTTACACTAAGAAAGCGTTTTACATGCAGTGTAATTGTTAGAGTCTTTTAAAGAGTTCACATAAATTTCAAAGTCCTTTCTGAAAATAAAAAAGTAAGGGTGTTTCTTTGAAAATTTACATTTATGGATGTAAAATTTTGTTTAAAAAAAAGCAATAACTCAAAAATACATTTACAATGAGAAGGATCTACCCTCAGAGAGTAACCAAAGAATACAATTTTTGGGGAAATACAGAAGTTTGGAAATAAGAATTTTTTAATGAAATTGGAAAAGTCAACCCAAAACACTTTACAGTAAGTACATTCCCAAAATAAATGGTTTATTTTGGCCAGGATGCCGGGGTTTAACCCGTACTCTTTTTCGAAAGACATTCTGGGATTTTAGGGTATTTGCTGAAGCATGCTAATATGACTTCATTTGCCAGTAACCTGGCTTAAGCGCTTCCGGCGAACTGTGTGCCAAAGGAAAAATCTGCACAATCTGTTTTCTTTAAAAATCAGCGATCTCCACTGGCTGAGTGATATCCGATATGAAGTGGGTCTCAGATTGTACTAGAAGCGCTGCATTATATTACATTTTCCCCGCCATGTCTTTATAATATGAGCATTTATTTTACCCGTGTACTCGATGGAGCGTCTGTGCTATCTTCCGATTCTGACGGGCGAGTGCGAGTAAAAGGCTTTTTGTTTCGTTTTACTCTTGAACAACTAAATGAATGCCAAAGTTTATTTAACTGAATGTATTTCAATTACATTAAAACATGAATGCTGTAAAAGGAATCGTATAAAATGGAAAAAAAACTCATAATAACAAGTCACCGGAAGTTTATAAGTATATGGGAACAACACGAGCTCGGCATATACCCAATTATATTCATCTGTCTCCATATTCTACTGCATCCCAGAATATTACACAGCACCAAAAATGTAAAAAATATATATATTGTATATATTTAATATATTTTTGTGTACGGCAGACGGCAACTCGCCGTGACGCAGATTCCCGAGTCTGTGTGCTATGGGTGCTCCAATCAGATGAGCCCTCTTCAGCGCTCGCCATGACAACGAGATAGCAGTGACGTGTCTTGTAAAAATTTGCATCTGCATTCCTATAAAGCTCGTGTGCTCTCTGTCAGCGTTGTCAGTTCGCTCGGTGTTGCTGTTTGTACTTGACCAAGGTGAGTTCAATACCGACGGTACGAGTGGAGCCACGCCAATCTCACGAAGTCCGCTTCGTGAAGCTTCACTCGGGCCCGTCTGTGCTGTAGTTCCTTGTGGTTTACGTACATAAACGTAACATCGCAAGGAATATTACGTGTTTGTTGCTCGAAATGTGCCGCCGAGCAACATCCAGTGAATACTGGCACGGCCTGGCGCCCGGTCTTCTCGTGCACTCCCTGGGGCGAGGCGGCCTTTGAGCCCTAGGCAGGGAACAAACAACCCCCGAGGACCCTCAGGGAAACACGGGGGGCCGGTAGTGGGACCTCGCTGCGAGGGTTATGGTGGGTGGGAGTAGCGAGGCCCACTCATCGTCTATTTTAAACTATAGTTTCAAACTTTAGTTTACTATAGTTTGAAATAGACACCATGGTGACTGTTATGATTTAACTTTATGCAAAGAGCTTAGAATGACCAAGAGCAAAAGCCCCGGATTTCGCCATTTTGAAGTGAAAGCGATCGGCCGTCCATTGGATCTCATTGCTGTCGCGATGGAAAGCAGTTGCTTTGTTTTTATTTAATTTATTCAAAAAGCGTGTTATTGTTTCCCAAATTGTAGTGTCGCCTCTTGGTGATTCTATGCTCTTTGCTCTTTGTCTGACTGTTGTAATGTTTTGCTTTGTTTTTCAGCTAAGCTGTTGAGCAAAGAAGGACTATTGAAGAAAACAGTTGAAGACAACCGCGGGTTATATTCACGAGCGCACGCGTTATAATGTTTCCGGGTTGTTTACTGAAAGTTTGTCTTGTTTGCATGTCAAACTAAATAAACTATACTCTTTCTAAACACCTGTCTCGTGTTTTACTTGTCCTCTACAGCAATGCACTGTCATGTAAGTCTGTTGAATGCATTTGTATGCAACATGGTTTGACAGTACTGTAGTCTAACAAATAAATGGTTGTTTTATATGTACCTTCATTATTTAACATTTGGTGTAGGTAATGAAAAGTTAATCAAAGATTTCCTAAGACATAAGGGCTATGTTATGGTTGTTTAATAACTATATTTAATATTATTCTGTATGAGCAAATTGTATATATATTTAACATGTCATGAACTTACTGTTATTTTAAAATTTGCTTAATAAAATGTCCTAAGACAAGAATGGGTGTTTTGGTTTTATGGCAACCTACAGTAGGATTAAGGTTGACCACAGCAGCTACACACATCATAGGGAGTTCTTTTAATGACCCAAATCAAGTAAAACGTCTCTTACTCAAGTACTTTTAGCATGCAAAATGTAAATTTAAGTATATAAAATACAGTTTCCAACAACAAAATTTTGTCTTGTGAAAAAGACCAGTGTGGTGGTGAGAAAAAAAAGTAATATCAAGTTATATATATTTATAAAAGAAGTTGAACAAGTGGTCATAATATTTAGTCATTAGATAATGTGACCGCTAGATGGCGCTCAATTAAAAGGAGCGTTCATTTCAAAGGAGCGCTACCCTGTACTAAAATGGCGGCTCTATTGACGCATTCCTTCCAAACGTAGCCTATATTACTGCCTTAGGTCAGTAACTTGGGCAGTAATGCAAAGTAATAATAAATGCGAATAAATAGCCTAAATGAAAGAAACAAGAAACGAACATCAGACACTAGGTCTAGTGCCCCCCTATGGATTTAAAGTGCCCCCTCAGTTTTGACTTCCTGGCGCCGGGCCTGGATCAGAGAAAGCTTCCTCCTTCTATTAAAGGGCTGACCCCCATACATCTTGTGTTGATACGGTTTGAATCCTCCTCAAACCTCCCTATAATTCGCACCCTGGCTGCTTCCCACACCATTAACTTACACCGCAAGTAAGAGCCAGAAAAACGTTTAAGGTTGTATACACCGAAGATGGATCGAGATAATTATGTGGTAATTTTAAATTTGGGGTGAAACATTTCTTTAAAGTGAGCACTTTCGACCATCTGTAATGGGGGAATGAATGTATCTATAATTTGTACATATTCAGAAATAGTAGTGTTACATAAGGTTAGAGTCTAGATTTAATTATTAATTTGGCGCGAATTCATGCGTTTGACGCCAACGCACATTTCCCATCACGTGGTCCAACTCCAAAACAACTTTATCCTTTCATCTCGGCGATCCACGACTAACTGCTGCCCTCCAGTGGCAGTTCCTAGACTAGCAGTCACAACAAACACATAACCACCAAATCCTCTTAACAAAGCTTAATTTATTAATACATTTGTTTAGAAACATTAATACCTTGTTCACAAACCACATTCGTGCATAATCCATCGGTGATGCACCACACTGGAATGTCACTGATTGAGTGTTGTAGATCATGATGTTTAAGGACATCAGAAATAAAATGGCAGCAGTTTTAGCAGACAGCACAAAATAAACTGAGAGCAACAAAAACATTGTAAGTTTTACTGCATAGAATGACTTTCATATCAAATTAACAAAGAGTGTCAGTGTGTGAATCTGCGATATGTCAGCACGAAATGTAGGCAAGGTTTTAGCAATTCTTAATCATTAGCAAATTTGTCTTCAGTTTACACTTCACAATGACCAGTACTGTGAACTACAGTGAAGCTCTAGTGATGAGGAAATTATAAGCATTAGACCGTAATAATATTTTTAAACAAAATGATGTCCAGTTCTGCTGTCAGATCTAAAATATCCAGTAAGCTAGAAGAGGATAAATGGTGCACTCCCAAACATATCGGCCATCTTGGTATTTACCAACAACTGAAAGAGTACCAGCTCAACTGGAAGAAAAATACCAGAGCAATTTCACCCAAAAGCAAAGCTATTTTAACATTTAATCCATAAAACACACTAGCACTTTTTTTAGGCAAAAACATCTTATCCATTAAGTACTAGTGCTTATTCATTAGTTTATAGCACTTACTCTTTAGGTACTAGTTCAATTCTTTAAAATTAACTAGTAATTATGTATTATTCATTAGATACTAGCACCAATTAAATAACTAATATAAAAAACTAATATATTTTTAATAAATAACAATATATACAAAAACTAGTATGTAATGATAAGAATATGTTTCTTATTAAAGTGTACTAGTACCCTATTTACTTTTTATTATAATAAAATATTTACTAGTCAGAACTTAATATTTGATCCCTCAGTGACAGATCAATAAGGTCAATGGTAAAATACAGAATAGCTACTAGTTACTGTTAAAAGAAGTACTTGCATCTATTTAATAGGTACTATTACCTAACAACTACACCTATCTCATAAGTTTTAGGGCAGTTCCTGGCAAAAGTCTTGTCGTTGATCTCAGTTGTAAGAGCAACAAATAATAACTTGACTTCTAGTTGATCATTTGGAAAAGTTGCAGAAGGTAGATTTTTGAGATGAATCATCTGCTGAACTGCATCCCAATCATCACAAATACTGCAGAAGACCTATTCGAACAAGCATGGACCCAAGATTCTCACAGAAATCAGTTAGATGTGGTAAAGAAAAAAATCATGGTTTGGGGTTGCATTCAGTATGGGGCGTGCAAGAGATCTGCAGAGTGGATGGCAACATCAACAGCCTGAGGTGTCAAGACATTCGTGCTGCTCATTACATTACAAACCACAGGAGAGGACACATTCTTTAACAGGATAGTGCTCATTCTCATACTTCCCATAGTTCCTGTAAGCAAAGACGGTTAAGGTGCAAGAGGATTGGCCAGCCCAGTCACCAGATATAAACATTATTAAGCATGTCTGGGGTAAGAGGAGGGTAAGATTATTTGAGGCATAGCAGAGATGTATGGATGCAGTCCTCCAAGCTTATGGGAGTCATACACAATATTATTTTTTCCCCTTTATATTCTATACTGTACATTATTTCTGTTAAGGGACAAGACTTTTGTCTAAGCAAAGTTACTGTCCTAATTAAATAATTAAAAATCAAGGCATGATCATATTTTATTTTGGTAAAATAAGCGTAATCTAGAGGCCTTTGCCCTTCATATAAGCCACTTCTGGTATTTGTTCCTCCTAAAACTGGGATCAACAACAAAACTTTTGTCAGGCAGTGTAAATAATTACTGAGTATTAGTGTCTACTTACTAAATCAAGGTATCTAACGAATGAGCACTAGTATCTAAAAATGTTTATTAGTGAGACAAAAATAGATACTAGTGTGGTTTATAAATTCCATGTTAAAACGGCTTGCCATACTGCTATTTCAGTGACTGCATCTATAGAGTTTCATGATAAAAGAAAGACTCTGTGTGTCCAACATGGACAATTGCACACCAAACTGCATCATGAAAAGTGCAAATGTACAAATAACTACTAATATTATCCATCTGATTATGAGTTACATTTGGCACATTAAAATCACATTTACTGACGTTAAGCAGATTTTCAGGGGTGAAATTCTGTCATTTCAACAGCAATACGTCATCGGGTGTCCCACAAAAAGGGTTAAATATGGCCCCCCAAGCAAATTTTGCAACAAATTTGCCACACTGACTTAGAGAAAGCTGCTTGGTTTGACTTTTGCGTGAGCTGTGCTTTATAGTACACTGCTAAACTATCGATCTTTGCTTAACATATTTTTCCTGAAATTTCCCAAAGTGACCACAATTTTACCCTGTGAGATTTCTATGCTGTTTCTATTTAGAAGTTAAATATATTTAATACTTCATGGCACGAAAGCAGCTGGTAGAGGGGGAAAAAAACATACGGACTCATTCCAATAATACTTATCATACAAAATAAACAAAGTAACCCTGTAACCAAAATAATCAGCAGATAAGATTCCATACAAACTTACAAACTCATCTGACATTAAAAAATAAAAACAATTGTAATATCGCATAAATAATTAGCGAATAAAGCATCCTTCCCATGTGCTCAACAAAACAAAATGGTCACTTCCTGGTAAACCGATGCAAAAATTCAGTAATAATAAAAAAGGAAGTTGCTGCAACCGGGGAAACCTCTGTAGCTCTATTGTCATACATAGTAAAAGAGTTTTGCGGATGACACACAATAACAAACGCTGTCATGTTATCCTGCAGTCGGCCTTTAACCAAATCATTTTGATGACAGACTTTGGCTTAGGCATTTTAGAAGGACTAAAACAACATTTGAGCTGGTGTGCGTTGCGATTGGTCAGTCCATTTATCCAATCACATGATCTGTTGAGCTTGTTGATGCGCGACGATGAATGTATTCAAACAAATGTTGCTCCATCATAGTTCAAATTCAGGTTTTCTTTTATAAAATATTATATACCTCTTTTTTTAATTTTATGCAGATCTTCGGGTTTAAAGGGTGTGATATGCATTAGTGTTATCCTGTAGAAGCAGTTATGATGTTTTAGAGTAGACTGTTATAACGATTGTTCAAAGTAATGTCAGTAGTACAGCAAGCAGAGAGGTCTCGGTTGGCACAGTCTTCACCTGCACCTAGATTACCACCCAGATTTCAGCCCCAACAGAGCACATAGTCGTCCCGCGTACATACTGTCCTGGCAGATTTAATCCAGTTAGGCCTGTGTAAACGAGGTTTCGTTTAATAATTACCTTATGTGGCCTCTCTGTTAATAACAGAGCTAAATGGCACTTTCTGGAGGCTGGGAGAGGTGTGTGTTTGTGAGGCAGTCAGGCTTTAAGATGAAAAGTTTCCAGCACCTGTGAGCATCAGGATTCAGGCTTATATCAGCGTCTGTCTGTCACAGCTCAGCCCTCGACAGGTGTGAAGAAGAGACCTGCTGCCCAGGACTTTTAGTCATAATGGCTTGTCAATAACTGACACCCCTGAAACAGACAAGAGCGCAGTTTAATTCAAGTTTTAGCTGATCGGTGGAGCATAGAGGTTGTGAGAAGGAAACAGACCTGCGTAACTACGGCCGTTGCTCATGTTGGTGGGGATGAGACTCCATTTATCAGCAGCAGGGTCGTAGTATTCAACAGAGGACAGGTTACACGACCCATCGTCCCCTCCAATCACATACAGTAAACCGTTTATGGCACACACTCCTAGAGACAAACACAGTAACTACATTCACAATGGTTTTAAAGGTCTTGTAATACATCCAGTAGCTGACTTTCATAACAGGAACTCCTGTAAATTTCTATTTATAAATGTGTGCTTTAGCCCTTACAATGAAACCATGGAGTCATTATAGCCTGGTATAGATTTTTTTTTAACTGTAGTTCTACCATAACATGAATGTGTAATTCATTTAAAATGTGAATAATTGCATAATATGCTCACCAGCCACTTTATTAGGTACACCTGTCCAACTGTTGTTAACGCAAATTTCTAATCAGCAAATCAAATGGCAGCAACTCCAATGTATTTAGGCACGTAGACATGATCAAGATGATCTGCTGCAGTTCAAACTGAACATCAGAATGGAGACTAAAGGGGATTTAAGTGACTGGTTGTTGGTGCCAGATGGGCTGGTCTGAGTATTTCAGAAACTGCTGGTCTACTGGGATTTTTACACACAACCATCACTAGGGTTAACAGAGAACGGTCCAAAAAAAAGAAAATATCCAGTTAGCGGCAGCATAACCGAGGTATGCAGAAGAGCATCTCTGAATGCACAATACGCCCAACCTTGAGGCGGATGGGCTACAGCAGCAATAGACCACAACGGGTGCCACTCCTGTCAGTTAAGAACAGGAAACCGAGGCTACAATTCACACAGGCTCACCAAAATTGGACGATAGAAGATTGGAAAAATGTTCCCTGGTCTGATGAGTCTCGATTTCTGCTGCGACATTTGGATGGTAGGGTCAGAATTTGGCATCAACAACATAAGAGCATGGATCCTGCCTTTTTTCAACAATTCAGGCTGGTCGTGGTGGTGTAATGGTGTGGGGGATATTTTCTTGGCACATTTTGGGCCCATTACTACCAATTGAGCATCGTGTCAACGCCACAGCCTACCTGAGTATTGTGGCTGACCATGTCCATCCCTTTATGCCCACAGTGTACCCATCTTCTGATGGCTACTTTCAGCAGGATAACACGTGTGAATCATCTCAGACTGGGTTCTTGAACATGACAATGAGTTCACTGTACTCAAATGGCCTCCACAGTCCCCAGATCTCAATTTAATAGACAACCTTTGGGATGTAGTGGAACGGGAGATTCGTGTCATGGATGTGCAACCGACAAATCTCCAGCAACTGCTTGATGCTCTCATGTCAATATGGACCAAAATCTCTGAGACATATTTTTAGTACCTTGTTGAATCTATGCCATAAAGGATTAAGGCAGTTCTGATGGTAAAATGGGGTCCAACCCGATACAAGGTGTGCCTAATAAAGTGGCCGGTGAGTGTAAACATTCATAATTTAACCATTAATTGGACCAAAAAAATGTAGAGCAATTTTTTCAAAATGCTTTCCAATACAATACTAATGAATTACTTTTGATGTGTATTAATGAGACTGTAGCCACTGAGACTCATATATTTTCACAATTATGTAATCATGGAAAGGTATTTGAACAATGTCGTAAGCTAGCTTTCCACTGTGTCGAAACGGACTCATTGCACATTAGGTCATTACGTGAAACTAGAAAATCAATTTTTCCATCATACAGTTGAAGGTCAAATTATTAGCCCTCCTCTAAATGTTTGCTTTTCTAATATTCCCAAGTGATGTTTAAACAAAGCAAGGTAATTTACCAAAAGGATCACCCAAAAAAACACACCATATGGCTTCAGTGGTTTTTTGTGCACATAAAACAAAAATAATGACTTAATTCAACAGATTCTTCACCTCGGTGTCAGGGTGCATGCTCCTGAGATGAGTCTCATAGCCTGTAATATTCAGATTATTATTGGATATTAAACTAGCAGGGACCATTGCTGTCTAGAGAATGAGAAAACTTTTTAGATTTCAATGTAAAATATCTTCACTTGAATTCCTAAGATGACAAAGGTCTCAGGGAGTTGGAATAGCATGAGGTAATGAGTAATTAATAATATAATTTTCATTTTTGGGTGAACTAATCCATTAAAAATTTATTTATTTGATAGTTTTCAATTTTCCACTGTTGTCCAGTGACTTAATTATCCTAGTTAAGTCTTTAAGTTGCACTTTAAACTATAAATACTTATACAAAAATAAATAGTAAAATACTACCTATTATCATAATGGCTATGACAAAATAAACCAGTTATTAAAACTATTATGTATTCATTCATTCATTTTCATTTCGGCTTAGTCCCTTTATTAAGCCGGGGTCGCCACAGCGGAATGAACCGCCTACTTATCCAGCATGTTTTTACACAGCGGATGCCCTTCCAGCCACAACCCATCACTGGGAAACATTCACACACACTCATTCACACATACACTACAGTCAATTTAGCCTACCAAATTCACCTGTACCGCATGTCTTTGGACTGTGGGGGAAAACGGAGTACCCGGCGGAAACCCTTGCAAATGCAGAGAGAACATGCAAACTTCACACAGAAAAGGCTAACTGACCCAGTCAAGGCTCGAACCAGCGACCTTCTTGCTGTGAGGCGACAGCACTACCTACTGCGCCACTGCGCCACCTCTATTATGTATTAAAACATTTTTTAAAAATACCTGAGAAATATTTGACAACTATTTTCTAATAATAGGGCTAATAATTTTGTCTTCAACTATATGTCCCCCTCCTTTCCTCTAATGACTCACCTGCATTCCTTCGACACATGTTCATGTCACACACCTGTCTCCAGGTGTTTGTTGTGGGATCATAGACCTCTACACTCTTCCTCACCAGAGGCCCATCATGCCCACCTGCAGCATACAGCTGTCCACTGAGCACTCCAACACCTGCACAAAGAAACCACAACAGATTATAATCGGATGTAAAAAGTACAGGTAAGCTTTATGGACAATAAAAGTATGTGCAAAAAAATAATAATACCAACCAGCTCCACTGCGTCTAGTGCTCATGTCTGACACATAACACCACTTATTACTGACTGGGTTAAACTCTTCTACAGTACTCAAACACTGCCTAGATGCTCCATCATATCCTCCAACAGCATATAGCTTTCCTGTAGAAAAATCAGATGTATTATATGATGTCAATACACAAACAAGTGTGGGCAATGAACAGCTGCACAGTTAAACATAGAACAACAACAGCCTTAAGGTAAAATGTTGTGAAATCATCACTATTGCAAAATCATGCCATTCTAAACTTTTCATTGCTGCATAACTCATTTCATTAACAAGTATGTGCTTGAAATATTAATACAGAGATTTGCTTTACATAAGAACTCAAAATGCTCACCGTCAACTACGCCCACCCCGACACTGCTACGCCTGGTGTTCATGGGAGCCACAAACATCCACTCGTTAGCTTTGGGATTGTACGCCTCCACTGATGAAAGCCCTGCACAGAGATGGAGCTGTGTTCACAAGCAATTCTAATTGCCCATTTTTTTGAAAACAACACTAATTTGAAACATTTTAAACAACTTTTTTTAATCCAGTTTAGATCCACACAGAATCTGGAAACACAGAAACCAGCATGTGATGTACATATACACTGATATTCAAATACAATAAAGCTAGATTTTCTGTCTTTTAGTAGATTTATTAGACTTGCTTTGTTTACCAGACAAGTGCATCTAATTAAATATGTTTTGTGAACCTTAACCCTTATCTATGTTGGGGATGTTTTTATCCACTCAGGGGTGATTTTGAGTCTTAATTCGGCCATAAATTTTTCTGTGTTTCAGCTAGAATGATTTTTGATGACAAATCTTATGCTTTCAAATTTAAATGCTTTGAATAAAAAAAAAATATTAATGTTAAAATACGTGATTTAGTGTGTTTTTCCACCAAATCAGAGACATTGTTTGTAAAATTGTCAATTAAAGAATTCCTTTAATTGCAATTAAAAAAGCCAATTAAAAACTCCAGTTATTTTCTAAACAAGTTAGTAGTTTTGATCAGGACTTAGGTTGATTAGGAAGAAATATATTTATCTTATGCATTTTTACAGCCGTTTAGTTGACAAAAGTTAATTTAATAGAGTGCACAATGGTTAAATGAAAGTTTAAAAGTTAATTATTTTTTTCGTGTTTTAAGTTTTTAGTTACAATACTCCCAAAATTATTCCGCATAATTCTGCTTATTTTTTTTACTAAAATA